>NC_029790.2:111463479-111469506 GCF_000816755.2 Arachis ipaensis | reverse complement strand
TTTCTTTTTTTTCTTTTTTTTTATTTATTTTATATTTATTTTATTTTATATTTTTTTTAATAAAGGGTAATTTGGTAATAAAAAAATATAATTGGTAAAAAGGACGATTTTAAAACAAACTGAAACTTTGGGGACCATTTTGGAGCGAAAAAAAGGCGAGTGACGAAATAAATTTTCAGCCCCTACGTTGGGGACCAAAATCATACTTAACCCTTCTAGTAACTAAGAAATAATAGAAATTTTATATACTATATTTTGAATATTTAGTTTCGAACCTTATTTTATAAATAAAGAAGAATTTATTTATTTATCTATAATTTTAAATTAGAAGTATTTAATTAAAAATAATTTGTAATTTAAAAAATAAGTAGTATTCTTAAAATTAATTATATTGATTAAATTTGGTTTTAAATTAATACTCTACCCTAACCCTAAATTCCCAATTCTAAACCCTAATTTTACCAATTCTAATTCTATTACCCAATTCATCCACAGACCACATGCATACCGCCATTTGTGTAACCCTCAGTAAGCCACGTTCTCACTCTTCCTGCCACTCACTCCCCCACTGCCAACCATTCCCAATTTACACACACACACACAACACCAAAACTCACATCACACACACACAGAGCCATCTTTACCCATGAGAGAAAGAGAGAATGGAGAGTGCAGAGAAAGGAGAGGAAGACCGACGCAGTCGCCACCTCTGTCGCGCGTCACCGCCGGTCATTGCTGCTGAGCCGTCGTTGAAAACGGAACCGCGGAGAGAGAGAGCCGTCCAGCCGCCTCGCCAGTGCCGTCATTTCTGCGCTGTCACTGTTGAAGGAGGAAGTCGTTTGTGCCTATCGCAGTCCCACGGAGTCTGCACTGCCATCGCGAGTGACAGAGGGAGGCTTTGCTGCCTGTGCCGTCGCCTTGCCTTCATCACCGCTGGGGTTTCGTTGCCGCTGCCATTGGTTCACTGTGGCGGAGAGTGGATCTGAGGAGAGAGAAATTGAGGAAGAGAAGAACACGAAGAGGAGGAACTGGGATCGTCGCTGTCACCACCGCTGCTGAGGACCAGCCACCGCGCCGAGTTTTTACTGTCGCCGTTGTGCCCAGCGTCGCCAGCACTGAAGTCAGCTGCTACCACCGTCGAGCCTTGTTGGAACTGGTGTTGCTTTTGGAGGTTTGGAGGGGAGGCTTGCTCAGATCTGCCTCTGCTCTTGGTTCTCGCAGCTGCTGGAGCCTCTGTCGCCATCAGAGCTACCATTGAAGCTGTTGATTCGGTTCCAATTCTTCCATTTTTGAGACCGTGTGCTTTAATTCTTGCTCTGCTTCTATTCTATTCCTATGTCTTTCACGTGTTCTAACTAAGAAAACCTATGTTTCTGTTCAGTATTGCTACTCTATTTTCCCTGTTTACCGCTAGAATTATCATAGAGGATAGTGTTAATGCCATCAGGAAACTGTTAGAGTTGCTGTTGTTGCTGATGCAAGTTAGAATGAAGTTGGAGTCACGCTTGATTTTATAGATTTTGACTAACTGAGGTAGGGGATTTATTTTAAAATTAACTGTTTTACTTTACGAATGCCATTGAAGTTTAGTGAGTAACTGCAAATAATTTATAAACGTCTCGTTTGATTAATTGATGAAATTGAGATTGTTGGTGATTGTGAATATAATTGAATGTGATAAAATTGGTTGAATTGTGGTTGTGAATAGTGATTAATTTGGTGTTATTTATTAATTTGAATATGCTGAGTTGATTATTGAAAACCTGTCGTATGAGTATTTGATGAATTGAGTTTGGGTTATGGCTATGATTGTTACTGGTTTTCTTATGGTTTTGAAATTACTAGAAACCCTTATTTTAATTGATTATGTCAAGTTGGTTGCTATTGAATTCTATTGAATTGTTCGTTTGACGACGCTGTGGAGGTTGTTATTATTGATTTTGTAAACTCCGTTAAATTAGTAAATAATTGGTCGATAAATTAGTTTTAATAAAGAAGATTAGAAATGTGAATATTATATCAAATTAGGATAGAGCTCATCGAAACGAGAATTTTGACACTAATTTCGAAGAAAACGGTCCAAGATTGGACCAAACGGGTCGAACCAGTTGAATTGGGCTCAAACCAGGCCGTGGGACCAACCGGGCCAGCCTTTTAAATGAGCCCAATGCCCTTCTCTTCCTCATTTCAGCTGAACATTGCTGGAGGCTTCAAGGAGAGAAAGGAACGCCGAAAACCCTTACGGCAAAATTCAATTCACCGTAGCTTCTCCGCCCGAGCTCCGATCGCTGCACCCTTTGTGGCCACGCGTGCACCGCGTCGAGCTCTACGTTTCTACCGGAACAATTTCATAGGTAAGCCAATAATTACTCTCAGTCACTCTTTTCCCCCAATTTTCGGAAAATTTGAAAGAGATGTTGATTTCTTAGATTTTTTATGTTTTTGGACCCAATTAGCTTGAGAAAAATGTTCACTCTTGCTTATGTGAAGTTTGGGTAAAGTGAAGATATAATAGTTCTATCTAAATATTCTGAATTTGTGTTTTAGGAATTAAATTGGGTATATATGTGTTCTGAATGTGTATTAGGCTGGGAATAAATAATTAGAGCTTGAAATTGTGAATACCGGAACTTGGAGGAAGCTGTTTAGTTGAGATTTTGGGGCTCTGTTAGTTTTAGGTTTCGTGCATTTAATATATAATATTCAGTGAAAACTTAGGCTAGATGACCATAAGATAAGTTGGAATTCAGGTGTATATATATAATGTTTAGTAATTTGTTATGAACATGTTGGTTTGATGCTTGATGGATAATTTGTAATTTGATTATATGGTTAAAAGTTTATTGAAGAAAAGTATGATGGAGTTGTTGAAATATGAAATTGTGCAAGGTTATTAAAGGGTGGTTGATGAGATGATGTAGTGTTTTGAATTTTGCTACTGGTGTTTGGATTGGTAATGATAGGTTGGGTAAAGAATGGAATGGAAATGTTGATTGAAAATGAGGTTTAATGAGTTTGTAAAAGTTAATTTTTTGGCTGAACTTCGGTGGGCTATAACTTGGCTTCCGGAATCCCAAATTGATTCCAAGTTGTTTTAAATGAAAATTGGATTCGTGAAGTTTATGCCGTTCAAAGAACGGAAGAAAAACGATTTAAAACGAGCAAGTTATGCTCGTCGGAAGTTTTGGAATATAATATGTTGATATACAGGTGGTGTTCTCCCTGATTGTGCAGCTCTCTGGTTGATCCTTGTTTTTTTAAGAATGTACATCCACACATACGCGTGACCTACGTGCATGCGTGGCATGAAATTTTAGCGATGCGTACGCGGCTGGTCTCATGCGCACACGTAAGGTGTTAGCAAACATGTCCACGAGACATGAGTTTTCACCCATGCATACGCATGATGAAAGGACGCGCGCGCGAGCTGCAATTTCACACTCCCACGCGCACGCATGAGACATGCGTACGTATGGCCCCTGTTTCAGCAAACATGATTTTTGGAGTTTTAAACTTTATTTCAAACCTCTAAACCTCTATTTTCATTCCTTTAGTCATTAATAATAGTATTAAACCTGACATTCAGATGAAGTTAGAAAATGGGGATAACTTGGAGATGAAGTAAAGTTGAAAAGTGATGAATTGACTATGAAATGTTACGGATGATCATGTATGATACTTGGCTTGATAATAAAATGAATGATCATGTATGATATTTGGCTTGAATGATCTGAGATACGAGATTCCCTGGGTAAAGTACCGTGGCTTGCCACCACGTGTACTAGGTTGAAAGCTCGATACTTTGTTGACCCTACGACTTAAAGGTGACTGGACACTTAAAAATTTCCAGGAATGTTAACCCCCATTGAGCAATATTGATTATTTGAGAAAAAGCTATGCATAGACTCTTGGGGATGCACATTGTTGGACAGTCTAAGGTTTTCGGACTTGTCGAGTTGGCTGAATAACCGACAGATGAGCCTCATCAGCCATAGGACAGGCATGCATCATATGCATACTACTTGAATTACTTGTTTGTGCATTAACTGGGTGTGCCTAAATGTACTTGCCATGTTAAATGGATATTTGTTACCTGCAGTACTTGTAACCTTCTTGTACTTGATTTTATCTGTTTATTTGTCTGTGAAATATTGACGGATATGGAGGTATGGAGGAATGGCAATATGAGACTTAGATTTTAAGGTTAAGTTAAGTTAGGCTTAGATACTCTTAGAAAACCACCTATGGCTTCTGCTTAGTACTTTAAGCTCTATAATGTGAGTGTCGGCGTTCTAGGATTGCCCCTGGCATTTCCAGGACCTTATATATTATGTGTATGGCACCTTTACCATACTGAAAACCTCTGATTCTCACCCCATACTATGTTATTGTTTTTCAGATGCAGGTTGAGAGGCAACTCGTTAAGTGTCTGGATTCTTGGAGCGAAGTGGTTACTGGGTTATTTTGTTGTACAGTGATGTATATATATATGCACTTAGTTTTCTCTCCGCATAACTCATTCTCTTTGATCCTCTAGAGGTTTATGGAGAGGCAGGACTTTGTTTATGTACTTTTAGATTTTGGATATGTATATGTGTGTGTGTGTGTGTGTGTGTGTGTGTGTGTAAGTATTCTCCGACCAGCCCTGACTTCACGAGCTGAGTTAGGAGCTTGTTATTTTGTATCTTTGGCCCTCTATTCCTACTTTTATTATCTTAAGTTTGATAGTTATAGTTTTCTTCACACCTAAGTTATTCCGTTTCCGGAGCGGTGCACTTTTCGTTTCGCGATTTTGTTTTACCCATTTTTCAAGGCTCCTAGTCTATTATATTCTTTCTACTATTATATGTATACATTTTATTTTAGAGGTTGTAATACCTTGCCACCTCTGTTTTACATCCTAGGTGTAAAGCTCTGGGTGGTAGGGTGTTACATTATGGTATCAGAACAGTTTGTTCCTGTAGAGCCTGGGAGACAGACTAACTATGCTTCTGTGTATACTATGTGTGTGACTATGTGCTACCTAGTATATCCAACTGGTATGTGTAGCATACATGTTCGTGAGCATGCATTTGGGACTTTAAAGTATTAAACTTGAGATATTGATATTGATCACCTTAATATCAATTGTTTGGCGTGAATTGGGACCAAATGTCGTCTTACAGATCCGAGCGAGGTGTCCAGAGGGAAAATCTTAGGACCGAACCGATGCAAGGACCTCGAGATGGAAGCTCGGGTGCTGGTACAAGTAAAGTAGGTCAACACTACAGGTCTATGACCCTTACTGATTTCCTCAAGAGTGGTCCACCTCAGTTTAATGGAAATGCCAATGCGTTGGAGGCTGATCAGTGATTTTGAGATGTGGAGAGGTTTTTGTACACTCAGCACGTTCCTGAAGTACAGTCAGTGGAAATAATGACCTACATGTTGGAGGGAGATGCTCAGAAATGGTAGCAGGAGTTATGTCATACTTTGCAGATAGAATTAATAGATGTCCCATGGAATAGATTCAAGACGAAATTTTACGGGAAATATTTCTTGCAAGCACTTCGCATTGCAAAGGAGTTGGAGTTAATGCAGCTGAAGCAAAAGAATATGTCTGTTGCTGACTATATGGTATGCGAAATTGTTACTCTGAGGTTGTAAAATTTGTTGTTCGTTCTCTCCCTGGCAATGGCGCAACAACTGGTGCACAATACCATGGTCCAGACATAACTTCACAACTTCGCACAACTAACCAGCAAGTGCACTGGGTCGTCCAAGTAATAAAACCTTACGTGAGTAAGGGTCGATCCCACAGAGATTGTTGGTATGAAGCAAGCTATGATCATCTTGTAAATCTCAGTCAGGCGGATATCAAATGGTTATAGTATTCGAATAATAATAATAAATAAATAGAAAATAAAGATAAAAATACTTATGTAAATCATTGGTGAGAATTTCAGATAAGCGTATAGAGATGCTTTCGTTCCTCTGAATCTCTGCTTTCCTGCTGTCTTCATCCAATCAGTCTTACTCCTTTCCATG
>NC_029790.2:111462248-111463401 GCF_000816755.2 Arachis ipaensis | reverse complement strand
GCTAAAGTCCCCAATTAGAGGTGTCCAGGGTTCTTAAGCACACTCTTCTTTTGCTTTGGACCTTGACTTTAACCGCTCAGTCTCAAGTTTTCACTTGACACCTTCACGCCACAAGCACATGGTTAGGGACAGCTTGGTTTAGCCGCTTAGGTCGGGATTTTATTCCTTTAGGCCCTCCTATCCACTGATGCTCAAAGCCTTGGGATCCTTTTTATTTACCCTTGCCTTTTGGTTTTAAGGGTTATTGGCTTTTTGCTCTTTCCTTTTGGTTTTAAGAGCTTTTGGCTTTTTCTGCTTGCTTTTTCCTTTTCTTTCTCTCTCTTTTTTTTTCGCTATTTTTTTTTCTGCAAGCTTTTTGTATTCACTGCTTTTTCTTGCTTCAAGAATCATTTTTATGATTTTTCAGATTATCAAATAACATGTCTCCTTGTCATCATTCTTTCAAGAGCCAACATATTTAACATTCTTAAACAACAACTTCAAAAGACATATGCACTGTTCAAGCATTCATTCAGAAAACAAAAAGTATTGCCACCACATCAATATAATTAAACTAAGTTCAAGGATAAATTCGAAACTCATGTACTTCTTGTTCTTTTATTTTTAAAACATTTTTTTTATTTAAGAGAGGTGATGGATTCATATTCACTACTTTAAGGCATAGACACTTAGACACTAATGATCATGTAATAAAGACACAAACATAGATAAGCACTTAACATAAAGAAAATGAAAAACAGAAAATTTGAGAACAAGGAATGAGTCCACCTTAGTGATGGTGGCATTTTCTTCTTGAGGAACCAATGATGTCCTTGAGCTCTTCTATGTCTCTTCCTTGTCTTTGTTGCTCCTCCCTCATAGCTCTTTGATCTTCTCTAATTTCATGGAGGATGATTGAGTGCTCTTGATGTTCCACCCTTAGTTGCTCCCAATAATTGTGTGGAGGAAAATGTATCCCCTGTGGTATCTCAAGGATCTCTTGATTTGCAGTCAAATGTTCTACCACTGAGCTATAGACCCTTGAGATGAATCTCTCCATCTCCTATGACTCGGAGGTGGAAGCTTTTGTCTTCCCTTTCCCTTTTCTAGAGGATTCTCCGGTCTTAGGTGCCATCAATGGTAATGGAAAAACAAAAAGCTTATGCTTTTACCA
>NC_029790.2:111419295-111462215 GCF_000816755.2 Arachis ipaensis | reverse complement strand
GAGGTATGTGGGGATCCTGTGGGGTCCACAGATCCTGAGGTGTCAAGGATTTGCATCCCTACACCAATTAGGCATGTAAAATACCTTTGCATGCAATTCTGACGTTTAAACGCCGAACTGATGCATGTTCTGGGCGTTCAATGCCCAGATGTAGCATGTTTCTGGTGTTGAACGCCAGTTCCATGCTTGTTTCTGGCGTTCAGCGCCAGCTCCATGCTCTGTTCTGGCGTTGAACGCCAGCCAGATGCTCCTTACTGGCGTTTAAACGCCAGTAAGCCCTTCCTCCAGGGTGTGATTTTTCTTCTGCTATTTTTGATTCTGTTTTTGATTTTTCTATTTATTTTGTGACTCTACATGATCATGAACCTAATAAAACATGAAAGAACAATAAAATAAAAATAAAATTAGATAAATAAAAATTGGGTTGCCTCCCAACAAGCGCTTCTTTAATGTCAATAGCTTGACAGTGGGCTCTCATGGAGCTTCACAGATGTTCAGAGCATTGTTGAGACTCCCCAACACCAAACTTAGAGTTTGGTTATGGCCTCCCAACAGCAAACTTAGAGTTTGACTGTGAGGGCTCTGGTTGACTCTATTTTGAGAGAAGCTTATTGTGCCTCTTTTTCATGTTTACAGAAGGATGACCTTGAGTTTTAAACACAAGGGAGTCCTTATTCATTTGAAGGACTAGTTCACCTCTGTCAACATCAATCACAGCTCTTGCTGTGGCTAGGAAGGGTCTTCCAAGGATGATGGATTCATCCTCATCCTTTCCAGTGTCTAGGATTATGAAACTAGAAGGGATGTAAAGGCCTTCAACCTTTACTAACATGTCCTCTACTTGTCCATAAGCCTGTTTTCTGGAATTGTCTGCCATCTCTAATGAGATTTTAGCAGCTTGCACCTCAAAGATTCCAAGTTTCTCCATTACAGAGAGTGGCAGGAGGTTTATTCCTGACCCCAGGTCACATAGAGCCTTCTCAAAGGTCATGGTGCCTATGGTACAAGGTATTAGGAACTTTCCAGGATCCTGTTTCTTCTGAGGCAATCTCAGTTGATCCAATGCATTTAGTTCATTGGTGAACAGGGGAGGTTCATCTCCCCAAGTCTCATTACCAAATAGATTGGCATTCAGCTTCATGATTGCACCAAGGAACTTGGCAACTTGCTCTTCAGTAACATCTTCATTCTCTTCAGAAGAAGAATACTCATCAGAGCTCATGAAGGGCATAAGGAGGTTCAATGGAATCTCTATGGTCTCTAGATGAGCCTCAGATTCCTTTGGTTCCTCAGAGGGAAATTCCTTATTGATCGCTGGACGTCCCAGGAGGTCTTCCTCCTTGGAATTCACGTCCTCCCCTTCCTCCTTGGATTCGGCCATGATGGTTATATCTATGGCTTTGCAATCTCTCTTTGGATTCTCTTCTGTATTGCTTGGGAGAGTACTAGGAGGGGTTTTAGTGATCTTCTTACTCAGCTGGCTCACTTGTGCCTCCAAATTTCTAATGGATGACCTTGTTTCATTCATGAAACTCTGAATGGCCTTAGATAGATCAGAGACTAAATTTGCTAAGTTAGATGGATTCTGCTCAGAATTCTCTGTCTGTTGCTGAGTGGATGATGAAAAAGGTTTACTATTGTTAAACCTGTTTCTTCCACCATTATTAAAGCCTTGTTGAGACTTTTGTTGATTCTTCCATGAGAAATTTGGGTGATTTCTCCATGAGGGGTTATAGGTATTCCCATATGGTTCACCCATGTAATTCACCTCTGCTGTTGCAGGGTTTTCAGAATCATAAGCTTCTTCTTCAGAAGATGCCTCTTGAGTACTGTTGGATGCAGCTTGCATTCCATTCAGACTCTGAGAAATCATATTGACTTGCTGAGTCAACATTTTATTCTGAGCCAATATGGTATTCAGAGTATCAATTTCAAGAACTCCTTTCTTCTGAGGCATCCCATTACTCACAGGATTCCTCTCAGAAGTGTACATAAACTGGTTGTTAGCAACCATGTCAATGAGTTCTTGAGCTTCTGTAGGCATTTTTTTAGGTGAATAGATCCACCTGCAGAAGTATCTTTATTTCTGGATTGTTGTATTTTAGCTTCTCTTAGTTTCCTCTTCAGAGTCCTTTCAGGTTCAGGGTCTGCTTCAACAAGAATGTTCTTGTCCTTGCTCCTGCTCATATGAAAAAGAGGGAACAGAAAAATAATAATAATAGGGATCCTTTTTACCCAGGTATAGAGGTTCCCCTGTGTGAGTAGAAGAAGAAAAGAATGTAATGTAAAGAAGGAAAGAAGAGAAAATTCGAACACAGATGGCAGAGGGGATTCGAATTTGGGTGAGATGAAGTGTTAGTAGATGAATAAATAAATAGAAGGAGATGAGAGAGAAAGAGGATTTTCGAAAATAAAATTTTGAAAAGGGGTTAGTGATTTTCGAAAATTAGGAATGAAAGCAAATTAAAATTAAAAATTGAAACAATTAGTTAATTAAAAAGAATTTTTGAAAAAGAGGAAGGTATTTTCGAAAATTAGAGAGGGATGGTTAGTTAGGTAGTTTTTGAAAGAGATAAGAAACAAACAAAAAGTTAGTTAGTTAGTTGAAACAAATTTGAAAATCAATTTTGAAAAGATAAGAAGATAAGAAGTTAGAGGAGATATTTTAAAATAAAAAAAATTTTATGAAAAAGATATGATTTTGGAGAAGATAAGATAAAAAGATATTTTTGAAAAGATATGATTGAAATTAGTTTTAAAAAAGATTTGATTTTTAAAATCACAATTAATGACTTGATTCACAAGAAATCACAAGATATGATTCTAGAACTTAAAGTTTGAATCTTTCTTAACAAGTAAGTAACAAACTTGAAATTTTTGAATCAAAACATTAATTGTTGATGATATTTTTGAAAATATGATGTAAAATTAAGAAAAATATTTTTGAAAAATATTTTTTAGAATTTTCGAAAATAAGTAAGAAAAATGAAAAAGATATGATTTTTGAAAAAGATTTTGAAAAAGATAAGATTTTTAAATTGAAAATTTGATTTGACTCATAAAAACAACTAGATTTTTTTTAAAAATTTTTGAAAAAGTCAATCCAAATTTTCGAAAGAAAAGATATAATTTTTTTTTTGAAATTTTTTTATGATGAAAGAGAAAAAACATCAAAAAGACTCAATGCATGAAAATTTTGGATCAAAACATGTGATGAATGCAAGAACACTTTGAATGTCAAGATGAATACCAAGAACACTTTGAATGTCAAGATGAACATCAAGAACTTATTTTTGAAAAATTTTCAAGAAAAGAAAACATGCAAGACACCAAACTTAGAAATTTTTCATGTATAGACACTATGAATGCAAGAATACATATGAAAAACAAGAAAAGACACAAAACAAGAAAATATGAATATCAAACAAGAAGACTGGCCAAGAACAACTTGAAGATCATGAAGAACACTATGAATGCATGAATTTTTTCAAAAAATGCAAAGATTTTTTTTTTTGAAAAAATGCAATTGACACCAAACTTAAAAATTGATTCAAGACTCAAACAAGAAACACAAAATATTTTTGATTTTTATGATTTTATGATTGTTTTGGATTTTTGTAAATTTTTTTTTTCGAAAAACATTTAGGAAAAAGAAAATAAGGATTTCAAAATTTTTAATATGAATTACAGGAATCTTGTACTCTTAGTCTAAAGCTCCAATCCAAGGGTTAGACATGGCTTAATAGCCAGCCAAGCTTTAGAAGATACAAATCAGTCATACAACAGCAGGTGGATTAGGAACAGCTAGCTTGCTCTTGTGATGATGGTTTGGGAGCCTCAGTCTAAATGAATTAGACATGGCTTTACAGCCAGCCAGGCTCCAACATTTTTCATGAAACGCTAGAATTCATTCTTAAAAATTCTGAAGAAAAAATATTTTATTTTTTTGAAAATATTATTAATTTTTTTTCGAATATTAATTGGAAAAAACAAAAAAGAAGAAAAAATTTTTGAAAAATTTTTGAAAACTTTTTGAAAATAAAATAAGAAGAAAATTACCCAATCTGAGCAACACGATGAACCGTCAGTTGTCCAAACTCGAACAATCCCCAGCAACGGCGCCAAAAACTTGGTATGCGAAATTGTTACTCTGAGGTTGTAAAATTTGTTGTTCGTTCTTTCCCTGGCAATGGCGCCACAACTGGTGCACAATACCATGGTCCAGACATAACTTCATAACTTCGCACAACTAACCAGCAAGTGCACTGGGTCGTCCAAGTAATAAAACCTTACGTGAGTAAGGGTCGATCCCACGGAGATTGTTGGTATGAAGCAAGCTATGGTCATCTTGTAAATCTCAGTCAGGCGGATATCAAATGGTTATAGTATTCGAATAATAATAATAAATAAACAGAAAATAAAGATAAAAATACTTATGTAAATCATTGGTGAGAATTTCAAATAAGCGTATAGAGATGCTTTCGTTCCTCTGAATCTCTGCTTTCCTGCTGTCTTCATCCAATCAGTCTTACTCCTTTCCATGGCAAGCTTTCTGTAAGGGCATCACCGTTGTCAATGGCTACATCCCATCCTCTTGTGAAAAAGGTCCAAATGCTCTGTCACGGCACGGCTAATCATCTGAGATTCTCGATCATACTGGAATAGGATTCACCCTCCTTTTGCGTCTGTCACTACGCCCAGCACTCGCGAGTTTGAAGTTCGTCACAGCCATCCCTTCCCAGATCCTACTCGGAATACCACAGACAAGGTTTAGACTTTCTGGATCTCAGGAATGGCCATCCATGGGTTCTAACTTATACCACGAAGACACTAATATCTCGGACTCGGTCCCCTGTATTAGATATCCAAGAGATACCCATTCAATCTAAGGTAGAACGGAAGTGGTTGTCAGACACGCGTTCATGGGGGAATGATGATGACTGTTACGATCATCACATTCATAGTGAAGTGCGAATGAATATCTTAGAAGCGGAATAAGTTGAATTGAATAGAAAAACAGTAGTACTTTTCATTAATCCTTGAGGAACAGCAGAGCTCCACACCTTAATCTATGGAGTGCAGAAACTCTACCGTTGAAAAATACATAAGTGAAAGGTTCAGGCATGGCCGAATGGCCAGCCCCATGATCTAAGAACTATACGTCCCAAGATGTCTAATACAATAGTAAAAAGTCCTATTTATACTAAACAAATTACTAGGGTTTACAGAAGTAAGTAATTGATGCATAAATCCACTTCCGGGGCCCACTTGTTGTGTGCTTGGGCTGAGCTTGAAGTTTACACGTGGAGAGGTCATTCTTGGAGTTGAACGCCAGTTTGTAACGTGTTTCTGGCGTTCAACTCTGGTTCGTGACGTATTTCTGGCGTTTAACTCCAGACTGCAGCGTAGAACTGGTGTTAAACGCCCTTTTGCATCATCTAAACTCAGCCAAAGTATGAACTATTATATATTGCTGGAAATTCCTGAATGTCTACTTTCCAACGCAATTGGAAGTGCGCCATTTTGAGTTCTGTAGCTCCAGAAAATCCACTTTGAATGCAAAGAGGTCAGAATCCAACAGCATCAGCAGTCCTTCTTCAACCTCTGAATCTGATTTTTGCTCAAGTCCCTCAATTTTAGCCAGAAAATACCTGAAATCACAGAAAAACACAGAAACTCATAGTAAAGTCCAGAAATGTAAATTTAACATAAAAACTAATAAAAACATCCCTAAAAGTAACTAGATCCTACTAAAAGCATACTAAAAACAATGCCAAAAAGCGTATAAATTATCCGCTCATCACTATACTCGTGAATTCGACAACCTGTGCCGTCTCTTAAGAGTTTGTCAGGAAAATCCAACCGACTATGAGGATTGGAAGTGTGCTCAGTATGAGAAAGGACTTAGGAGAGACATCTTTAACTACGTGGATCCGCAAAGGTTAACAAATTTCACTGAATTAGTTAAGAAGAATCAATTCGCAGAAAATTACTCCATGAAGTGGGCGATGCTACAGGAAGGCTATAGAAAGACTGCTCTAGACGAGCCTCATAGGGCCGGGCTAGATGAATGCTACAAGTGCGGGAAGCCGAGGCATATGGCTCGAGACTGTCCATACAGGAAACGCCGGGATGCATCCGAATCCGATTCTCAGACCCGAGGTAACCATAAATTAGCAGTTGAATTTTGAACTTCCTTGCATATTATTAATATGTGATATTCATTCGTAATATATGGCGCGCGTTGATAATTGTGAAGCTCAAGTCGATGACTGGCCGAAGGCTATTAGTTATTAAGACGGAATAATGTTTAATTAACTTAGAAGGGTGGATCGGTTTGGAGTGATGTTAGGTTTAAAATAGATGAGGGTTAGAGATGAAAATATTTTAAAAATTGCTTTTAGGACACGTTATGGTCATACGATGATGCCTTTTGGGTTAACCAATGCTCCGGCAGTATTCATGAGTTATATGAACAAGATTTTCCGGCCGTACCTGGACAAGTTAGTTATTGTCTTTATTGATGATATTCTTGTTTACTCTAAGACTGAGGAGGAGCATGCTAATCACTTGTGAACTGTGCTGCAAATTTTGAGAGACAGGAGGTTATACGCTAAGTTATCTAAATGCGAGTTTTGGAAGAGTGAGGTGAAGTTTCTTGGTCACGTAGTGAGCAAGCAGGGAATAGCTATGGATCCTGCTAAGGTAGAAGCAGAAATGAAATGGGAGCGACTAACTTCAGTAACAGAGATCAGTAGTTTCCTAGGTTTGTAGGATATTATCGGAGATCCATTCAGGGATATTCACAGCTCGCCTTACCTTTAACTAAGTTGACTAGAAAGGATACCCCTTTTGTCTGGACTTCAGAGTGTGAAGAGAGTTTTCAAGTATTGAAGCAAAGGTTGACTATTGCGCCTGTGTTGGTACTGCTTGAGCCAAGTGAACCGTTTAAAGTGTACTGTGATGCATCATTAAAGGGTTTAGGGTGCGTTCTGATGTAGCATCGAAATATTGTAGCATACGCCTCACGGCAACTAAGGCCACACGAGATGAACTACCCGACTTACGATTCAAAATTTGCTGCTGTTGTGTTTACTCTAAAAACTTGGAGGCATTGTCTCTATGGCGTTAAGTTTCATATCTTCTCAGACCATAAGAGTTTGAAGTATCTCTTTAAGCAGAAAGAGTTGAATATGCGTCAGAGGAGGTGGATGGAGCTTCTGAAGGATTATGATTTTGAATTGAATTACCATCCAGGAAAAGTGAACGTTGTGATGGATGCCTTAAGTCAGAAGTCTTTATATGCAACTTGGATGATATTTCAAGAAGAAGAGTTATTAAAGGCATTTCAAGGTTTGAAACTGAGAATTAGGGAAGAATCTGGAATTCTATTTTTGAATCGGTTACAAATTTCAAGTAATTTTAAATTTGAACTTCTGAAGGCTCGTCAAGATGGCGAAGCGTTACATAAGGTATTGCCAGTAATCGAATAGGAAAAACAGTGGAGAGTGTTAGAAGGTCAGGATGGTTTGTGGAGGTGCAAGAACTAGATTTTTGTGCCAGATGTCGGAGACCTGCGACAAAGTATCTTGAAGGAAGCTCATAAGAGCGGGTTTTCAATTCATCCAGAAAGCACCAAAATGTACCAAAATCTGAAAGTGATGTTCTAGTGGCCAGGGATAAAGAATGATGTGGCATTGCATGTATCTAAATGTTTAATGTGTTAGAAAGTTAAGATTGAGCATCAGAGACCATCAGGAACCTTTCAACCTTTAGAGATTCCATAATGGAAATAGGAGAGTATCGTAATGGATTTTGTGACAAGTTTGCCTAGGACTCGGACTGATTGTGACGCTATTTGGGTTGTTGTGGACCGACTGACAAAATCAGCTCACTTTCTCCCCATCCAAATAAGTTGCACAATAGAAGAATTAAGCTCGAATGTACATCAAAGAGATTGTCAGATTGCACGGCGTGCCTTCTACCATTATATCTGACAGAGATCCTCGTTTCATATCAAGGTTCTGGGGAGCTTTTCAACGTGCATTTGGAACTCAGTTAAGTTTAAGTACTGCATATCACCCTCAAATAGGACAATCAAAGAGAACTATCCAGACCTTGGAGGACATGCTAAAGGCTTGTGTTTTGGACCAGCCGGCGAGCTAAGATCGATATATGCCGTTAGTGAAAGTTGCTTATAATAATAGTTACCATGTGAACATCGGAATGGATCCGTATGAAGCTTTGTATGGTAGAAAATACCAATCCCGCTATGTTGTAGAAACTGGAGAAAGGAGCTTATTAGGGCCTGAGGTGATAGCTGAAACTACTGAGCATATAAAGAAGATTTGTAGCCGAATGCTTATAGCCCAAATCCGTCAGAAGAGTTATGCTGATCACAGGCAAAAGCCTTTGAAATTTGAAGAAGGGGAGCATGTCTTTCTAAAGGTTACACAACTACTAGAGTGGGAAGAGCTATTAAGACTAAGAAACTGAAATCCCCGTTATATTGGACCGTTTGGGATCCTGAAAAGAATTGGGCCGGTGGCTTATAGGATTGCTTTACCACCATATCTTTCGAATTTGTAGGACGTGTTTCATGTATCACAGCTTCAGAGATATACTCCTGACGCAAGTCATGTTCTGGAACCAGAACCGAATCAAGTGAGAGAAGATCTAACACCTCCAGTAATTCCCGTAAAAATTGATGACACCAGTGTTAAATGATTACGCGGAAAGGAAGTATCATCGGTAAAAGTAGCTTGGAGTTGAGCTAGTATTGAGGAACATAATTGGGAACTTGAATTAGATATGCGAAAAGACTACCCACATCTCTTTTTAGGTAACTACATTTGAATTTTGAGGGCAAAATTCTTTGTTAGGTGGGTAGAATGTAAACTCCGTTAAATTAGTAGATAATTGGTTGATAAATTAGTTTTAATAAAGAAGATTAGAAAGGTGAATATTATATCAAATTAGGATAGAGCTCATCGAAACGAGAATTTTGACACTAATTTCGAAGAAAACGGTCTAAGATTGGACCGAACGGGCCGAACTGGTTGAACCGGGCCCAAACCGGACCGTGGGCCCAACCGGGACAGCTTTTAAATGATCCCAATGCCCTTCTCTTCCTCATTTCAGCTGAACGTTGTTGAAGGCTTCAGGGAGAGAAAGGAATGTCGAAAACCCTTACTGCAAAATTTAATTCACCGTAGCTTCTCCGTTCGAGCTCCGATCGCCGCACCGTTTGTGGCCACACATCCACCGTATTGAACTCTACGTTTCTACTGGAACAATTTCATAGGTAAGCCAATAATTACTCTCAGCCACTCTTTTCCCCTAATTTTCGAAAAATTTGAAAGAGATGTTGATTTCTTGGATTTTTAATGTTTTAGGACCCAATTAGCTTGAGAAAAATATTCACTCTTGCTTATGTGAAGCTTGGGTAAGGTGAGGATATAATAATTCTATCTAAATATTCTGAATTTGTGTTTTGGGAATTAAATTGGGTATATATGTGTTCTGAATGTGTATTAGGTTGTGAATAAATAGTTGGAGCTTGAAATTGTGAATACCAGTACTTGGAGGAAGCTGTTTAGTTGATATTTTGGGACTGTGTTGGTTTTAGTTAAATTGCCTTTATCATTACGTTGGAATCGGCCAAGGTATGGTTTAGGTTTCGTGCATTTAATATATAATGTTCTGTGAAAATTTAGGCTAGATGACCATAGGATAAGTTGGAATGCAGGTGTATATATATAATGTTTAGTAATTTATGAACATGTTGGTTTGATGCTTGATGGATAATTAGTAATTTGATTTTATGGTTAAAAGTTTATTGAAGGAAAGTATGATGGAGTTGTTGAAATATGAAATTGTGCAAGGTTATTAAAGGGTGGTTGATGAGATGATGTAGTGTTTTGTTGAATTTTGCTGCTGGTGTTTGGATTGGTAATGATAGGTTAGGTAAAGAATGGAATGGAAATGTTGATTGAAAATGAGGTTTAATGAGTTTGTAAAAGTTAATTTTTGGGCTGAAATTTGGCGGGATATAACTTGGCTTCTGGAACCCCAAATTGATTCCAAGTTATTTTAAATAAAAATTGGGTTCGTGAAGTTTATGTCGTTCGAAGAATGGAAGAAAAACAATTTAAAACGAGCAAGTTATGCTCGTCAGAAGTTTTGGAATATAATATGTTGATATGCAGGTGGTGTTCTCCCCGATTGTGTAGCTCTCTGGTTTATCCTTATTTTTTTAAGAACGTACATCCACGCGTACGCGGCTGGTCTCATGCGCACGCATAAGGGGTTAGCAAACATGTCCACGAGTACGCGTGACCCACGCGCACGCGTGATATGAGTTTTCACCCACGCGTACGCATGATAAGGGACGCGCGCGCGAGCTGCAGTTTCACACTCCCACGCGCACGCGTGAGCCACGCGTATGCGTGGCCCCTGTTTCAGCAAACATAATTTTTGGAGTTTTAAACTTTATTTCAAACCTCTAAACCTCTATTTTCATTCCTTTAGTCATTAATAATAGTATTAAACCTGACATTCATATGAAGTTAGGAAATGCAGATAACTTGGAGATGAAGTAAAGCTGAAAAGTAATGAATTGACTATGAAATGTTACGGATGATCATGTATGGTACTTGGCTTGATAATCAAATGAATGATCATGTATGATATTTGTCTTGAATGAGTGAATGATCTAAGATACGAGATTCCCTGGGTAAAGTACCGTGGCTCGCCTCCACGTGTACCAGGTTGAAAGCTCGATACTTTTTTGACCCTACGACGTAAGGGTGACCGGACACTTATAAATTCCCGGGAATGTTAACCCCATTGAGCAATATTGATTATTTCAGAAAAAGCTATGTATAGACTCTTGGGGATGCACGTCAAGGGACAGTTGATGAACGGATTTTTCGTATGGTTTAGAATTTCACAAATAAAATCTCGTTGCAAGTATAGTTCTAAACCAACAAACAATCCTCTCATGCAAAAATTTGTTTGTCACAAGTACAAACCCCAATAAAAATAAAAACCAAAGTATTCAAACCTCGGGTTGTCTCTCAAAGGAATTACAGGGAAGTGTTCTTGTTATTGGTTATGGATAGTATATTTTGGGGTTTTGGATAAGGGACATGAAAGATAAATGGCAAGAAAGTAAATGAAACTCAAATAGTAAAAAGGTCTTGGCAAGGGTTGATAGTTAAGGATCTTTATCCTTGTTACTAACCACAACATGATAGTTGTAAGGATCAATTCCATTAAGTCATCCTCTAATGAATGGAGGAAAGTCAAATGAGCTATACCAATCCTAATCCATAAGTCCTAACCACTCACTAATTAACTTAGTGGAAGCTAGAGTCAATGAATTCCAATTATCAAGACTTGGACATTAGCAACTCAATTTCACCTAACATCCTTCCAAACATTTTGTCAAACACTTGGAAGGCACAAAAGGAAAGCAAGATAAAGTTGCAAGAAATTTAAATCTATAACTACCAAAAGCAAAGAATTAACAACAACAACTCAAATCAACAATAAAAGAAATCAAACATGAATTGCATTAAATGAGAATAGAAGAAACATGAGTGCATCAACAACAAAGTAAACAAATACAAAGAGTAAAATACTAAACTAAGAAAGCAAAGGTAGAGGAACAAGAAATTAGAAAAGAAAAGTAAATCAAAGCATGAATTAAACCTAGATCTAAGAAATCCTAATCTACATCTAACCTAATTCTAGAGAGAAGAGAAAGCTTCTCTCTCTAGAAACTAACTAAAGCATGATGAAAACTCAATTATGTGCTCTCTCCTTGACTCTTCCTCAATTCTGCATGTAATAGGCTTAGAAAATGAGTTGGATTTGGGCCTGGGAAGCTCAGAAATCGCCCCAACGTTTTCACTTTAATGATGTCACGTACGAGCATCGACACGTACGCATGGGTCACGTGTACGCGTCGATTAGCATTTTTGCTTTCCACGCGTACGCGTCATGTACGCGTACGCGTCGCCATGCGACTTCAAATTCACGCGTGCATGTCGTTCCACGCGTGCGCGTCGGTGAATGCACTCCCAATCCTTGATTTTCCATGATTTCTCCACTTTGCATGCTTTTCTCTTCATTCCTTTGATCCATTCCTAGCCTTTTCAACCTGAATTCACTAACAAACACATCAAGGCATCTAGTGGAATCAAAGGTGAATTAAAATTAACCAATTAAGGGCCTAAAAAGCATATTTTCACACTTAAGCACAAATTAAGGAGAATTTATAAAACCATGCTATTTCATTGAATAAGTGTGAGAAAAGATGATAGAATCCCCTCACTTCAGCATAAAATACACCACAAAATAGTGGTGCATCAACAGTCTAAGGTTTTCAGACTTGTCGGACTGGCTGGATAACCGACAGATGAGCTTCATCAGCCATAGGAAAGGAATGCATCATATGCATACTACCTGAATTACTTGTTTGTGCATTAACTGGGTGTGCCTAAATGTACTTGCCATGTTAAATGTATATTTGTTACCTGCAGTACTGGTAACCTTCTTGTGCTTGCTTTTATCTGTTTATTTGCCTGTGAAATATTGACGGAGATGGAGGTATGGAGGAATGACAGTATGGGACTTAGATTTTAAAGTTAAGTTAAGTTAGGCTTAGATACTCTTAGAAAACCACCTTTATGACTTCTTCTTAGTACTTTAAGCTCTATAATCTGAGTGTCAGTGTTCTAGGATTGCCTCTGGCATTTCCAAGACCTTATATATTATGTGTATGGCACCTTTACCATACTGAGAACCTCTGGTTCTCACCCCATACTATATTATTATTTTTTAGATGTAGGTCGAGAGGCAACTCGTTAGGCATCTGGATTCCTGGAGCAAAGTGGTTACTGGGTTATTTTGTTGTACAGTGATGTATATATATGCACTTAGTTTTCTCTCCGCATAACTTATTCTCTTTTGTGTGTGCCCTGACTTCGCGAGCTGAGTTAGGAGCTTGTTATTTTGTATCTTTGGCTATCTATTCCTACTTTTATTATCTTAAGTTTGATAGTTATAGTTTTCTTCACACATAATTTATTCCGTTTCCGGAGCGGTGCGCTTTTCGTTTCGCGATTTTGTTTTACCCATTTTTCAAGGCTCCTAGTCTATTATATTCTTTCTGCTATTATATGTACACATTTTATTTTAGAGGTCATAATACCTCGCCACTTCTATTTTACATCCTAGGTGTAAAGCTTTGGGTAGTAGGGTGTTACAGATTTACGATTAACTGTAATTGATTTTGAGAACTGTTAAAGATTGAAGTTTAATTATTGAATTAATTTCTTGAAATCTGACTTTTAAAACAAAATAATAACTTTGCTAAAGAGGAAATGACTTTAAAATAACTAGAACTATGGAAGGCTGATTTCTGGGATTACTAGTTGATTGAGTTGAATTTTGGAAAGGATTCTATGATATGTGAAAATAACTATGAATTGATGAGATTGGAGTTGGATTAATGGATTACATGAGAATTGTGGGGTATGATTGACTGAGAAATGTCTGTTTGATAATTGTTGAGAAGGAGGGAACTCGTAAGGGTATGGCTAAGCCCGAGTTTTAGGCGAAGTGCTGTCGAAATTTTTATAAAATTTGAGATTTTATTTGAAATGCTATTTTAAAGATTTGATTTGGAAAAGTTAAATTATTTGAGACTTATTTAGTTGGAAAAAGATTTATTCTATTTTGAATTCGATTTATTAAGAAAAGTATAATGTTTTAAATTCTATCTTTTGAGAAGGATTTTGCTTTAAGTTAGAAATTGAGTTCGGTTTATTAAGAAAGTAACTTTTAACTTGAATAAAAGTTAAAGAAGTTTGGGTATTTGAAAATTAAAGGCTTTGATGTTAAGATTGAAAATATACCTATGAGGCGATGTGGATGTAAGAGTGATTGATTATTTGGTAATGCGGAGGTATGTGTAATTAAGCGGTGATGCGGGTGTATGTTTAATAATGTAGGTGATGTGGAGGTATATGTACGTAATTGGTGATGTGGAGGCATAATAAAGAGAAAGAAAATAAGAAGCTATGTATGAAAGAGATAATCATGAAAAGTGTATGTCGAATGGGCCTCGTGCCAAACTGCTAATGCGGAAGTGCCCACCTGACTGATAACCTAAGATTACTAATGCGGGAATGTCTGCCTAACTTATAGCATATGGAATGTGAATGGGCCTTGTTTCAAATTGCTAATGCGAAAGGGCCCGCCTAACTAATAGCATGAGATTGCTAATGCGGGAATGTTCACCTAACAGATAGCCTGTTTCTACCGTGATGCCAAGATATCCTAATTGACATACCCATGATGATAATTGTGCCTGACTGACATGGTAAAAAAACCATATTCGGGGTTCGCCCCGAGTAACGTCAGGTTGCGGGTAGACAACCGACACGTGAGCTCATGGCCTGCTTAGGACAGACATGCATCACATTGTTTGCGCATTTGCATTTGATTGTGCTGTTTGCCTTATTGCAATTTGTTTGTGTGTTGATCTGTTTCTTGTGCTATTGTTTCTCTGTGATTGGGAACTGAGGTTGTGATTGAGATTTTCTTTAAGTTCGGAAATTTAAAGAAGGTAATTAATTATGTAAAGTAAAAGTAAAAAGTATTTCCAAAGGTTTAACAAAATAGTATTATTGAGTAAGTTAATTATTTGTATTATATTCATTACTTTTATGGCATTCCCATTCCCTACTGAGAATGTGTGGTTTGTTCTCACCCCAACATCTTCCACCATTTCAGTGACACGGGTTGAAAGACTCAGTTTGAAGCTGCAGGCAATTACTAGTCTTATTTGAGTTAAGTTTATGTGTTGAGTTGCTTTCATAGAATTGTCTCGCCTTTGTTATTTAAGATATATTTTATACAGAGGGATAGGAATTGTATCTGAATTTTATGTGAATTTCTTTTAAATTCTTTTATATAATATTTATTATTTTTAATAATTATGTGATTATTATTACTTGGTGGTCTTGGATATATGATTTTGATTAGTAGAAAATAAAATTTTCAGGCATTTTCTTAAAATTGAAACGCGACATCGAACTAAAGGCTCAATATTAAAGTCCATGTAGCTGCTGCGTTCGCCCCCTTCTTAGCCCCATTGACTAAGAAGAGGCTGCAGGTTCGGCATCTACTAAAAAAGAAAGAATCCACTTGATATAACCACGCCTCTGCTAGGCAGCGTGTGGTTTGTTAATAAGAAAAACAAGTTAGTAATGCCTTACTTTTGATACGATTATGACGTGTTAAAAGTTAGGGTATTACATATCGGGGCTAAAGAAATGTAATCTCCAAACATGACTCAACATATGTGTTTTATGCCATTAAGGGCACAATTCAACACCATCGGTTTGAACTTTTTTTAATTAAAAATGGTAAAACACAAAATGACACAATTGTTTTATATTTTTCAAAAATTAAAAATGATAAATGACAAAATATCATATCACTGTCATTTTATCTTTTTCAAAAATAAAAAATATAATAAATGACAATTTTGTCGAATGGTGCAGTTTGCATTCTATACTTATATTCATTCACATGTATGAAACACAAAAATCATCAAATATTTTTAGAAACTATTGAAATTATCTCAATATTTAAAAATTCAGCCTGTATTTAACATATGAATCAGCATGTAAGAATCAAACTTTTTATAAACAGCTTTTTTTGACTGAAAAAAAATGAAAATTAAAAAAAAAGAGAGTTATGAGTTTAAATTTTGTTTTATGAAGATACTAATGAATATTAAATACTATCTTACCATTGGCTTTGTTACCACACCAGAAACTTTTGAGCCGCAAAAACGCTTTTAGTGACGATTGTGCATATACCGAGAAAACTCTAGTAACCGAAAACTTCATAACCGGTGGTAAAAGTAAATTCTATTCAAGTAAATATGTCTCTAGATTCATGTTAGCTATCCCTTCATGATTAACCTCTTTAAGAATAACTATTAGCCATTAATTATTTTACCGCCCGGTAAAAGTTATCTGAACCGAATTTTTGCTTAGTATTCCGCAAACGACTCCTAGGGGCTTCGAATTCTCTTGCTTGATACCTAAGTAACTTGCCCCCCCCCTCTCTTAGCCTCTAGGCCAAGATTATCTCAACCTCTCACCCCTCTCAGCTGTGTTTTAAACTACGAGTAATTAACCACGGTTAACTGCAGATAAATACGCCATTATGATGCTGACTGTGTTTCCTCGAAATCACGCCCCTTCTCTCTTACTATCAGCCCATTCCTCTATAATTTTTCTAGTCCTCTTTTATCACATTTAATTAGGTTAGACTTCAGATTTTATTTAAGACAATTACCAAGCAAGAATTCAATAACATTTACCATAAAGAGAGAGATAAAAACCGTAAGTGGGAGAGGAGAAACAGAGAAAATTATGCGCATACTACCTGCAATTTCAGCCCCTTATCTCACTATTCATACACTATTCTTGAAGTGTTCTTCAAGGACTCAAACCATACAAGTACAAACTCTTGCCGTTTTCGTCAATCCTTGCGTTTATACCGAATTTCGGCTAGGTAAACTCGTGTTCTTTCTCATTTTCTTTTTCTTTTTAAAAATAGTAGCCATGATAAATTCTTACTCTTCTCCATGTATATGGAACTTCTCTTGAAGCACCCATGGAGCACGCCTAAGGAGTTTAGGAGTTTCGAGCCCACAGTGGTTGAATTTTGACGTTTTGCGACACATTAGGCCAAAAACAAAACTCACCACCACCAGCTGTGTTTCTACCCTTGTATGCATGTTTTATAGTGTGAGAAAGGTTTACTAACTGAATTACATAAGAGGTAAGGATTATGATTAGTTAGAGTATGGTTGTGCTTGTTTTCGGTGCTAATATGAGCCATTTTGTGGTGAATTTGTGCTTGTTTTGAATTTCTGAAAATTTTGTGAGTTACCACTATATTGACTTGCTAAATATGTGTAATATATTGTGATATTGCCTCTGGGTTTTGTGTGAAAACAGCCGAAAATATGGAAGCGCTTGGGGTTTAAGTTTCAAGCTTTAAAAGTCACAAAAAATGAAGAAAAATATAAAAAACTGCACCTCTGAAATTTTCAGTCACTAAAAACATGAAAATTATGATGGAAAAGAGTTAAAAAGTAGTTAGAAAAATAGTTTTAATCCTATGGAACAAAGGTGTAAAAGTAAAAAGGATGTTATGGTCATTTTTGGGTAAAAAGAGAGTTAAAAATGTAATTTAAATGAAAAATAAGTAAAATTCTAAATTTGGTGTCATTAGAGGTAAAATAGTAATTATATAAATTATTTGGATCAAGATTATAATTACAATAAAATTTCGGGCATAAATAAAACCTCTAGTAAAAAAATTATGATGGAAAAGAGTTAAAAAGTAGTTAGAAAAATAGTTTTAATCCTATGGAACAAAGGTGTAAAAGTAAAAAGGATGTTATGGTCATTTTTGGGTAAAAAGAGAGTTAAAAATGTAATTTAAATGAAAAATAAGTAAAATTCTAAATTTGGTGTCATTAGAGGTAAAATAGTAATTATATAAATTATTTGGATCAAGATTATAATTACAATAAAGTTTCGGGCATAAATAAAACCTCTAGTAAAAGTAAGAAGTAAAACGGTAAAAAAAATGGTAACTAGAATAAGTAAATAAATTAATAAAGGGGTAAATTAGTTTTAGGTCCCTTATGGTGAAAAATAGTATTTAATAAAAATATTATGAATAATTTTAATTATAGGCAACTATTAGAATTAATCCGGTGAAATTTTGACGCTAAATAAGGTTAAACGTTAAAACTAAAGTACTTAGGGGCATATTAGTAATTTCAGGTATAAAGTCAAATTAAAAGTGAATAATTAACTCAATGAAGGAGAAAAGGTATATTAAGAAAAATATGAAGATACAATGGTAAAATAATATTAGGGGGTGAAAGCATCATAAAAAACCTAATGAAAACGGTAAAAAAAAAAAAAAGTTAAATAAAAAGGGCAAAATGGTAAAATGTGAGAAGGCTGCGATATTTTAAAGAGCTGGGCACAAGTTTTTATAAAATAAGGGAGGAAAAGTCCCTTAGAATTAAATTCTGTTGAGATGTGCCGCAGAAGAAGAAATTGTAAACCCCAAGGTGTTAAAAAGTACCTGGCAGAGCGGACTTCCATTCCGCCTAGCCAGAGACTATATGAACGTGGGAACATCTGCCATATGGACTGTTACTCAGCGGAAGCACCTTGTATTTTTGGGCCATTCTTTATTAGTGGTGTGATTGTATTCCGGGCACCGGTGCACGACTGACCCAGTGGAGTAGCCATATTCGTACTTGGGCCGGGTAACGTCGAGATGCGGGTAGCCAACCGACGCATGAGCTCATGACCTGCGTAGGACCAGACATGCATCACACTTGGTTGCTGTATTTCCTTGCTTGTGTCTGCCTGACTATTATACTATTATATACGTGTGATTGCATCTGTTTGTATGATTGATTACTGTTGTGACCTTATAAACGATTAGACTTAGGTTGCAGACCCCCTTAGGTTTTTCATATAGTACCCTATTGGGAACCTTAGGTTCTCACTCCTTTTTTTCCCATGTCCGCAGATGGGGACCGGCGTGATCTTCTTTGAGTACCCAACATATGGCCGCTATGTGGACCCCGCAACAGGGAGCGCGGTGTTTTGAGGTAGTCTGCGTACACGCACCTACTATCTTCCTGACCGTCCTTTCTCTCACCCTCTGCTCAGCTAGGAGTTTGACCCTCACATGCCTTATGATACACTGCTATCCGAGCTTCACCTCGGTAGACGCCAGTATCCTCTTTTGCCTTATCCTATGAACATGGTAGAGCCAATACCGAAGTCTCCGATCATTGACATACTCGAGTATCCACCATGGTTCAACCTCGAAGAGGATCAAATAGTTCCTGATGTACCTATGCCTGACACTCCACCACCATCCTCTGTAGCCGAGCCAGGATTCGACGGATCAGGGATTCCTGAAAGCTCTGGTTTTGAACCTTCAACCGAGTTTAGCTCAGAGGCATGGATTGATCAGATGATGGCGGATTTGTACTCTAACTCTTTTGAGATCGGGGAAGAGGACTCCACGGAGGATGCGAGCAGCAGCAACATCACAGGTACGTCAGAGTGATTCCTCTGCTTCAGCATATTTTGACAAGTTTCCGAATATCCAATATCAGCAGTTGCAGTAGTAGAAGTAGTAGTAGTGGTCCTTGTCCTCGCTTTTGATAGTCTTTTTAGATGGCTAGCTCTTTTTATTTATTTAATAAAGTAGATTGGGTCCCAGTCTAGGGTGGCCCTTGTGAGCCGGGGCCTGTAAGCATTAAAATGATGCATGTAATTAAGTATGAACTTGGATTTTGTGATGAATTAAGTCTACGGGCGTTTCATGTATGATATGATTATGCTATGCTATGCTTCTTCCATTTCATGTATTAACTGCTTAATTTATAATTATTCCAATATGCGCGAATAGATACACGATTCTCGACTACATGAGTATGTAGCGCAAGTCGAGAATCGTGTATCTAGTTACGCATATTGGAATAATTGTAAATTAAGTAGTTAATACAAGAAACGGAAGAAGCATAGCATAGCATAATCATATTATACATGAAACACCCGTAGGCTTAATTCATCACAAAATCCAAGTTCATACTTAATTACATACTTCATGGGGCTCACAAGATCCATCCTAGACTGGGACCCGATCTACTTTATTAAATAAATAAAAAGAGCCAGCCCTCTAAAAAGACTATCAAGAGCGAGGACAAGGACCACTACTACTACTTCTACTATTGCAACTGCTGATACTGGATATCCGAAAACTTGCTATCACAATATGCTGAAGTAGAAGAACTACTCTGACGTGCCTATGATGCTGCTGCTGCTCGCATCCTCTGTAGAATTCTCTTTTCCAATCTCAAAAGAGCTAGAGTACAGACCTGCCATCATCTGATCAATCCATGCCTCTGAGCTAAACTCGGTTGAAGGTGCAGAACTAGAGCTTTCAGGAATTCCTGACCCGTCTAATCTTGGCTTGGCTATAGGGGATGGTGGTGGAGCGTTGGAAATAGGTACATCAGAAACCACTTGATCCTCTTCGGGGTGAACCATGGTGGATACTTGAGTATGTCAATGATCGGAGACTCCAGTATTGACTCCGCCATGTTCATAGGGTAAGGCAGAAAAGGATACTGGCCTCTACCAGGGTGAAGCTCGGATAGCAGTGTATCATAAGGCATATCAGGGTCAAACTCCTGGCTGAGCAGAGAGTGAGAGAAAGGACGGTCGGAAAGATAGTAGGTGCGTGTACGCGGACTATCCCAAAACACCGCGCTCCCCATCGCAGGGTCCATGTAGCTGCCGTACGCTGAGTACTTAAAAAAGATCACGTGGGTCCCCATCGGTAGACATGGGAAAAAGAGGGTGAGAACCTTAGGTTCCCAGTAGGGTACTATACGAAAAACCTAAGGGGATCCGCAGCCTAAGTCTAATAGTTTATAAGGTCGCAACAGTAATCAATTATATAAACAGATGCAATCACAAGTATATAATAGTATAACAGTCACATATATAAGTAAGCTGACACAACTAAGGAAATGTAGCAACCAAGTATGATGCATGTCTGGTCCTGCGCGGGTCATGAGCTCATGCGTCGGTTG
Source organism: Arachis ipaensis (assembly GCF_000816755.2). Classification (NCBI taxonomy): domain Eukaryota; kingdom Viridiplantae; phylum Streptophyta; class Magnoliopsida; order Fabales; family Fabaceae; genus Arachis; species Arachis ipaensis. Next base: position 111,441,478 of record NC_029790.2, on the reverse strand, counting down.
GCTACCCGCAGTCCGACGTTACCCGGCCCAAGTCCAGATATGGTTACTCCACTGGGTCGGTCGCGCACCGGTGCCCGAAATACAATCGCGGCACTAATAAAGAATGACCCAAAAATACAAGGTGCTCCGAGTGAGTAACAGTCCATATGGCAGGCGTCCCTACGTTCATATAGTCTCTGGCCAGGCGGAATGAAAGTCCGCTCTACCAGGTACTTCTTCGCACCTTGTGGTTTACAGTTTCTTCTTCTGCGGCACATCTCATCAGAATTTATTTCTAAGGGACTTCTCCTCTCTTCTTTTATAAGAACTCGTGCCCGAATCTTTCTTAAAATGTCTCAGCTTTGTCATATTTTACCATTTTGCCCTTTTTATTTAACTTTTCTTTTTACTGTTTTTATTAGGTTTTTAATGATGCTTTCACCCATAATGTTATTATTTTACCATCGTATCTTCATATTTTTCCTAATATACCTTTTCTCCTTCATTAAGTTAATTATTCATTTTTGCCTGAAATTAGTAATATGCCCCTAAGTACTCTAGTTTTACCGTTTAACCTTATTTAGCGTTAAAATTTCACCGGATTAATCTTAATAGTTGCCTATGATCAAAATTATTCCTAATATAGTTATTAAATTCTAATTTTCACCATAAGGGACCTAAAACTAATTTACCCCTTTATTAATTTATTTACTTATTCTAGTTACCTTTTTTTTTACCGTTTTACTTCTTACTTTTACTAGAGGTTTTATTTATGCCCGAAACTTTGTTGTGATTATAATTTTGATCTAACTAATTTATATAATTACAATTTTATTCCTAATGACACTAAATTCAGAATTTTACTTATTTTTCATTTAAATTATATTCTTAACTCTCTTTTTATCCAAAATGACTATAACACCCTTTTTACTTTTACACCTTTGTTCCATAGTATTAAAACTATTTTTTAACTATTTTTTAACTTTTTTTCCATTATAATTTTCATGCTCTTAGTTACTGAAAATTTTAGAGGTTCAGTTTTTTATATTTTTCTTCACTTTTTGTGACGTTTAAAGCTTGAAACTTAAACCTCAAGCGCTTTCATGTTTCCGACTGTTTTCACAAAAAATCCAGAGGTAATATAACAATATATTACACATATTTAGCAAGCCAAAATAATGGTAACTCACAAAATTTCTAGAAATTCAAAACATGTATAAATTCACCACAAAGTGGCTCATATAAGCATTGAAAACAAGCACAACTATACTCTAACTAATCCTAACCCTTACCTCTTATGTAATTCAGTTAGTAAACCTTTTCCACACTAGAAAATATGCATACAAGGGCAGAAACATAGCTGGTGGTGATGAGTTTCGTTTTTTGGCTTAATGTGTCGCAAAACGTCGAAATTCAACTACTATGGGCTCGAAATTCCTTAACTCCTTAGGCGTGCTCCATAGGTGCTTCAGGAGGAGTTCTCTATAAATGGAGGAGAGTAAAAATTCATCATAACTACTGTTTTTAAAAAGAAAAAGGAAAGGAGAAAGAACAACAGTTTACTTAGCCGAAATTCGGTATAAACGCAAGGATTGGCGAAAACAGGCAAGAGTTTGTGCTTGTATGATTTGAGTCCTTGAAGAATAATTTGAAGAATAGTGTATGAATAGTAAGATAAGGGGCTGAAAATGTAGGTAGTATGTGTAGAATTTTCTCTGTTTCTCCTCTCTCACTCACGGTTTTTATCTCTCTCTTTATGGTAAAATGTTATTGAATTCTTGCTTGATAATTGTCTTAAATAAAATCTGAAGTCTAACCTAATTAAATGTGGTAAAAGAGCGCTGGAAAAATTAGAGAGGAATGGGCTGATACTAAGAGAGAATGGGCCTGATTTCGACGAAACACAGTCAGCGTTATAATAACGCACGTTTTTATCCGCAGTTAACCGCGGTTAATTACTCGTGGTTAAGAACACAGCAAAGATGGGTGAGAGGCTGAGATAATCTTGGCCCAAAAGCTAAGAGAGGGGGGCCGAGTTACTTGGGTAGCAAGCAAGAAGATTCGGGGCCTCTAGGAGTCATTTACAGAATACTAGGCAGAAATTCGCTTTGGATAACTTTAACCAGGTGGTAAAGTAATTAATGGCTAATAGTGATTCTTAAAAAGGTAAATCATGAAGGAATAGCTAATATAAATCTAGAGACACATTTACTTGAATAGAAATTACTTTTACCACTAGTTTTGAGGTTTTCGGTTACTAGAGTTTTTCTTGGTGCACGCATAATCGTCACTAAAAGCGTTTTTGCGGCTCAAAAGTTTCTGGTGTAGTAACTAAGCCAATGGTAAGATAGTATTTAATATCCATTAGTCAAATTTGGCTTAGAGGGTTTAATTACCCTCATAAAGCCAAGTTTGACCTCGTAACTCTTTTTTCTTTTTAATTTTCATTTTTTTCTGCCAGAAAAATCTGTTTACCAAAAATCTAGTTCTTACATTCTACCCTCTTGAAAGAAAATTTTGCCCTCAAAATTTAGTCACCTAAGAATAATTGTGGGTAATCCATCTTCATTGTGCTCTCTAGCTCCTAGGTGTGTTCTTCCATGACATCTCGTCTCCAAGCAACTTTTACTAACAGAATCTCCTTGCCTCTTTGCTGTTTGATACTCCGGTCAACTATTTGCATGGGTGGTACTCAAAATGTCAAGTCATCCCGTAATTGTACTGTTTCAGGTTCTAGTTACTGCTTTTTATCATTTTACTTCTAATTTTTACTAAAATTTTTATTTAGTCCTGAAACTTTATTGTAATTATAATTTTGACCTAAATTATTTATAGAGTAAAGTATCGTTTTTGTTCCCAACATTTGAGGTAAATCTTATTTATGTTCCTAACGTTTGAATCGTCCTATTTGTATCCCTAACGTTTGTAAAATTGATTTAATGTTATCATGTCGTCAATTACATATCATGAGCGCTTTAGTTTGAGTTTTAAAAATCTCTTCTTGAAGTTAGAATACAAATATCTGGGATAGAATCGATGATCTACTCCGATAAATAGCACATCAGATGTTGAAACTAATTCCTACAGCATTTACATAATTCACTTTTCTAGGGACGTAATTGAATTTAAACACAAATAGTGGGTATAATATTAAAATCGAAGACATCCAAGTGAGACCTAATTGAGAATGAATACATCCAAGTGAGAATAATTGAAAAATATAATCTGATTTGTTAGTATAATTGATAGTAGAATAACATTGAATCACTTTTATAAACGTTAAGGATACAAATAGGACGATTTAAACGTTAGGGACACAAATAGGACTTACCCCAAACCTTAGGGACAAAAACGATACTTTACTCTTATTTATATAATTACTATTTTATTCCTAATGACACTAAGTTCAGAATTTTGCCTATTTTTTATTTAAATTAACATTTTTAACTCTCTTTTTACCCAAAAATTGATCATAACACTCTTTTTACTTTTACACCTTTATTTCATAGGATTAAAACTATTTTTCTAACTACTTTTTAACTCTTTTCCATCATAATTTTGTGCTCTTGCTGACTGAAAATTTTAGAAGTGCAGTTTTTATATTTTTCTTCACTTTTTGTGACGTTTAAGATTTGAAACTTAAACCCTCAAGTGATTTCATGTTTTCGGCTGTTACCACACAAAATCCAGAGGAAATATAATAGTATATTATACATATTTAGCAAGTCAAAACAATGGCAATTCATAGAATTTTTAGAATTTCAAAACAAGCACAAATTTACCACAAAGTGGCTCATATAAGCACCGAAAATAAGCACAAACAAACTCTAACTAATACTAATTCTTATCTCTTATGTCATTCAGTTGTTAAACCTTTCACACACTAGAAAACGTGCACACAAGGGCAGGAGCACAACTGGTGATGGTGCAGTTTCATTTTTGGCCTAAAGTGTCACGAAAATGTCGAAATTCAATCACTTTGAGCTCGAATCTCTCTAACTCCTTAGGCGTGCTCTATGGGTGCTTCAAGAGGAGTTCTCTATACATGGAAGAGAGTAAGAATTCATCATGGCTACTATTTTTAAAAATAGAAAAGGAAAGGAGAAAGAACAAGAGTTTACCTAGCCAAAATTTCGATATAAACATAAGGATTAGCGAAAACGGGCAAGAGTTTGTGCTTAACTTTATTTTAAGTTTCAAACCTTAAAAGTCACTAAAAGTGGATACAAATAAAAAATTGCATCCCTGAAAATCCAGCCACTAAATAATCATGAAAGTCACGTGTATAACGGTTAATAAGAGGTTAAAAAACTGATTTTAATTCTATGGAATAAAGGTGTAAATGTAAAAAAGGTGTTATGGTCATTTTTGGGTAAAAAGAGGGTTAAAAATATAATTTAATTGAAAGATAAGTAAAATTTTGAACTTAGTGTCAACAAGGATAAATTAGAAATTATATAAATCAATTGAGTCAAAATTAAAATTACAATAAAGTTTCATGCCTAAATAAAAGCTTTAGTAAAAATTAGAAGTAAAACGGTAAAAAGCAGTAACTAGAATAAGTAAATAAATTAATAAAGGATAAAATAATCTTTTAGGTCCCTAAGGGTAGAAATGGCATTAACTAAAACTATTATGGATAATTTGGTCATAGAAAAATATTAGGATTAACCCGGTAACATTTTGACGGTAAATCAGGCTAAACGGTAAAACTAGAGTACTTAGAGGCATATTAGTGATTTTAGGCATAAAGTCAAAATTTAAAATTATTAATTAACTTAATGAAGGGTAAGAAGGTCTTTTAGAAAAAATATGAGGATAAAATGGTGAAGTAATAACATTAGTACTAAAAGCGTCACTAAAAGCCTAAAAAAAACTAGAAAAACGAAGTTATGTACAAAAAGGATAAAATTGAAAATGTACAAAAATACCAAGAGCAAAATAGTAAAATATGTTACAAGGTTGAGACATTTTAAAAAGGACCAGGCACAAGTTTTATTTAAAAAGAATGGCAGAGAAATCTCTTAGAGATAAATTTTATTGAGATGTGCTGCGGAAAAAGAAATGTAAACCAAGGTGCTTGAGGTTGTTTGGAGGCGGGTATTACTCACTGACTGCTAAAACTCTATTTTTCTTTTGTGCGTATATTATGGCATCAAGCTTTGCAACGATTGCCTGTTGTCACGAACTGGTGGTATTTTTAACCACATCGACACATATGCACGGATGGACACAATCGGGAAACCATATCTAGGACAAGTTCCTAGGTAATGTCGGGTTCCGGGATGTAAACCAACACGTAAGCTCATGGCCTGCATAGGACCAGGCATGCATCATACTTGGTTGCTGCATTTATCTGTGATTGTGGTTTGCTTCCTGTACTTTGTGTTTGTTTACTATTCTGCTATATACTTGTGCTTGTACTTGTTTGTGTGACTTACCAACCTAATTGCGCGAAGTCTTAGACTTAGGCTACAGAACTCCGTAGGATTCCTGTATAGTACCCTGCTGGGAACCTTAGGTTTTGACCCCTTACTTCCCGGTTCCATAGATGCAAACCGACGAGATCTTCTTTGAGTCTCCAACCTTGGGACTAGCGAGCAGTAGTAGCATTACCGGAGGGTCAAAGTAACTTCTTTTACTTCCACACAACGCTTTCGTGTTTCTTCAGCTGCCAAGGATCAGTGAATAGCAGTAGTTATAATAGTAGCAGTAGTAGTACTAGTCTTGGCCCTCGCTCTGTATAAACTTTTAGAGGGCTAGGTGCTTTTGTAAATACCTATATAAACAAGTTAGAACAGGTCCCAGACTAGAGTGACTCTTGTGAGTCGAGGCCTGTTAGTTTAAATATAGAGTCTATAAATATTTTCATGAATAAGCAACGACGTAACCCGTTGTAAATTATGATGTACAAAATGAGCCTTCGGATATATATGTATATTACTATGTTTTCTGTATTTTCGATGCTTCATGTATATATTATCTATTTAGTTATTACCTATTTTGTTATATCTATATATCTAATACGCGATATCGAGTAGCGCTACAGGCTCATATGTATATATTTAATATAAGGTCTAAAGTCTCTAGGAAAAGCCGTGTAGTAGTGCCTGGCGGCTAGCTTGGAGATGACGTGCTAAAAGTTGGGTCGTTACAAATGGTATCAGCACACATAAAAGGTAAAACATATCAAATGATGAAAAAAGTTGGAGAAAGATAAAATAAAAATTAAAATATAAAATACACATTAAAAATAAATTAAACTATACATATATTTATACATAATATTTGATAATTAATTTTTAGTGTGCACATAATATTTTTTTATTTTTAGGATAGAGTACATGTTTTAAGTGATTGTAATCAATGGAGGAACTGAGGAAGAAACTAAAGCAGTAAGATGCAATATTCATTCAAGTTGTGGATGAAATTTGCAGGATAAAATTGTAATCAATGTTTTATTTGAAAATTAAAACGAAGATAAGAATAAACAAATTATGTTTACATAAACTTGTGCCATAATCATGGAAAAGTTAATCCTAGCTTTTTGCTATATTAAGAAGGGCACCTTATTTTGCTGGAAATTAATTAATTAGATTAGGCTTATGCTTAGTACATAGATAGTTGGATATTTATCACTAAACATGCTAAGTAATATTATATATTTTGGTGTAAATACTAATGTTAACAATCAAATCATGCCAGTTAATGTCCTATCCACCGAAAGAACAATTATCCAAGATAAAAACAACAACCTAATAACACCAAATATTTAAATCAATACAAATAACACAAAATTATGCATTAGTCTAAAGTCTTATGCATTTTAAACATAAAACATTAACTTATAGTCTTATATATAATGACTAATAACACAAAATATTAAGATTTACAATACTTAAATTTCACATAATAATAACCATCATCCATCACTAATAACACAAAATATTAATTGTGTATGATGACCGGGCCACCGGGCCGATTTCGGGTGACACGAGCTATGGCCCGGACCCGATCCGAAATAATGACCGGGTCTACTTTTGAGACCCATACCCGGCCCTAGACCTGATGAAATCACATCAAATTAGTCCCTAAAGTGCTCGGGACTGGGCCGGATCTTCGGGCCGGGCCGGGCCATGCACACCCCTACTTGTAAGGATCAATTTCACTTCAACCTGAGTTTTTTTTATTTAATTAATAAATCCTAAGTCATAGTTAAAAGTCAAAACAGAATAAATCGTTCTTTATTTGTATTGCTAAAAATGTTTTTCCTTTCATGGATGTTGGGCCTCAAACACGAATTGTTAAAATACATTAAGCATTCGGTACTAACATCTTCATGAACCACATAGCGTCATTTTTCTCAATGATTTTGATAAATTTTCAAACACTTTCCTCTTCTTCAGCTGTTATACAATGCTCTCTGGAAGAAACTGCAATTTTAAAGAACTCAAACTTTGGCATAGAATCACCATTTAATAAAGGTACTTACTCCAATAAAAATGTCAAAAATATCTCATAAAGATATTTGATTAAATTTTAACTTATTTCTTTAGTCATATTTTAAATAAAGATAACTCTTTCATAACATACTAAAATCCAACCTTACAATCTACTATCCAATGGCTCAACAAAAGCATTCTCGCATGAAGATAATTTAAATTTTTTATTAGAGTATCCACCTTTAATAAAAGCATGAACAATCAAAATAATCCCTTCAACACCATAGTAAAAATTCTTTATTTGTATATTCACCCTTTCAAACATCATGTTCTTAATTCTGAATTATTTTAATATGTGCACTCTTGAATGTTTCCTAAATTTAAGCAAAAGAATGATGAATTTTTTTCTGATTTGATCAAAATAAATTCCCACAAAAGGAATAGGAATGTTACCTGCATTTATTTTTAATGAATTTTTATCACGTGTTATGCGTTGTTATGGGTTGTTGGGGACTTGAGATGTATCGTATTGATATGGAGTTAAATTTTTTTTAAACAATAGTACACAAATCGAAGGGTGGGTATTGTGAAGGAAAGAAAACCTAACCTTTGATTTGTGCTCAAATTTGATTGATGAACAAATTGGACCCTAGGTATTGTGTGTGCGAAATTTTTTGCACATAAACCAAGAAATCATGTGAGATTTTTAAATAGTACAATTAAAAAAAAAGAGTGTACTTTTAACCTTTTGTTTCAATACATCTGTCACTCGAAATTTAAATTATAAAAAATAAAAAAATATGGGAAATGCAATTTATAAAGTGATACTTGATAGAATAGAATTGATGATTATTTGCAAAAGAACAGAAAATTCCTCATCTAAGCAAACATATAGACTCGTCAGTGCTAAGATAGCAAATGCTACTAACACATTGTTTGGTTTGAAGGAATATGAGGGAAAAGAAAAGGGTTAAGTATGATTTTGGTCTCTAATGTAGAAGCCGAAAATTTATTTCGTCCTCGGTCTTTTTTTCGCTACAAAATGGTCTCGAAGATTTCAGTTTGTTTTAAAATCGACATTTTTATCAAATTTTTAATTTTTATTCCAAAAATACCCCTAACTATATAAAAAAACGTTGAATAAAAGAAAAACGGGGAAGGCGGGAAAGGGGGAAGGGATTCGCGGGGGGAAGGGGGAAGGATCTCGCCGCTCCAATCCGCCGTCGTTGCTCCAATCCGCCGTCGCTGCTCGTCGTCGTTCGGTGGCTTGATCTCGCCGCTGTTCCTCTGGGCTCGGCGGAGGTGCTCGATGGCAGTGGGTTCTGGTTCAAGGCAAGAATAGGGGAAGGCTTCAATGGTGAGCCGAGGGAGGAGAAGAGGTCACGCTGTGATGGTGGCGCGAAAAGAGAAGAAGAAAAGGATTGTGGCACTGTGATGGCTGTGATGCCAGTTTTGGGGTGGCTCGCCAACTTCTGCTTCCATTCTTCAACTGCTTCTGCTTCCATTCTGCTTTTGCTTCTATTATGTTGTTGATTTTTTATTATTGTTGCTTCTGCTTGCTTCTGTTTCTGATTGATTATATTGTTTTATTATTGTTGTTGTTGTTCTGCTCCTGCTTTTGTTTCTACTCATGCTTCTATTTCTGCTCCTGCTCCTACTTCTGCTTGATTACATTGTTGATTCATTGTTGTTGTTGCTTCTGGTTCTATTTCTGCTTCTGCTTCTGCTTGTCTACTTCTGCTTCTGCTTCTGCTTGTGCTTGATTTTAGGGAAGAAGGAGAATGAGTATTTTGGTCTGAAGGACGGTTTTAAAACTAAGTTAAACCTTCGGGACCATTTTGTAGCGAAAAAAGGCCGAGGACAAAATAAATTTTCGGCCTCTACGTTAGGGACCAAAATCATATTTAGCCTTTTAAATTACTACGTATCTTTCAAAATATTTTTTCTCACAAATTTTTAATGATATTTTGATATTTAAGAGTACCAAAAATATCACAATTATTTATAAAGACCAAACTTGGGCCATCAACATTACAAATGTTAAAAAAAGAGTAAAAACTAAGACTTTGGGGCAATCTGGTCTTTAGTAGACTGGGAGGTTCCTCAACAAGAGCAGCAGAAGAAGTTATAGGATTATCAGATTGTGAGGCATCATCATCGTCATCAGGAATGAAGGCGATCTCACCATCTATCATGACCTTGTTAAGGTCGATTATTGAGATATCTAGCTTGGGAGCAAGGACTTAAAATTGGGCCTTCAAATTATCTTTTGTATCATCCAATCCCATAACAGGAGCTTCTTCCAACTCCTCATACTTCTGCTTTTGCTCTTCAAGTATCCTCTCTAGCTCGACCTCTCCCCAAAGATGCGAATATTAGTTCTCCTTCACTCTCTTTTGGGCTGTCTCAACCTTATCACACTTTTCGTCAGACTACTTCACCATCTCGCAAAATCAAACGGCATCCGACTTCATTGCAGTCCTCTCAGCATCCTACTTAGCTTTAGCCTTCTCGATCTTGGCCACTTTGGCACGAAGCTTGGTCACTTCACCTTGAAGAGCATTTGGGGGAGCTTGACAAAGTTTTTTTATGAGAGCTACGCAGACCCCACTGTTTGGATACCCCTCATTGGCTAATACTTCTAAGATACTCGCTATGGCAGTTTCATCCATGCCAATTGAACTATCACTACAATATTTTTTGTCTAAAGTAACCCTTATTCGAAGCAACATTTAATAAAAGTTGCCTTAAATAGAAAAATACAATATTTTTTTGGAGTTGTCTTTGAGTAAGGCAAAGATAACAAATTTTTTGGCCACCCACAAAAATTGTTGTCTTTAATATCTAAAGCAACACTTAAAAAATATTACAATATAAACTATTTAAGGCAACATTTTTAAATAAAAATACAACATTTTATAAGAGTTATCAAAAAATTAAATAAATAACTTTTATAAAATGTTGCCTAAAATCATTCATAGCTAAAAATTTTAGAGGAAAACTTTTCATCATATTCCCCCCAATAATTACTTTCCAATCAAATAACACTTAGAAAAAAAAGAAAAGACCTTTAGTTTCTTTAGAAATGCTTCAGCACGTTCATCACTACCCAGGCCAGCACCCACCATAAGCCCTAACTTTCCTAATCAACCCAAAAGGCGACACAAATGGTAGCAGGAGGTCTCCTTCACGTACAACTTCTGGTCTCCTTCGCGGTGCTGTCGGTGACGGTGCGGTGCTCTCTTTCATAGGCGTTGGCGCGTTGCGGTGCTCTCCTCCAGGGGCGTCGGCGCGGTGCTCTCTTCCAGGGGCGTTGGTGCGGTGCTCTCCTTCGCGGTCATCGTCTCCACGCACGCTGCTCGACGGCTTCTCCTCCTCCTGTCTCGGCTCCACGTACGCGGTCACCTTCGAGAAACCCCTCTCGTTCTTCCTCTTCTTCCCCTGTCTCGCCTCCTCCTCTTCGCAACTGGCATCGGCACCGGAGCAGGCAACTCACATCATCACTCTCTCCGATCAATGCTTCTGCCGTCGTAGCTCACCAAGTAATTCGTTTTCTTCTTGCGCTCTCAGTTTTACCTATTTGATTTTCTATTGCGTTTAATTCAATCAATCGATTCCAAGTAGTGTCTCTGTAGTGGTGCCCATTGGAAAAAAAAACTAATATGAATTAGATCTTTGTACTCGCAAATCAGGAGAAGCTGTATTTGATGATAGATATGATGCAGAAGCATGGTTATTTTAATTAATGGATAGAAAACTGCAGAAGCATGGTTCCCATAGATTCTAAGGGTTTTGTAGACAAAAGTAATGTCCGACAAGTACGGTGGGGGAAAACAGAAGAAGGTGAAGATGAGCCCATGATTATTATTGGTGTGATGTGATGATCACTACTAATTTCAATTGATTATTGCTATCTTTATATGTTGTTAATTAACAGCTACAGCACATAAGCTCAAGCCAGGCAAGTTTTTTATGATAGATATGATGATGCATCATCCAAGCCTAAAAATTGAACTCTTATTGATTCATTAACTTGAATTCATTAACTTGAATTTATTAATTTCTCCTTCCTCTTTACAGTTTACCTTCATGGGGCCAAAGCTATATGTGAACACATCACAGATAAACATTTTCCTTCTTGACCCTGAACATCTAGCTATTTCTTGGCTGTGCCTCTGATCCTAAGAAATCCACGTTCATGCCCTTTAGATGGTGTTATTTAGCAATTAGCAGGGAAACAAAATAAAAAGTGTGATAGAAAAAACACTTCTACCGTCGTAGCTCAGCAAGTAATTCATTTTCTTCTTGCGCTCTCTGTTTTACCTATCTGATTTTCTCTTCCGTTTAATTCAATTCTTCAATCGATTCCAACTAGTGTCTCTGTAGTGGTGTCCATTGGAAAAAAAACTAATATGGATTAGATCTTTGTACTCGCAAATTAGGAGAAGCTGTATTTGATGATAGATATGATGCAGAAGCATGGTTATTTTAATTAATGGATAGAAAACTGCAGAAGCATGGTTCCCATAGATTCTAAGGGTTTTGTAGACAAAAGTAATGTCCGACAAGTACGGTGGGGGAAAACAGAAGAAGGTGAAGATGAGCCCATGATTATTATTGGTGTGATGTGATGATCACTACTAATTTCAATTGATTATTGCTATCTTTATATGTTGTTAATTAACAGCTACAGCACATAAGCTCAAGCCAGGCAAGTTTTTTATGATAGATATGATGATGCATCATCCAAGCCTAAAAATTGAACTCTTATTGATTCATTAACTTGAATTCATTAACTTGAATTTATTAATTTCTCCTTCCTCTTTACAGTTTACCTTCATGGGGCCAAAGCTATATGTGAACACATCACAGATAAACATTTTCCTTCTTGACCCTGAACATCTAGCTATTTCTTGGCTGTGCCTCTGATCCTAAGAAATCCACGTTCATGCCCTTTAGATGGTGTTATTTAGCAATTAGCAGGGAAACAAAATAAAAAGTGTGATAGAAAAATCTGTGTGAAATGACTTTTAGGATGTGTAGTAGTTTTATGTCTTTATTAGCATGTGTAGTAGTTCTAACTTGGACATTCTGAAGTTTGTGCTCGACATTCTTTTATTTTATTTTACCTTAAGTGGAAACTGGGTGTTTATTTTACCAAGAGAGTTCCTTTAAATGCATCCTCAACTCGAAATTAAAGTTAATGGGGATGGTGAATATAGTGAAAACCTAAAATTCTTTTAAAAGCATGAGTTAAGCTGGGTGTATTTAATGTTATTAGTATCTTTGTGTAGTATGTTTACACTTCTTTAATCTCGCAAATACATCTATATATTCTGAATTTTTAATCAGAGGCCAATAAATGTATTAAATGAAAAGTAAACTTTTACTTCTATTTAATTTGTTGACTTTGTTTTGACTAATCTCTTAGCCAAATAAATATCTTAATTGAAAGTTATGCCATGCTGCAGGTACCAGAGGCTCAGCTAGCATAGTAGAACTACATCTTGGTTGTTAGAGAGCAGGAAGCAAAGACTAGACAGGTGCTACTTATTTTCACTTTGGAGTTTGGATGCTGCATTAACAGTTCTCACTTTCAGGTACAATTATTTAGTTGAGTTATACTGAATCCATTTGATAATATTTTGGTTGCTGTTATCTGCATAATCCATGCTAGCGTTTTTAGTAAGAATTGAATTCATGCACTTTAGCTTGTTTATACTTTATAGTAGCATTTAGTGATGCATTATTAAGCAAAGTTGCTCTTATAGTCTCTATGAATTTGATTGTTTTCCTCCACCTTAAATTGAGAAAGGCAAAAACACTGAATAATAATGTTTTTTATCTTGCTGAAAGTTAAAACATATTGAAAATATTGTTTGGAGATTATTTTTTGCAGGTCCTTATTGATTAGATTATGTTACTTTCCGGTTGCAGGATTTTAAAGTAGTTCGTATATTAAAGCTCTCGATATTTATTGAAGCATATGTCCTAGTTCTTTGAAGTTATCATTTGAAATCACAGGCATCTTGCCTTTTTGAACTAATATTTCTGCGAGCCTGCAATTTTTTTCTATCTATATTCATGGTGTTCCTTTTGAAATAAACTTTTTTATAGTTAAAATATAAATCTAGCTGTTATATATATCATCAATGTTGAAATTAGTCCTTGTACAATAAGAAGGCCTTTATTTCAGTCTCTACCCATGTAGCTGTTTTAAAGAAGCCCCTACCATCAAGTGAAATTAGTGATTATGTTTCACTACTTGATTTGCTCCTCATTTTGCTGTTTTATGTGATATAGAATTTGACAATTTTTATTATGTTTCACTACTTGATTTGCTCCTCATTGTGCTGTTTTATGTCTGTTTAATATTTTTATACAGCAACATAATAGAAAATGGAGCAACTTCAAAGAGGAAAAGGCTAGTAAAAAAGTATCAAGCTCATTTGGAAAGAGAAGAGGAGCATATTGAAGTTCCAATTACTGAGGATGATAGATCTAGGCCATTCCCAAATGATGGAGGAAATTTTCATATCCCCATGAGGAAGATTATGTTAGTGATGAACATGAAAATGACAATTTTGATGTGGAAGCAGACCAAGTTATGGAAGATGCTCATGTAGAAGGTGATGTCCTTTTGTTTGTTACTATTTATTTTATATTTTCTAATTATCATTATTTGTTTTACAAATCCATATTTGATTCACGGCTTCCCTTTCTATATGAATAGTAACATGTGCATATACTTGTTTAATTTGAAAAGACTTTTATATGATTCACGGCTGTCCCTTTCTATATGAATAATGGCTGTTTTTTTGTTTTAATTTGTACTATTTCTCAATTTTTTAATTTAGAAACTCCAAAGGTTAAAAGACTCATGGAAGAACAAGATGCCTAAAGATTTATGCAAGAACTTGGAAAGAAAGGGAGGAAGTGACTTTTGATCGTGGAGTAGTCGTGGGGCCAACTCCTCAGAGAGTGAAGGAATTAACCAATTTTATTGGAACAATGGGAAGGAATAGTGATTTTATTACCTTGATGTACACTAATTAGAAAGTTGTGCCTAGGCAAATCAAAAAACACATATGGAAGTATATTAATGTAATCTCCACTTATTTTTATGTTTATGCCATATGTTTATAATCTTTTTATTCATATGATATGATAAAATTGATGTGTTTGTAGTCAAAGTTCATTCTTCCAAAATTCTCAAAGCTATGGGTGATGACGGGTGTTCAAGAAGCATGGAAGCGATACAAGACAAGAATAAAGAAGAAACACTTTGAACCATAATTTATTGTAAGTTAGTCTATAATTTTCTTGTTTTAGTTGTTGTTTTATGGTTGTTTTGGTTGTTGTTTTAGTTGTTGTTTTATGGCTGTTTTATGGCTGTCATGGTTGCTGGTTTATTTGCTACTTTATGGTTGTAATGTGGCTGTCATGGTTGCTATTTTATGGCTGTTTAATGGCTGTCATGGTGGTTGTCGTGGTTGCTGTTTTAGTTGCTACTATTGTTGTAACACTTGAATACACATGTTATTGTTAAGCTAATGTTTTGACTATAATTTTTTTGTCCATTTAGATTTGACTGCGACTTTCTTATGGTTGGATGAATTTTTCTGAAGAGATAAAGGCGACTCTTGGTACAATGGTGAAGCACAAAGTCTTTTTGGTTTCAAATGAAAAAACTAGTTTTTTTTTGTTCAATTTCATCATGAGAAAAATATGTATTTTGTTTACTTATGTTTATCATTTATTTGACTTGGTAACTTAGCAAGTATGTTAATTGGTACTTGGAAGACCTTTCTATATATATGCAATATATTTTTATTAGCTTATTCTCTTCTTATATTGATTAAATTGAATTTAAATATTTAAATATTGTTCCTTTAAATATCATATAAATATAATAAAGATAAAAAATATATTGCTTTAGATATAAAAAAAGAGAATCTAAGAAAAACTCAATAAGGTGTTACTTTAGGTATTAGAAAAAGACAACTATAAATAAATTTAGATAAATGTTGTTTTAGGTCTATAAAAAAGGCAACTTAAAAAAATCTGGACAAGTGTTGCTATAAGCATATGAAAAAGGCAACTTATAAAATTTGGACAAGTGTTGCTTTAGGTATATGAAAAGGCAACTTAAAAAAAATCTGGACAAGTGTTGCTTTATATATTAGAAAATACAACTCGTAGAAAATGTTGACATAAAGTCTTATCTAAAGTGTTGTCTTTGGGTGCTCTAAGGCAACCCTTTCGTAGAGTTGCCTTTTTTGTAGAAAAGGCAACGTTTTTTGAAGGTTGCCATAAAAAGGGTTCCCTTTGATACATAAAAGCGTTGCCTTAGAGCAAAGGTAACGGCCATATAGCCAACCCCCCAAAAAACGTTGCGTTTTGTCAGAAAGTGTTGCCTTTGATCAAAGGCAACACTTTTTTGTATTATAGGCAACGTTTTCAAAGGGTTGCCTCATCCCGAATTTGTTGTAGTGATATATATCAGGAATAATAAACTCTTCATTAAATCCAAGAGCGTCAAACCCTTAATGAAAGATGCTCTCGTATTTGTTAGAAGGAGTTTTCCTCTTATTACGAGAAGCTCTAGACTTTGATTCTTTTGAGGGCTTAGAGAAAGGGGGCACTAGAGGGATCACCCGAGGAGGAAAAGTCTCTTGCAAAAGAGGAGGGGGTTGTGCATACTTGCCCGCTTGATAAGAGGTCGAGCCAGAGTTGGGAGGAGGAGTTGAGTTACCACCCGACTTCTCAGCCTCCAACTGCTGGGACTGACGAGCTGCAATGTTTTCTTTACCTGTTTGAGCTTTCTGTAGGTGTTTGAGTTGTTGACCATTTTTTCTACAAAAAATCAAGAAGTGATTACGTAAATGCAGAAGTTATATATAAGAAAGCTATCTACAAAATAAAACTATATACCTAACTTTGTCAAGACATAACTCAGTTTAGCTACCAAAAGGATTTTGGTGTTGAGTTTAGGAGCTCGACTCCAACACTCTTGAAATAAAGTTACGATCAATTGCTCCTCTTCATCAAGATCCTCGAAGTCATACTTTACAACTATTGACTTTTCTTCCCAGTACAAGCAGAACATATATTGGGATTTGCCACTAATGTAAAAAGGTCAGACATCCTCCCGAGGTTGGATTTTGAAGTAATAATTTTTGAAGTCATGGAAAGACTCTTCAAAAATAGAAAATACTTTTCTACCCTGAATAGCTTGAAAAGAGGTCCACTATTGCTTTTTTGAGCTAAAAGGTCTAGTCAGTTAGAACAAATAAAAGAAAATTTAAAGAGTCATGAGAAGGTCAAGCACACGACTATCTAATTAATAGATTTTCATAAAGTCCCAAAAATTCGGATATAATTGAGTAGGAACAACCCGAGAAGACAACAATACATCTTGCTCGAAGTTGGTAAAAGGGATTCTCATGCCTAGTTTAAGAAAAAGGCATTCATACATAAAAAGAAAATATGGTTCTGATTTGTTAAGTCATGCATAACAAATTCTTCCGGATCAGGAGCTAGTAAAGTTTAGTTTTCTTTAGATAAAAAAAAACGTAATTTTCTTTAGCCTCTTGTTTCTTACAGATAGGGTACTTAAGGCGGAAGTTTTCTAAGGTTTCCTTATCCATCACCGACACAGCTGCTAATACTATGCTATTTATCCAATCTAAATCGGTAGGAATTATAGGCATTATTTGAATTACAGATCGAAACATATGGGTGTATACCTACAGAAAGAAAAGTAATTATACATATAAAATTCAGAGGTCGGTTAAAAATCAAACAGGTTGGGCCATCTTCAACGATGAATAATCAGAGCAACTCTTGCCATTCCTAACAATAGCACAAATTAAAAAAGGCTTAAATCCAGAAATATTTATTGGCACTATCATTAGAGGCAATAACAGCACCACTCAAGAGCAACAAAAGCTCCAAAAGATCATGCATAGTGACAAACCATCAACCATCTACCATAACAAAGTCTAATTAAATACCAATTGTAGCGTACTTTTAACCAATGTTTTTATGGAGTCACATAGTGTTTCAACATTTACATAAAAGCATTCAGAAATTTACAGACAAGTAATAAAACTGCACAATAAAAAATTTCTAGAAATACAAGAAAATTACAAAGAGCAAGACAACAAGCTAAGGCATGAAGGAGAAGAACGAAAAAAAATTCTAACCTGGGAATGAGAGTAGCAAGAAAGAACACCCAGAAAATTTTGGAAGCACCAAAGTAGTAATGAAAAGAAGTTCTTGAAAACAAAAAAATACAATGAAAAGCAAGGTAGTGTAAATGAAGTCTCTCTGACAAAAGAAAAAGAAAGAAACTTTGAAGGGAGCGGTTTTAGTGAAATGAGAAGAATTTTTGTGTAAAATTTTGTGTGAAGAAGATGAAAGAAAAGAAGAACCAAACTTATAGTTATGAATAGGGACAAAGAGGTAAAATCAGCATGCTTTAAATGTTGTACAATTACCAAGAAACTATTTGGTTGCTAGAGCCCGACTTGCATAAACTCAATCTCGAGTAGAGATACTGTTCATACCCTGTCCCGCAATTAAAGTCATACCTAAAATAAATAAGCTCAGTCTATAAAAAGAGGTCTAGAAGATCCTTTTTTAAGTTATCCGACCCGACTTAACAACGAAAAATTCTCCCAACTACACCAACGTGTGTGCCTATAATCTCGTCCCTCGTTTTAAATATGGAATAACAGCTTCCCCTAAGAAATAGGAAGTAACTACTCACCACTATAGGTGGAGGAGTTATAGGTCAACCTCTCACCCCGATTATATAAATATCCCTTCACTGTATTTCTCAAACCTAATTCATCAAAGCCGTCTAAAATCTTCTCAAACCTAATTTATTAAATCCGTCTAAATTTTTTGCTAAATAAAGTATCGGAATCCTTTAAAGATACTACCATCCATTCTCACTCAAAAAATTCGGACGGATTTAGAAGAAATTTGGACCTTATGTTTAGACCCAAGTTATACCAATCGTAGATAATTTTCGGAACAATATTAAAGTCTAATTTTTTTAATGTTTGTATCATTTTTTATATGTTTTTATGTTTTTTAATAAACTCAGCCGCGTAAATTATTATTGTTGAATAATTGCTAGTAGTCGTTGGCCATGGACCATCACGCATTCATGACATTGTTAAAGATAATATGCTATAGCCTCCGATTTTCGACTATGTCATGAATAAAATATGTGGCTGCTATGATGAAAAACAATAATGTGTTCCTTTTACTTTGGATGCCGTTCGCCTCACGTTATTAAGCTTAGAATTAGATACTAAACGAGCGTAGATAGGCCGTAAACTATTTTTTATTCTCCATCATGAAATACTTTTTTTATCTAGAATAACGGTGTCTTGGCTGTATATTATTGTGGCTTAACATATTTCTTAAATCAGCACTCAGTTACGTCCTCTTCAGTTCTTCTAAATCATATAATTTTCCTTAGTTTATGCCTTCAGCTTCTCAAAGTCTTCAATAACGTGAAAAAAAATAATTGTGCATAATATTTATTTCATAAAGTTAATACACATTTTATTTATTAGTTTTCTTTATCATTGTCAAATGAGTTATATGAAATACATTCAATGTAAGACATATTAAATGGCAATAAAAAAATATAAAAGTCAAAGTCAAGCTTTGAATATGATTCAACATGTCTACTCCAAACATCCCTAATCCTACTTATAATAGGCATAAAAATAAAACTGTCAGTTGTTGTAACTGTGAGAAGCCATTAAGTGAAAGAGAATGACAATTCTACCCATCCTTCTTTTCACTCTATCATTCTTGTTCTTCCATCAAATTTCTTCAGCAAACGATACCATAACACAATCTGCACCACTTCATGATGATGGTAGCACGATAACTTCCAAGAGTGGAACCTTTGAGCTGAGTTTCTTCAACCCAGGCAGTTCCACAAACCGTTACATAGGAATATGGTACAAGAAGATTTCAGTTAGAAGAGTAGTTTGGGTCGCAAACCGCGACGATCCAATCAAAGACAACTCCGTCGTACTTCGCATAAGCAAAGAGGGGAATCTTGTTCTTTTGGCAAAGAATCAGACGGTTGTTTGGTCAGCAAACTCGACGACGAAGGCGACTAAGAATCCGGTTGCGCAGCTCTTGGACAGTGGAAATTTAGTAGTTAGAGATGATAGTGAAGATGAAGAGAGGTTATTATGGCAGAGTTTTGATTATCCATGTGATACGTTGTTACCAGGAATGAAGCTTGGATATGACTTGAAAAGTGGTCTGGAAAGGAAGCTTACCGCTTGGAAGAACTGGGACGATCCATCCACTGGGAACCTTTCTTGGGCCATGGAGCTTACTAGCGACCCTGAATTGGTACTTTAATTTCCTACGTCCAGTTACTTTCATTTTCTTTACAAGCCAACAAACTTGTTTTAACTAACTTATTGATGATGAGAAATCATTTATGGATTTTTATTTTATTTACAATAAGAATGTAAAATAATATGCAAGTTTATAATCATGGTGGTAAGAACTTTGTTTTCTAAATAAATAAATTGTATGTCATGTCTCTCCTTTTCTATTATTAGTCAACCCTTTTATTTGTTAAAAAAATTTAAGGTAATACTATAAATAATAATTTATTAATAAATCGTGTTGACTTCAATTTGAAAATACAAAATAATGGATGACAAAAGAAAAGTAGTAAGGTGACATAAATTTTTGAGAATTTAGTTTTTAGACAGACTAATCCTTGAAGAAAAAAAGTACTAACAAAGTGTTTTAAAATAACAAATGTGAATAAGTTAGTTTAAATTAAGACTTTCTACTTTAATTATAGGGACTAATTTAAAGATAGTGTCATTATAAAAAATATTATTTTTTTCGACGCAAACAATCGACGGCCAGCTTTTTTGTCGATATTTTTCAACGGCTTATTGTCGATAAAATTTAAAAATAATTAAAAATAAAATATTAAAATTGACAGCCATGTCATCCATTATTTTAGTGACATTAAAATTATCATCACATTGTCAGCGAAACAGTGGATGAGAATAGCTTTTCTTTAAATATTTTGTATTATTAATGATTTCTTTAAATATTTTGTATTATTAATGAATTACGATTTAGATAAATATAAATCTAAGTTTAATTATTTATCTTGTTTTGAATCTTTATGTTAGAGAATTATTTATTATCTTGATAAATTTGTAAATTTTTTATCTAATATTTAGTATAATTTTATTTTTATATTTAAAATTTTATTTGCCTCATTATCTAATAATATTTAGCATAAATTTTATTTCTTTATTTAAAATTTTATTTGTATTAATTGTCTATTATTTTTAAATGAAAAAAAATAATAAAAAATTTATGGCTATTAAAATCGACGGCAACATCGTTGCTTTTTTAATTATAGACAAAAAAAGGATGGCAATGATGTCGCTTTTTTAATCTAATATAGACGAAGAACTTGTCGATCGGTACTTCAATAATTAAATCGACAGCTAATGTGTCAATTTTAATAAATTAAATATCGACAAATATGTCGTCGATTTTAGATAATATTATCAACAATTAAAGTGTCTTTTTTATTAAATATGTAAAAATCTTAAATTCATATTATCAACAAAGTAGTTGTCAATTTTATTAAAAATTTATCGATAATATGACAAGCCATCGATTTTATTAGATATTTAAAAAATCGACACATTTAAAAGCGACAACTTTCGCCGTCGATCGATTTAGCTGTCAATTTTAATGGTGTTTCTTGTAATGTGTATCCACATCTATTATTTTAAAAAATTGATACTTTTTTTTAGAGATTAATCTATCCAAAAAATAAATCCTTAAAATTTATTTATCACATTACTCTCAAAAATATTTATAAACCAACTCCAATTAAATATCTTTAATCATATATATTTTTCTCTTTACTCAAATTTTTCGTAGTCTTCTCCATCTTCTCTGCTCTTTTTTTATTTTCTTTTTTCTCCACCCTCCTTTATATCTCATCATCAATCTCTTCATTCTTCTTTATTTGTTTCTTTCTCTTAACTATCCTTCTCTTTCTTCACTTTCACCTTCTCTTTTTTATGTGTTTTTTTTAATTTATTAAAAAAAATAAAAAAAATAAGAAGGAAAAAAGACTTAAATAACAAAAATAAACACAAATTTTTTTTACTAAAAAACAATTTTTTTAAGGTAAACTGTAACTATAATAATTAAGGAAAATACACTTCGTATGATCTCACTCCAAAATATGATGATTATGTGAAAAATGTGTAGGAAAGAATAATTTAGGCCTTTAGGGAGAATAATATATTAAACTAAGGTGATGTAATAATTTTTTTTTCTTTATCAATTTTTTGGTAATTTTTCTTTTTTCTTGGTGAAATACAAAAAAAAAAAAATCAATTAAATGCAGAAATATGTTTACCATAAACACATAAATTTTGAAGAAAAACATATAAATATATTTTGAAGGTCAACACAATTTTTTTTTTTATTTTAATTTGTCCATACTCAATAATTAAAGGATCTTCTAAACACCATTAATGAACCTATCTGTAACACCAAACCAGGATGGAACGAGGAAGTAGTTATAGAAATTAGAAAATGCATACATGATTCATGCTTACATAATGTGAATGGTTTTTTTGTTGAAATAGTTTTGGACTAATGAGTTATTAAACTAACTTAGACTTAATTATTAAAAGAGTAATATTAGGGAGCCCAAT
>NC_029790.2:111414615-111419285 GCF_000816755.2 Arachis ipaensis | reverse complement strand
TACATTCTCATATTACTTCCTCATAAAGCACCTATCATACAACAAAAATGTTTTAAAACTATATATATTTTATGGATAAAGCACCTATCACACAACAAAAATATTCTAAAACTATATATATTTTATGGAAAAGTATAGGGTACTAATAATAGTTATTGTCAACAATAATTATGTATAAAGAGACACATAAAAAAAATATATCTATAAAGATATTTTTATTAGACTCAATCATAAAAAAAGACATTTTTATCAGACACATCTACAAAAATACTTTCATTAAACATAGTTATAAATAAGAGTTGACAGAAATGGGTTGTTGATAACATAACAGAATTGATATTTTATTCTCTAACTTGGATCAACATCTTCTAACATAAAAAAATTAATAAAGTAGTAAAGTGAAAGTGAATCACTCTTCAATTAAGATCATATATAGAACATACATTTCATGACCCAGTTTACTAACTTGGTGGCTACAGAGATCTAAATTCCTCTAACTAAATGAAAGTTATGGTTGCAACTCAGGTGCTGTGGAAAGGGTCAGAGAAGTACCACAGGAGTGGACCTTGGGTGGGGCTTGGATTCAGTGGAGCACCCTTATGGAGAGGCACTCAACTGGTTATTCAAAACATGGTGAACACCACAAGCGAGGTCTACTACTCATACACTCTCATACAAGGCACTTCCATGATTACAATCACTTTTGTAAACCAAACCCTAAACGTTCGTCAACGAATCGTGTGGGTTCAAGAAGAGAACAAATGGAAGCCCTTCCAAACAGTGCCCGGAGATTCTTGCGATTATTACAATACTTGCGGCCCATTCGGGTATTGCATTTCGAATCACTCACCCAATTGTGACTGTTTGGAAGGATTCGAACCCAAATCCCAACAGGGTTGGGATACACTCGATTACACACAGGGTTGCGTGCGGAGTGACCCGTGGAGTTGTAAGGTGAAAGGTAAAGATGGGTTTCGGAAGATTTCTGGGTTGAAATTGCCGGATACTACGCATTCTTGGGTTGATAGAAATATGAAGCTTGAGGATTGTGAATCCAAATGCATGGGGAATTGCTCTTGTACGGCTTATACGACGTTAAATGCGAGTGGTGGTAGTGGCTGTGTTATTTGGTACGGTGATCTTTTTGATCTGAGACTTTCTGATGGAGGACAGGAATTGTATGTCAGAATGGCTCATACAGGTATACATCACTCTTTTCCTCTACCTATTCTTATTAAATTAAGCCGTATCTAAAATAGATCTTGTTTTTTGTTTTTAAGAAAANTAAGTAATACAACAACAACAATAATAACAAAGTCTTGTCCTACTAGATGGGCTCGACTACATAAATCAAACAAAGCCTTATCCTACTAGATGGGCTCGGCTACATAAATCAAACAACGTCATTGAGCTCTATCATGTATCATGTCTACAGAGAGACCTTTACATGTAGATCTCATTTGACCACTTCATGAATGGAATTCCTAAATCTTCTTCTGCCTTTCACCTCTTGTCTATCTTCCATCTCATCCACCCTCTTGACTGGGTGCTCTGTCGGTCTTCTTCTCATATGTCGAAACCACTTGAGATGCGATTCTATCATCTTTTCCACAATAGATACTACTCCAACTCTCTCTCTTATGTATTCGTTCCTTATTCTATCCAATCGCATATGGCCCACTCATCCATCTCAACATCTTCATTTTTATCACACTTAACTTATGTTCGTGCTCCTCTTTGGCCGCCCAACACTCTGTACCATAAAGCATAACCAGTCTGATAGTAGTGCGAGACTTTACCTTTAAGTTTTAAAGACACTTTTTTGTCATATATAAAACCAGACGTACTCCACCACATTTTAACCAACCTGTTTGGATCCTATGATTTACATCATATTTAATCTCTCTATAATCCTATATGATACACCCAAGATACTTAAAACTTTTAACTTTTCATAAGATGTTTTCTTCAATCTTCACCTCTGTATTAGGATCTCCCCTTCGACTGGCGAACTTACATTCCATATACTCCGTCTTGCTAAGGCTTATGCGCAGACTTTACACTTCTAGAGCTTCTCTCCATAAATCTAACTTCTTATTTAGGTCTTCCATTGACTCTCCCATAAGAACGATATCATCGGTAAAAAGCATGCACCATGACATAAGCTCTTGGATATTCTTTGTGAGTACTTCCAAGACTAATGTGAAAAGGTATGAACTTAAGGATGATCCTTGGTGTAATCCTATACCAATAGAAAATTTCTCTGTCACACCATCTTGAGTCTTCACACTAGTTGTAGCCCCATCATATATGTCTTTAATTGCACGAATATATGCGATCCTTATTCTCTTCCTTTCTAAAATCTTCAATAAGACTTCTCTTGGCACTCTATAATATGCTTTTTCCAAATTAATAAACACCATATATGTAGATTCCTTTTATTACTATGATACCTCTCCATCATCATTCTTAACAGGTATATCGCTTCAGTGGTAGATCTGCCTGGCATAAAACTAAATTGATTCTCTGTTACTTGTGTCACTTGTCTCAACCTCCGTTTTATCACATTTTTCCATAACTTCATGGTATGGCTCATGAGTTTGATCCCTCTATAGTTTCCGCAACTTTTTATATCCTCTTTATTATTCTTGTAAATAGGTACTAAGGTGCTCTTTCTCCAATTATTTGGAATCTTCTTTGACCTTAAAATCTCATTAAAAAGCTTGGTTAACCAACTAATACCTTTCTCTCCAAGGCCCTTTCAAACTTCAATCGGAATATTATCGGGTCCTACTGCCTTGTCATTTTCCATCCGCTTTAGAGCCTCTTTTACCTCAAAGTCTCGAATCCTTCGATAGTAGTTGAAGTTTTGATCTTCTTCCCTCGTGCATAACCGACCAAGGCCAGAAGAGTCTTCTATCCTTCATTAAATAACTCGTAGAAGTAGCTCTTCCACCTTTCATTAATCTTCTTTTCTTGAGCCAAAACCTCTCTGTCTTTATCCTTTATGCACTTAACATTATTCAAATCTCTCGTTCTTCTTTCACGGCTCTTTACGATTCTATATATACCTTTTTCTCCTTTCTTCATGCCTAAAGACTGGTAGAGACCATATGTTCTTGTTCTTTCTTCACTTACATCCACTTTTGTCTCTTTCTTAGCTGCCTTATATTTTTTTCAATTATCTGTATTGCAGCACAAAGATTACTCCTTAAAGCATTCCCTTTTTACCTTTATCTTTTCTTGTACACTCGCATTCCACCACCAGGACTCCTTGTCTCTTGGTCCCATCCCTTTAGATTCACCAAAACTTTCTTTTGCTGTTCTTCTAATAACTTTTGCCATCTCCCTTCACATCTCCTCCGCGCTTCCATTTCCATCCAACTTTGTCTCTTCTCCTACCCGTCTTAGGAAGTTTCTTTGTTCCTCACCTTTCATCCGCTACCACCTCGTCATTGGGTTCTTCGTATGATTCCTTTTTCTCAACTTTTGCTCAATATGAAAATTCATTACGAGCATCCTATGTTGTGTTGTTAAACTCTCTTCCGGAATAATTTTACAATTAATGCAAAATTTTCGTCGACTCTCCTCAACAAGAAGTCGATTTGAGAGCTTGTTGTGCCACTCTTATAGGTTATAAGATGTTCGTCTCCTTTTTTAAAACATGTATTTGCGATGAGAAGATCAAAGGTTGAGAAAAAGTCGAAAATAGTTTTACCCTCGGTATTGACTACCCCAAAACCATGGCCTCTATGAATACTTCTATACCCAGTCACTTCTTTTCTAATATGACCATTTAAATTTTCTCCTAAAAAAAAAAATTTATCTCCCGAAAATATATCTTAGACCAAACTCTCTAGATCCTCCCAAAACCTTATTTTGTGTTGCTCATCCGAACTCACTTATAATGCATAGATGCTAATTACATGAAAAGTACCTTTTTCTACCACAAATTTAATAATTAAAAAATATAAAATAAGATAATTTTGGATTGCTTACTTTGAATTAATTTTTTATTATATTCGAAAATCTTTTAAAGTAGCATTTTTATATGTCATAATAGAGTATAGTTATGATAAATCAATAAAAAATGACATTTGGAGTGTTATATTTTAATTTGTTAAACTTTGAAAGTAAAATGGCACCTTTTTTTATTGTCAAATCATAATATTTTATTCTAAAATAATATTATTTTACTTTATGTGAGAATATTAATAAGTAATTAAGAGAAGAGTTAGATACTAACTAAAACAAATATGAAAGAGATTGATTGAACTAAAATGTTATTTTCGTTTTAGTCAAATCATAATATTTATCCTAAAGTAACATTATTCTACTTCATTTGAGAATATACAAATATTTTATTAAGAAAAGAGTTAGCCATTAGAATAGATCTTAAAAGATTTTGAAATTAACAAAAAGAATCGAAAAGATTAAAAAAACTACGATTCTCTAAAAACTATTTCAATTATAAATAAATTCAACTGCTTAATAACAACTTCTTTATATAACTGAAAAAAATTAAAAGGTAAGTAGAATTTAATATTTTTTGTCAATATTTTTAATTATTAGTTTAATTTCTATAATCTAATAATTTAATAATATATTTTTAGTCTATATTTTTAAATATTATTGATTAATTACTAACCAAAAATAATAAATTCTAATAA
>NC_029790.2:111407739-111414114 GCF_000816755.2 Arachis ipaensis | reverse complement strand
TTATAATTTATTTTATTTAATATTTATTAATTATTATAATAATTAATAAATGTTAAATAAAATAAATCGATTGTTTTGGACTAATTTTTTTTTTATCAAATACTTTCGTTTAATGCAGATTCCAAAAAGAAGACTATCGTGTTAGCACTTTCTATCACACTTCCAATAGTACTCTGTGCGCTACTTCTAATCTTCTGCGTTTATTATAGAATCCGAAAGAAACGTCAAGGTAAACTTTTCTTTAATTTGTTTTCTTTTTAATATATTTGTTTAATTAATTAATATATACAATATATCATATCCATACCCAGTTGAACATTTGGAATAACGTAGAGCTCACATAATCTTGATTTTCCTTGATGATGATTTTCTTTTATAAAGAGAAAACCATGCCAGAAGAAAATAAAGAGGAAAGAACACAAGAAGATTTAGAGCTTCCCATCTACGACCTTGATACAATAGTGAAGGCCACTAATAACTTCTCAATCGACAATAAAATTGGAGAAGGAGGATATGGGCCAGTATACAAGGTAAATACAAAAAAAATTATTAGGAGTCCTAAGTCATCCAATAGTAAAAATTAGAGACTCATATGCAGTTGTTATAATGCAAAGTTGATAATCGAAAATCATTAAATGAATTGATATATTTAACCAAATTATCATCTAACAGTTCTCAACTATTAACTCACGTGAAGCCAAAATAGATGTAAGCTTTTACCATTGTAAAATATAAGGCATGAATAATTTTATAAAAATGAATTAGCTTCCAATCTTGCTTGTACTATGAAAATACAGGGTGCACTTGCAACTGGACAAGAAATTGCAGTTAAACGACTTTCAGGAAGTTCTACACAAGGAATGATTGAATTTAAGAATGAAGTAATACTGTGTGCTAAACTTCAACATCGGAATCTTGTCAGGGTTCTTGGATGCTGCATTGAAGGAGATGAGAAAATGCTAGTTTATGAATACATGTCTAACAATAGTCTAGACTTGTTTCTTTTTGGTTAGTGCACATATATATTTAATTTCTTTTCAAAACCTAAACTTCTTTATTTTATAGTTCCTTCTAGTGTTCTGTCCCGTTATCTTTCGCCAAAGAACTAACATCAATGATGGACAATCATATATCAGATCCAACTCAAAGCAAAATTTTGGATTGGAGCAAGCGCTTTGACATCATTTGTGCAGTTGCTCGAGGGCTTCTCTACCTTCATCAAGATTCCAGATTAAGAATTATACACAGAGATCTTAAAGCAAGTAATATTTTATTAGACCAGAATATGAATGCAAAGATTTCGGACTTTGGCATGGCAAGATTGCGCAGGGGAGATCAAGATGAAGGGAATACGAATAGAATTGTTGGAACATAGTACGTTCTTTGATTATATAATTTTCTCTATTATGCAATGATTGAAAATCAAACTAATCATGTTGTTATTGTTTTTAGTGGTTATATGGCTCCAGAATATGCTATTGATGGCTTGTTCTCCACAAAATCGGATGTATTTAGCTTTGGTATACTACTGTTAGAGATTATAAGTGGAAAGAAAAATAAAGGACTTACCTATTCTGGCAATACTTATAATCTCATGGCGCATGTAAGTCAATTAATTAGCCATTTTAATTTCCGTTATTATAATTATGAAGTTGATGTAAGTAACAAGTGATTGAATTGTGTTATTATAGGCATGGCGGTTGTGGAATGAAGGCAACTTAAACGAATTGATTGATGAATGTTTAAGGGATTCATCATCATTTATTGTTCCAACAGAAATGTTTCGTTGCATTCATATTGGTCTTTTATGTTTGCAACGGCATCCGGATGATAGACCAACAATTACATCGGTGGTTAAGATGTTGAACAATGAGAACACACTGCCACAACCAAAGGAACCTGGTTTCTTGATACATGAAGTATCTACCGATCGTGAAAGAAGGGATACTACTTCTTCCATAAATGAAGCATCTGTCTCATTGTTGAAACCTAGATGAACATATTCATCAACGGTCTTCTAAGGCATATTATGGACATGTTTTGGTAGCTGAGTTGTTAGTACATTAGCACTTTCAAACACATATTTTTGTTTGATCTTCTTAGGATTGTTAATGTATATTTGTTGCCAATATATACCACTTACTTGATAATTCTGAGTGTTATTCTATTCAGTTATTTAATGTTGTTTAGCAAATTATATCTATATTGTACTTTGCTGTATGCATTGGCAGAGCTTCTTTGTGATAATGGGAGGTCATAGTATTAAGTTGTTAAATGGTCCCTTTTTTTTTCTTTGGTGGTTATAGTAGTTTTGTAAATCATTCTTCATTGAATATATTTAGCTTTCCTTTTCTTTAAATACCATCAAAGATCCATTTTTCTATTTTTATTTATTTCTATCTTTATTTTGAATTTAGATATTCTGAAGTAAAAAAATTGATAAAGTAATAATTAATAAATTAAAGAGATTAATCACTATTGAATTTATAATTTTCAATCTATGTGAACGTCGTTATTTTAATTTAAGCAGGACTAACCGATTACTTTATCACTATATTACTTTTTCACTTTAAAAGATCTTAATCGCTTAATTTCATATTATAATTATGAACAATATTTTTTAAGTTGATATTTAGAAGCACAAACTAATTATTTTAAACTATAATGATTTTACTTAAAGAAATTTAACTATGAAATACCAAATAATATAAACAAATAATTTCAAAACTGTTTTATTAATTTTAATATTTTATGATAATGCAAACGAGTTTTCAATTAATAAAGTATAAAATAAATAAACTAATTTCACATGATTTATTAAATAAGAAGCAATTATAAACTTATAAATGTTTATTAAACCACCAATTTCGCCTCCCGAGTTATCATGAGGCTAGCAAAAATGACTATTATTTTTTCACTAAGAAAAAATATTGAATACTCTTGGATTTATTCACGGAATAACAAAAATAATTGATCAATAAGATATTTATCGATAAATTTATCGTCCAAAACAATCCGACGGTATAACCGTCGGCAATAATTATTACTATTAGATTGTAAAATCCAACAGTAATTATCGGCAAATTTTGCGACAAATTCTTTGCCCAAAATCTATTTGATTATTGGCGGAACTTTTTTGCTGGTAATTTTGGCACCACACTATTTTGTTTCCCACCTAATTACTATCAGATTTTTCTCCCGATAAAACCGACGATAAATTCAATTTTTTGTTTTTTTTAATACAATTAGTAGTCAAATTTCATTTTTTTTATTTTATTAAATATCAAGTCTACGAATAAAATAAAAAGTCAAATAAATAAAATACATAATAAAATAGTTTATAACAAAATCCTAATCACTATGGATCCTGATAGTCATCGTCATCATTTCTCTGGTCCTACTAAGGCAGCAGACTAGGCGGTGATGTTGGTGCCCCTCTAGCAGGGTCACTACTAGCAGCAGCGTCGTTACCATTAGCGTGCATCTACTCTTGGTACACCGCCATCTGTTGAAGCTGCTCCAGCTCCTGCCTAAGCTCTAGCTTGAGGGAATCTGTGCCTGACATGCATCCGAGGACCTCGTTATACCTCTCATCAGACTACTACAACCGTTGAGCCTGTTAGTGAAGGCTTTGGGTGAGATTCTGGACCAGCTCCCTCAAATCGACGCTGTCCTCAGGATTGACAGTGCGGCTGGTAGTAGAGGCAGATGAAGCCCTCGATGTGGAGGTGCAGAGATTGTTGGCGAAGAACGATTCCAACTTGTAGATGCGATTCTTACCCGTAGATGCGATTCTTGTACAGCTCGGATGCAGTCTCACGCCAAACTATTTTAGGATCGATGACTGCATCAGCGGGATTGCTGTCGTCCTTTTCAATAGGTTAGGATTGCTGGGTTGCGGCCTTCAGTCCCTGTGTATATGCTCCTGCATAACACATGTTATTATTAGGATAACAATTAATTGAAATTTTTACGTCAAATGATGTTTACCCACATAATGATCCGCAAACTACTGATCAGCAAATCTCTCCTTATTCTCTTTTAAAGTATGACTATACTTGAAAGTCTCTGCCATCGTAGCATCACGATCCAACAACTTAGACTACATATGTTGAAACAATATGTGAAATCAAGTAATATTGACATTAAATGTCAAAGACAAAACGAACTTAATAACAAAATAAAACAAATTACATACCAGCCTGACATTTGTTTTCATGAAAGTTGCTGAGCCATTGGTATACTTCGATGACCTGACTGATGCCCTATTAACTCCATTTGTGAGACGGCGATGCCTGAATCCCTCATCAGTCTCTCAATGGACGTACAGTGCCTTCTTAATATCCGAGCAAAGCAAAATAGTGAGGTCGCTGCACTTCTTGCATCCGTCCTCCATCATCTGCTGAAGCCGCCTAGCCATCTGATGATCAAAGATCTTCCTAATCATGGCATCATGACTCTTATCCCATATAAATTTTTCTTGCACAAAGAACATTTAGCACTAGTTAATCAAAATTAAATACACAATTAAACAAAATAGAAGATCTAAACTAGCTAAAGTTTGAATCAAATTGAGTTTTTACCGCCCACTTCTAAAACTATCCCTCTCTGGTCTCAGCAGGGATCAGCTTGATGACATTGGTACACTCTTGTGTACATGCATTGTTATTTGGCACAAATCTATCAATAAAAAACTTAATATTAGTAGTTTAAATCAAATTTGAAGTAATCTATAAACTTCACAAGTATATTTAGATTTTTTAGAAATTTTGGCAAAGTTTCATCTATAATTAAAAGGCGCCAAAATTTATTTTCATCTACAATTCACTTAAACAATTCACAAACTAACCAATATGGTATTATATTTTTTAAGCAGCAACATCCATCAACAATAAAAAATTCTCAAACACTTTCAGACAGTTTAATTCTACTACCTAAATCAAACCTATCTTGAGAACCTAAATCCACTAAAACCAGAAATTGAATATAACTAAATTAAACTAACTAACTAAAATAAAAAACTTAAGATTAGCAACCACTTATGTTGAATAAGAATATCAAAACAGTTTTCATTTAAAAGACTTAAAATAGTACTCACACTGTCAAACCATTAGGCCAAATCATCATCCGTATAATGGAAGGTGATGGAGGGGCATTTGACTGGGATTCGTGACAGGATTTCAACACCGATGTGTCTGTCGCTGGATGTGGCACCATTGTCAAAATAGTGGGTTGCTCAGCAGATGGAGGTGGTAGAAGAGTCCACTTTGGTGAAGCAGCCGGACGACTTTCTAGTGGTGGCAGTCACACAGTAGAAGGAGCCATGTAGTTGGGGTTCCTGACCATGATGAACGGCTGATCCTGTGAACCCATTGCCTGAGATGTCCCAGGGGTAGTTAGAGTAGAGAACGATGACTGAGAAGTCCCAAGAGTACCAGTAGACACCCTCCCTCTACCACTACCACGAGGCCAATTCGTGACACCTCTGCCTGTAGTCATGTCTACAAAGAGCAAACTAGCAAACACATATTTCAAAAAAATATTATAATAGCAAAAATATGTCACAATCTACAACTTAGAGAAATACATGGGTGCTATGCAACTTAGTAAGAGAAACATATTAATTGAAATCAAGTACATAAAAAGCATGGTTCAATATAACTTGAAAATTTTTCAAAAAGATGTTAATAGGACAATCATCAATCCAACTTCACAATTTTAACGCATGCCAAATCAATTACCTAAACTATGCGAAATACCAACATTCAAACAATTTAGGTTTTAGTATGTCCACAAGGCATAAGTGCAGAAACTTGATAATCAAAGCAATAATCAATATGAATAAGTATCACCAAATAACAAGCAATAATAAATATTAACAAGCATCACCAAGTAAGAAGCAATAATCAATATGAACGTTCAACACAATCAAGCATTTAACCAAATAGTTCCGGTAGTATATTCATCATAACTTAACAAATTTCAAACTCCTCCAGCAGTCTCAGAATCTAGTAATTTATTCTAATCCTATCTTAACCACCTAAATCCACTAAAACAAAAAATAACTCCAACTAAGATAACTAACTAAAATCAAATTAATGAAACTAAATCTAACCAAAACCAAATTGATAAAGAGATTTGATTAGGAACTTGGATTGCAGAAAAAGAAAGGAAACAAAGCTCGGGGAAGAAGTTGCAATGGCTGCTAGAGTTGTGTCGAAGCTCGCCTGAAGGAGAGACGGACGACGAGAGGGGGCTGCCAGAATAGAGGGTGGCCGAAAATGTCGTTAAGGGAGATACGAGAGGGTTAAAGAGAGGGTGAGAGACGAGAGGGCGGAGTTACACTAAAGCTTTCCTAAAGGAGAGACGGATGAG
>NC_029790.2:111400933-111407682 GCF_000816755.2 Arachis ipaensis | reverse complement strand
AAAGAGAGAGAGAGAGAGAGAGAGAGAGAGAGAGAGAGAGAGACTGTAATTCAAAATGAGGGAGAGAGGGTTTCGGTTAAAATTTAGGACAAGATTACCATCGAATTTACTGCCGATAACGAATTAGCGAGTGAACAAAATGCAGCGTTGTATTAATTAGGTTTTCCGTCAGAAACGTCTGATCCTAATTATCCCACCAATTTTTCTTTTTTTTTTCTTCAATTATTACAGGCAAATTTATTGTCAACTCTGCCAGTAAACTCGCCGCTAACTTTCAATGCTAAATCTATCAGTAAAGCTAACGGTACTCAATGTTTTTTTGTAGTGTTTGTTAGCTACAAAAATACTCTAAATATTCAAAAATGCTCCAAAATTATCCAATCATAAAGAAAAGTCTTCTCCGAGAATAGAATTGGCTGAGGTGACAAATGGAATGCCAATATGACATCCTTTAGATAGTATTTGTTTTGATGTACTAGAATTGAGATTGTGTGATTCAATAATGTGTTTAGTAGTCAAGAACTGGAACTAAAATTTTAATCCCGGGATACAAATTTCAGTCCCTTTAGTACTTCTGAAAATTGGGGACACAGGAGATTGAAATTTTTTAGGATGGAAACTAAAATTTTAATAACATTTCTTTCCAAAAATACGCTCATTCAACTTTTTAAATTTCCATTACACCTATTCTTTCAAATTGGGGCTTGTCCTCTCTTCTCCTTCTTCTCTGTCTCCATCCATCCCTCCCTCCATTAGAGACCTCCCTTAACTCAACTTCCTCACACTCTCCCAAATCAACAACCTTGCCACAAGCTATGTTACCTCTACACAAGCCACACTAGCGTCTCTGACACCATCTCTAATTTCGTCTCCTCCATCAAAACTCTCATCACCCTCAACTTCTCTGACATCAAGCTCTCTGACACTCTCCTAGCTTCACTCTCTTCACTCCTCAACCTCGTTAGGATCACGTTTGACGGTAACTTTCTCTTCGAGCAGATATCGTCGTCACATGGGTCGTTCTCGAATAAGTTCACTTTGATGACATTGTCTCAAAACAAAATCTTTGAAGTGATTTTGACGTCCATTTTGAATCTAAACCTGGCAAAGAATGACTTTTCCACCCTCTTCTTCTTTACCTTATTTTTTGTTCAACTTTAATTTTTTTTTTGTGACAACTTTAATTTGAATATAATTAATTAGTATTATGGTAAATAAAAAGGGAAAAAGTTGATAAATAACTTGAGTCTTTTATTTGAAAGTTTCAATTAAGCTTCCTTGAGTGTTCAGTTGTGTAATTGAGCTGATGGGTGGTTAGGTAAATGCTGCATTGTTGTGTGACGCAAGTCATGGAAGGCTTATGATATAGTTAAAAGCTGTAATTTGTTGAAGATTTCAATATTCTTGGTTGAATTATTTGGTTTGACGAAAAATTATTGTGGTTTCTGTGTTTTGTTTTAGCTCAGATTCATACTGATTTATGTTTAAGGGTGACACCATAATTATTTTTAAACTACACTTAATCTTGTTATTAATAACACCCTTTTGAATTTGGAAGGTCTGAATTGTGAAGGGAAGGTCTAAATTGAAATTGGAATTGTTATTTTATTCTATTTTATTGTTTTTAATTAACAAGAGTATTTAAGTAATCCTACTTGTTTCGATCTCTATATTTATCTTAAACCAAATAAGATACTGAGACATAACTCAGTCATGTATACTTTACATCAAACACAATATCAAGACTTAATTTAGTCTCTGTCTCTTAGTATCTATTTCTCAATCTCAGTCTATCTTGTAAACGTAGCCTTGCATACTAAATCCCATTTGGTTTTCAATACCCCAAATCTAAAACTGTAATTTTCCTAATATAAAACCTATCTCTATTTCTCTTCCAAAAATGGCAGAACCATTTTTGCTCCA
The DNA here is from genome assembly GCF_000816755.2 of Arachis ipaensis. Lineage (NCBI taxonomy): Eukaryota > Viridiplantae > Streptophyta > Magnoliopsida > Fabales > Fabaceae > Arachis > Arachis ipaensis. The sequence goes on along the minus strand of NC_029790.2, from coordinate 111,405,759 downwards.
TTAACCATTTCTTTCCTAACTACTCTAGCAAAGGCTTCTTTTGCAAGAATTTACCATTTCTTCCACCAGCCATCACTAACAATAATGACAGCAGAGCATAGTGAAAGTGCGACTTAATTAGGTGAAGAATCCAAGAAAAGATAGCAGTGGCAGAAGTTGTAGAACAGCGCAAAATAGAGAAGATCAGAAAGCGAAGTAGGACCATACGGTGGCTCTAGCCCATTTCAGCAGTGGCGACAATAACTATAGAAATGATTGTGACAAGAACAACTTCCCCTTCTTCTCTACTCCTTGCGTCTCTTTCTTTTTTCATTTTGTTCTTCTCTCTTGTCTCTCTTCGCCAATTTTGTCGATGGCAACGACATCGTCCTTCTCTATCGTCACCGTTTTTCCCTTGATAAATCCATATTTTACGATGATTTTTGGGTTGAAAAGAGTATAATTTATCAACTTGCATTTATTCATGAAAAATGCATACTTTTGTGAATTTCTCCTAATTGTATTTAGTTGTTAGAAACATGCTTTTTATGCTTCAAATTGTCAAATTTAATTCACTTTTATTCTATTCAATGCCTTGATATGTTTGTTTGAGTGATTTAAGGTTTAGGAGACAAGAATGACTTGGAAGGATAGAAGAAAAGCATGTAAAAGTGGAGAATTCATGAAGAAATGAAGTTGTGAAAATCTGTCAGCGTGCGTATGCATCACTCACAATTCGTACGTATGCATGGGTCATGCGTACGCATCACTCCAGTCTCGTGCCTCACTTAAAATGGCACGTGACTGGCGATTTTTGGCCCATTTTGGGCCCAAACTAACTTATTTATAAAGCATTTTAAAGCAAGAATTCAAGGGGGTCAACCAAGTAGTCTTAGTTTAGGTTTTTTAGTATGGCTTAGTTAAAATTCTAGAGAGAGAAACTCCAACTTCTCTTTAGAATTCTAGAGTTCTAGTTTAATTTCTCTCTAGTTTTAGGTTTTAATTTAGTTTTCTCTATATTATCTTGTTCTATCATCTTAGTTTACTAGGTTTCTCTTGTTAGTTTCTTATTTTTGCTAGTTTTAGTTTATGAACAATTGTTGAATTCTTATTTTCTTTTAATGCAATTGATGTTTCTATGCTTAATTGATGCTTACTTGACTTGTTATTATTGTTTTCTTGCATTAGATAGTTGTAGATTTTACTAATTCTTGTAATTTATGATGCTTTATGTTTATGCACTCTAGGTATTTGATAAAATACTTGAATTAGTTTTTGAGTAGATTTTTATCCTTGACTTGGGATTGAAAACTTAGGTGACCTTAAGTCATTGATGTCCAATATTGATTGGTGATTTAGGATTGTTAGTTAATCTTGTTCCCATTGACATTAATCTTTTACTAATTCAATTAGTAAGTTGGTTAGGACTTATGGATTAGGATTAATTCTGCCTACTTGATTTTTCTCAATGTGTAAAGGTTGACGAAGTGGGATTAACTCTTCATAATTGCCATGTTTGTGGTCAATGACAAGGATAGTAATCATTGACTCTCAACCCTTTCCAAGATCTTTTTAGAATTTGAATTTGTTTTTCTTCCCTAGTTAATTACCTTATTTGCTCTTAGTTTAATTTCTTTTGCGATTTAGATATTGTATTGCTTCTTTAATTTCTTGCTATTTATATTTCTCGTTTATTTCACTCAAAACCCCAATTTTTTCCATAGCCAACGATATGCACTCAATTGTGATTCCAAGGGAGAACGACCTGGGATTAAATTCCTGGTTTTTTATTTGAATTGTGACATTCTAAACTAAACTTTAAAAAGCAATTTTGCTGCCTCTTATCGAGCTCTCTCTTTCTTTCCTGGCTTTACTTCATGTCCCCCCTCTCTATTTCATGTCTTGCTTTGAATTCGCTCTCGTTCGAGGCTTCCATAATGCATTGTTAATGGATTGATGTGGAGAAGGAGAAGCAGTGATGAAGAGGCTAGAGAAGGCTCATGCGGTAGAATTTTGGGGTTAATGATATCAAATTGAGAATTTTAGGAATCTAAAAAATTGAAAATTTTGGTGGATGTGATGTGTTGAGTCAATGTTCCTTGTGATAACAAACATATCCTAATATACTTATTTTCTTTATGAGCATTGTAGGTATTAATGGATTGACAATCAAAGATCACAATCAAGTATTTCATGATTCAAGCAAAAATAACACATGATTGATTCTTTATAAGCAAGAATCAATTCATATATGGAGAGAAATCTGCTACACATTGGATGGAACTAAAGAAGGAATGATTTTTTCTTCAATGCTAACGGCTACAACTATATTAATGTGCAAACAGCTAGCTTGATCAAATTAGGAATGATTCTTACATTGAAGAAACCAATGAAAAGGCAATCATTTTCATGCATATTAAAGAATAGACAAACAATCCTTGTTTTTCTTATTTTTGAGTGTGTTCTTATTTCTCTTTTGTCTAAATTCAAGCTTACTTTGAGAGATATAAAAGGTAAAGAGAGTAGTACAAAAAAAAATCATTTAACCTTTGTTTGAGTGTTTTGATTTCGAAAGTATTCTAGATTAGAGTACACTTGGTTTTCCTTAACTAGGTTGGGTAGCATCTAAGTAATTTACTAAGCTTGGGATAGCTTTGGTAGTTTACAAGAGTGTGAGTCTCTTGGAATTGGCGTTTGTAATCAATCTTGATTATACTAAAAATTCTACCATTATTTTGGTGGAAACTGGATGTAGGTCACATTGCACTAAGTGGCCGAAGCAGGATATATCATGGTCTCACTACTCTTTTTCTTCCTTTTTCTCTACCATTTCAATTATGTTCTACTATGACAAGACAAAATTGAAAATAATCTCCTAAAACTAAAATTCTTCATAACTTATTTATTCAAATCTAAAAAGTAGTTTTTTGATTCAACTCTTCCTCCTTAATTCACTTGAAAACCTTCATGACGAGAGGGAGAAATTGGATGAGGGTGGTGGAAAGAAAGCAAGAGCGAGGTTGCACAGTGAGCATAAAGAAGGGAATTGGATGAAACGGGATATGAATATGATAGGATTCCATCTATACATATTCGTTTGCCACCTCAATCGATTTCATTAATGAAAAATGCTTTTTTTTATGGTTGGACATTTTATAGCATTTTTAAATACATAAGGGGTATTTTTATCATTAATAAAAATAAAAATTATTTTTGTCAGTATTTTTATAAATCGAAATTGAATTGCTAGTGTTACTTGATAGCATTATTGCCACTACTGTTATTTAATGTCAGTTAGTTGTATAGTTGTTAGTTGGTAAGCTGTACAGAGTTAGTTAGTGAGGTATACAGAGTTAGTTAGTGTGACAGTTAGTGTAGCTATAAATAGATAGTCATAAAGTTTATATTCTTTGAGACTCTTCATTAATGCAAGTTTCATTACCTAATTTCTTCTCTCCTTCTCTGATCATGTGTTCTTCTCCAATCTCACATGCAATTTAACATGGTGCGGTAAGCGTGGATGGAGGAATATGGAGATTGTAGATTGAAGAATAGATAGCTTGTTCTTTGATTCACGATCATTTGGCATGATTTGAGAAAATCTGAAGAGTCCAGCTTTACAGATAATGCAATTTCTCTGTTCTTCTCTGCCTTCCTCGATCAGATCTGAAACTTTCCTCTTTGATTGATCTCCTCTCATTCTTCATTTCTTCAATTAGATCTGGAATTGCCTTCCTCTATCAGATCTGAAACTCTCCTCTTCGATTGATCTCCTCTCATTCTTCATTTCTTCGTGTATTTTCTTTTCTTCTTCTCTCTCGAACTCGCACAACAATGTTTGATAAGAGCTTCATTAATTCACCTTTCTTCACGGTGACGTAACAAAGTGTTCCGATCAACGAGATTGAGAGAGAAATATTACGAGCCAATCGGTGAAACTCGCACTTATGGCTGAGAAATCAAGAAGCAGATCTGGATCTGGAGGTGTTGGTGCGATAGATGCTCAGCAGTTTGCGGCATTCTTCAATCAAGTTGCATAGATCCAGAGTCATCTCAACAAGACAAATCCAAATCAAGATCTTTCAAGTCCTTACTACATTTTGCCATCTGAAAATCCAAGTATACATATCACCAATGTCACACTCACTGGTTCAAATTATACTGCATGGAGCAAAGCTATGATGAATGCACTTTATTCTAAAAACAAATTCGAATTTGTTGATGGTACGATTTTGAAGCCTGAGAGAACGGATCCAAATTTTAAGGCATGGCAACGATGCAACACGTATGTAGTTGCCTGGATTAATCTCTCCCTTAGCCCTGACATATATCAAAGTGTTTTATGGAATAATGTAGCTTATGATTTGTGGAACGATCTTAGACATCGATATTACCAAGGGGACAGGTTTAGAGTAGCCAAGTTAAATGAGGAGATTTATGCGCTCAAACAGGGAGACATGTCCGTTACTGCCTATTTTGCTAGGCTTAAGAACCTTTAGGAAGAGGTTGATGATTTCAGATCGATCCCTGGATGTGACTGCGTTAAGTGTGAATGCGGTTTAGGCATAGTAAGGCAGCAAAGAGAAGAAGATAGAGTCACAAAGTTTCTTTGAGGTCGTGGAGAACAGTATTCAACCATTAAGTCTCAGGTGATGCTTATGGATGAATTGCCTAGCGTTAACAAAATTCTGTCCATGATTACTCAGCAGGAGAGGCAACTTTCATTTTTGATAGTGCTTTGGACACAAAGATTTTGGTGAGCTCCTCAGCCTGTCCTTCTCAGAATGAAGTGAAAGGGAAGAGCAAAGGAAACAAAGGCCAATCTACCAAAGGGCGAAATAGGCTAC
>NC_029790.2:111392550-111400911 GCF_000816755.2 Arachis ipaensis | reverse complement strand
TCTCGTTGCTAGTATAGTTTCTAAACCAACAAAGAATCCTTTCATACAAAAATTTGGTTGTCACAAGTAACAAACCCCAATAAAAATAATAACCAAAGTATTAGATCTTGGGTCGTCTCTCAAGGAATTGCAGGGAGGTGTAGTTATTATTGGTTATGGAAAAGTATCTTTTTGGGGTTTTGAATAAGGAACAAGAAAAGTAAATTGCAAGAATTAAACTAATAGCTAATAAAGCTCTGGGCAAGGTATGAGAATTAGAAGTCCTATCCTAGATATCCTTATCAATTGTGACATCAATTGTCTATTGCTCCCACTTAGTTAACCTCTAACTATGAAGGAAAGTCAAGTGGATGAATCAATTTGATTCCTTAAGTCCTAATCAACTCCTAAGGAAATACTAGCTTTAGAGGGATCCAAATCAACTAGCAACTTTCAATTATCAATCAATAAAGGAGTTTGATAACTCAACCATAGCCAAGAGGAGAAAAATCTACTCTAAAACCTAACCAAGTATTTTGTCAAACACTTAGAAGGCATAACATAAAAGCATAGAAAAGCAATAAGAGATAATAAAATGTAAACAACCAATTGAAAGCATCAATAACATAAATTGAAGAAAGCAATCATAAATATGAAATACCTCAAATTGCATTAAATAGAAAAGTCAAATCTAACATGAGAATTCATAAACTAAAGTGGTAACATAAAATAATCAATAAGGAAAATAGACAAACTAAAGTACTAGAACAAATAAAAGTAGAAGAGAAACTAAATTAAACGAAGATAGAAATCTGAAATTGAAAATAGCTAAACCTAAGAATCCTAAAACCTAGAGAGAGGAGAGAGCCTCTCTCTCTAAAAAACTACATCCAAAACCTAAAATTATGTGAATGAAAGTTGTATGAATGAATGATTCCCCCACTCTGCAGCCTCTATTCTGTGTTCTCGGGCTTGAAACTGGGCCAAAAAGGAGCCCAGAAATCACCCCCAGTGCTTTCTGCAAATTTTTGCACGTGGCGCATGTCACGTGTACGCGTCGCTTGGCAAAAATCCTTGTCATGTGTACGTGTCAGTCACACGTATGCGTCGTTGCCAGCTTCTCAAAACTTCATTTTCTTGCGTTCCTTCCACTTTTACATGTTTTCTTTCCCTTCTCTAAGCCATTCCTGCCCTATAAAGCCTGAAAACACTTAACACACAGATCACGGAATCGAATGGTGATAAAGGATAATTAGAAATTGACAATTTAAAGGCCTAGGAAACATGTTTTCAACTATAGCATAGAATTAGGAAGGAAAATGTAAAACATACGAATTATATGAATAAGTGTGAGTTTAGTGGATAAAATCCACTCAGTTAAGTACAAAATGTACCACGAAATAGTGGTGCATCACTCTTCTTCTCAGAATGAAGTGAAAGGAAAAGGAAAAGGAAACATAAGTCAATCTAACAAAGGGTGAAATAAGTTGCAATGTACCCATTGTGAAAAGAGTGGACACATGGTGGATGATTGCTACAAGAAGCATGGTTATCCACCAAACTTCAAGCCTCGATTTGATAAGAAAAATCCTGTTCTTAATTGCTTGACAGCAGCTGAGGATGATAATGATGATAATGACAATCTCAGTGTTCATCAACTAGCAAGGAGTGAACCGACCATTAATGAATTCACTCCAGAGCAAAGAGAAGTTGTTCAGCAGGTGGATGATTGCTACAAGAAGCATGGTTATCCACCAAACTTCAAGCCTCGATTTGATAAGAAAAATCCTGTTCTTAATTGCTTGACAGCAGCTGATGCTTCTAAGGATGATAATGACAATCTCAGTGTTCATCAACTAGCAAGGAGTGAACCGACCATTAATGAATTCACTCCAGAGCAAAGAGAAGCGCTTCTAGTTGTTCAGCAGACAAGATCAATCTCATTCTCATAGCATTAGCCAGATTTCAGCCAAAAATAATCCTTCACCTCATAAAGGTAGAATGGTTCACATTTTGTATTTTGAATCTCATATCATGGCTCTAAACATTTCGACTCAGAAACACAAGCCTTGGGGTATAGATACTGGTGCTACAGACCATGTGTCATATTCCTTGGCAGATTTTCAAAATTATTTCAAGATAGATCCCATTGTTGTTAGATTACCCAATGGTGCTCTCACAACAAGTTACATCATGGGAACTATTGTGTTTTCTAATGATCTTTACCTTACAAACGCATTGTTCATCCCTACCTTCAATTTCAAACTTATTTCGGTTTCAAAGCTCACTGCATCATTGCATTGTAAAATGCATTTTACTGACAAAGATTATGAGATCCAGGATCTGCACACTTTGAGGATGATTGGTGCAGCTAGTAATGTTGATGGTCTCTACATTCTGCACAAGGAAATCAGGACTCTCCCTCATATCACAGCAATTTCTGGCAACCATCACATTTCAGGCTCCTTGTGGCATGCTAGACTAGGGCATCCATCACATGATAGGCTAGTTGCATTGCACAAGTATTTTAAATTCATTGATTGTAGACAGAGTGACACACCTTGTCATTCATGTCATGTAGGTAAACAAAAGATATCACCATTTTCTGTTAGTTCAAATGTAGTAGCTGCTGTGTTTGACATTCTTCATATTGACATTTGGGGACCTGTGTCCATTCCCTCTTTTACTGGAAAATGTTACTTCCTTACTATAGTAGATGACTGTTCTCGTTTTACTTGGATTTTATTCATGAAAACTAAAGCTGAATCTTCTCAATTGGTTAAGGACTTTGTTGTTTTTGCTAAAACTCAATTTTCTGCAAGCGTCAAGACAATTCGCACAGATAATGGCCCTGAATTCTTAATGCCTACATTTTACAGCTCTACTGGTATCACACACCAAAGAACTTATGTGGAAACGCCACAACAGAATGGGATTGTTGAGCGCAAGCATCAGCACATTCTTGCTGTGGCTCGTGCTCTCATGATTCATGCTCATTTACCAAAATCAGTTTTGTATTATAGTGTTGGGCATGCAGTTTATCTAATAAACAGATTATGCACTCTTTTTTTGAAAAATCAATCTCCTTACCAAGTTATCTACAAGTGTCTACCAGATATTTTAAATTTCAAAGTCTTTGGTTGCTTAGCCTATGCTAGGACTCTTAATAGACATTAAGGTAAACTTGATCCAAGAGCCAGAAAATGTCTGCATCTTGAATTCAAGGAGGGTATAAAGGGCTATTTGCTATTCGATTTGCAAACTCGAGAAATTTTTCTATCTCGAGATGTGCAGTTTTATGAAAACTATTTTCCTTATTGTCACAAATCAGTATCTCACAAATCAGTTTCTAGTAACAAAGTCACTTCTAAATTTCCAGCGAACTTATCTCATCACTTTGATTATAGCTTTTTGGATGGAAACGAAATTCAAATTCTAAATCAGAATAATTCCAACCCTCGAGATAATGTGAATCAACTAAATTTAAAAACTCAACTTGATGAAGCACCTCATAATTTGAGTGATAGTGAGGATGTCTTGCCTTATGCAGAAATTCATGATCATATAGACACAGGTTCTGCATCAACATTTGCATCTGCATCACATGATCATGTAGACATAGGTTCTTCACATGTCCCTTGTCAACTCGTGCCTGAAACTGCTGGGATAAGGAGGTCCACTTGGCATACTAGAGCTCCTTCATATTTGGCAAACTATAAATGTAAGACCATCCGCACTTCTCCATCCAATTCCCTGCTCATTGCTCAAAGGTATCCAATTTCAAATGTTCTGTCCTATTCTAGACTTTCTCCTATGCATCTTGCATTCTCTCTTGCTATTCAAAATTTAGAACCTAAAAGCTATGAGGATTCTATAACTCAAGTCTGTTGGCAAGAGGCTATTCAAGCTGAGCTACTTGCTTTAGAGGAAAACAAGACATGGAAGCTAACCTCCTTGTCATTTGGTAAAAAGGCAATTGGTTGTAAATGGGTGTTTCGCACCAAATATCACCCTGATGGAATGGTTGAAAGGCACAAGGCCAGGCTTGTTGCCAAGAGTTTTACCCAAGTAGTTGGTATTGACTACAGAGACACTTTTAGTCCTGTAGTAAAGCTGGGGACATTGAGAATTGTGTTGGCCATTACAGCAGTCAAGGGCTGGTATCTCAAACAAATTAATGTAAACACGGCCTTCCTGCATGGAGAACTCGAAGAAGAAGTATATAAGTAGGTTCCCCCAGGCTTAGAAGCTTCATCAGGGCAGGTTTGCAAACTTGAGAAGTCCTTGTATGGACTGAAACAAGCAAGCAGGCAGTGAAACTACAAACTAAAATATGTCTTGCTTGAGATGAATTATACTCAATGCAAATCAAATTATAGTTTATTTACCAAACAAACTTCTTTGGAATTTACAGTAATTCTTGTATATGTGGATGACCTGGTACTAGCGGATGATGATTTAAATGAAATTGAATCAGTCAAGAGAATCCTTCATGACAGATTTAAAATTAAAGACATAGGAAATTTGAAATATTTCCTTGGATTGGAAGTGGCAAGATCAGAAAATGGAATTGCTTTGTATCAAAGAAAGTATGTCCTTGATCTGCTCAAAGAAACTGGATTTGAAGGTTGTAAACCAGCCACCACTCCCATTTACTATGGAGCAAAACTCAGCAAAGGTGTTGGGGAATTGCTTCATGATTTCTACTCAGTATAGAAGAATCATTGGCAAACTTCTATACTTGTCTAATACCAAACCTGACATTAGCTATACAATTGGCAAGCTTAGTCAGTTTCTGGATTGTGCTACCAATGCACATTTAAAGGCAGCTCATCAAGTACTGCGCTATGTGAAGGGATCCCCATCTACAGGTCTCTTCTTCTCGGCAAAGTCGGACTTGCACCTCACCGGTTTCTCGGATTCTGATTGGACCGGGTGCCCTGATTCTCGCAGGTCTACTTCTGTATATTGCTTCTACCTAGGACCCTCTTTGGTAACATGGAAAAGTAAGAAACAACTCACAGTTGCAACCTTCTCTTCTGAAGCTGAATATCGAGCTTTGGCGTTGGCAACCCGAGAAGCTCAGTGGTTAACCTATGTTCTTCATGATCTTGGTGCTCCAATTCAAAAACCAATCAATATATACTGTGACATCAATTTAGCAATCTATATTGCCATCAATCCTGTATTTCACGAGCGAACAAAGCATATAGAAGCTGATTGCCACATAGTTTGTGACAAGCTACAAGAAAAACTGATCCACCTTCTCCCCATTTCAACCCACAATCAAGCAGCAGATATTCTTACAAAGTCCCTTGCTCCGGGTCCCTTTCATGCTGCATATTCTAAGCTTGGATTGTTGAACCTTTTCTCCCCCAACAATGCAAGCTTACAGGAGGGTGTTACTTGATAGCATTATTGCCACTACTGTTATTTAATGTCAGTTAGTTGTATAGTTGGTAAGTTGTACAGAGTTAGTTAGTGAAGTATACAGAGTTAGTTAGCGTGACGGTTAGTGTAGCTATAAATAGATAGTCATAAAACTTGTATTCTTTGAGACTCTTCATTAATGTAAGTTTTATTACCTAATTTCTTCTCTCTTTCTCTGATCATGTGTTCTTCTCCAATCTCACATGCAATTTAACATGGTGCAGTGAGCGTAAATGGAGGAACATGGAGATTGTAGATTGAAGAATAAGTAGCTTGTTCTCTGATTTACGATCATTTGGCACAAATATCATTTCATCTTAATTAATTACATATCACTCCTCCTTAAAGGAAAATCAAAGCTTCGGAATCAGTCATCTGTGATTCTGTCATGTGAATTATTGTTCACTTGCTAAGCTTTTTGGTACATGATAATAACTTCAAGTAGCTATATATAATTTTTTGTTCTAATCATGGCCAATGCATATATGGAAAAGCTTTGGACCAAAATCTTATAAAATTTAGAGTATCTTTTATATTACCCACTATTAATAAAGAAAGACTAGTATTTGGCTCTGGAAGGTTTCAAGGGAATGTAATTATCTGTTTAATTTTATCTAGGCCCTAAAGTCCAAGATTCCATCAATTTGCTTAATAATTTGCCTAAAAGTCTAGATAGTCACACTGACATATTCCACCCAAGAAACGGAGAGAGAGAGAGAGAGAAAGTGAAAGAGACTTCAATAAGCTTTATAGTTTACATATATAATGATCTTTCGGCAGAAAAATCACATTGACATAAATGCTTGTTAGACTTTCTGCATCATCATTATTGAAAAAGAAAGTGCTGTTATATATCGATACCCTAATTTGACATTCAGCTCATGGATCTTCTTGCTAACGTTTACAAAGGTATCAGAAAACTAGAAATATACATATCAAAATTTGGATATTTGATTTTAAAAATTTTATTTTTATAATATGCATACATAACATTTTTGAAACCCATAAACAAAATCAAAAACAAGTGCATTTTTGTAATTAAATTCAAAACCAAGAAATCGAAACAAAAAAAAATATTTTCCAAAACGAAACCTTCTGTTCTTGGAATTCCAATCGACACAATTAAGAGACCCTCCACTCTTCCTTCAAGTTTATAATCAAGGAAAAAAAAAAGAAGGGACTGTAATGATAATATGCAGGATGATTAGGAGGTCCATGATTATTAGCAGAATAAGGAGCACAAAGGTGGAAGATCCCAAATAGGTTCGTTATTAGATTCCTGAAGAGTTTCCATGTACTCGTGAACTCCATTAATGGCATAAAGTGAAGCTGAAATTTGTCTTTCAACCTTCATTCTTTCAAATTCCAGAAGCTCCATGTCAGTTGTGCCGTCAAGTAAATGATTAGCAAACGGAAGGCGGTCGAAGATGGGTCCGAAATCCCACCAGAAACTATTACTTTGTTGTGGATTCATCTCGCAGCTGCTCAAGTCCGGTTTATAAGCATCATCACGCACTACTTGTGGAACAGACTTCTCAATTTTATCATTGTTTGTTGAACTTGAGCTAGAACTGCCAAGGATTCTTGGGGCGCAAGCAACAACACTGTTTTCTTGTTTTTTGATGCCTTTTTTGTCGTTGAGAAGGTTCCTGATGCGTGAAGCCAGGGGAGAATCCGTGGAGACATGAGTGATAAAGTTAGTCCGAGTGTTTGATCCGCGGAGGAGGCAGGCGGCTTCGTCGTAGGCTCTGGCCGCCTCTTCAGCCGTCTCGAATGTTCCGAGCCACATTCTTATCTTTTGTGTTGTGTCCTTGATCTCTGCCACCCATCTCCCTGAAGGCCTCTGCCTCACTCCAACAAATTTGTTTCCAGTGTTGTTGTTGTTGGTTTTGCTTCTTCCTTTGAATTTGTTTCCTTTGCTGATCCCAATTCCTGGATTCTTCTTGTTACTTTTGTTATTATGCTCAAGATTTGGTTGCTGGAAATGAATTTCCATCTGGGGAGTATAGGGTTTAGGATTATTCCTTAATGTTTGTGTTGTTGTTGGCAACCATTTGGGGTTTCTATATATATGTATGAAAAAGTTGCTAAGCTTTTTGAATAAGTTATTACATGCATGTTGTATTTAAATTTGGTAATTTGTTAATTTGTTGAAAGAATATTAGTATAAGTTTTTTGTGATGCAGACAAGTTAACCTTCAAAATTTCAAGAATTAATGACGCTCTTATAGTTGTCTTTTCTGGGCATAGCATTACTGAAAGAGTCGAGCTTTGGCTGTATACATCAAAAAGAGAATCAATTGATGTAATTTTTTTTAAAAGAATATTACTAATTAACCAATAAATCTTATATGGTAAACAGTCCATTATTTATTAAACTTTACAAGTGAGTAACTATGGTTTTGAAATGGTCTAGAATTGATACTAAATCACAAAGAATAGCGCGTGCATCAAATCCCAAAAGTAGAAACGGTTACACAGCTCAAAATGCAGTGAATAAGAAATCTTACAATGTCTCAAATTACATCCCAAAATCTCCCACTTCCTTTGTACAGTATTAAACCCCACATATAGAATCACACCCTTTCAACCCTCCCTAATGTACAACCATTTAACCTAAAGTTAGATCACTCGTCACGAAATCGAATAGCAAATCAAAATTCGTTTGTCTCAACTTTTTTCTTTCTGTAAAAAAATTAATTCATAATTTTAACAATCTTATTTACTCCATATTCGTACAAATAAAAAAATTAGATAATAAAAAAAATTTTGTATACCGAGACTTTATTGACCTAAAAAGAGAGAAAAAAAAAAAACAGTCAAAGGCGCTAACTCGTATCCTCTCAATTCAAACTCATTTAACTCACAAATTATATGAGCCAAACTAGATTTACTAACTAGACTTGCTCTTTTTTACTAGCAATAATCCGAACCAACTCGCGAATTACGTTT
>NC_029790.2:111384194-111392422 GCF_000816755.2 Arachis ipaensis | reverse complement strand
GAAATTATTTATGAAAATATATTATTTTAAAATTTTAAAATTTAATTTATTGTCAAAATTAAAACTTTTATTCCCATACAAAAAGTGGGTATTTGATATTCTTTTGTCCAGCGAATAAGGATTAACATATATAATTATTAGGTGAATGCTACCCAACCCCCTCTAAAATAACATGTAAGTTACCATTCATTTTGTGTTACGTTGTAATTGGTCTTTATCTTAACCATAGTTGGGTTATTTTATAATTTATTATTTGAGATTTATCAAAGCTTCACTCCCGTTAATTGAAGCACATTCCAGTACTCCTTCCAAGCACCGTCGCGTTCGTGACAAGAAGCGCCAACGTCATCGCCATCTACTGCCCTCCACACAACCTCTCTTTCTTTAGTGCATCATCCCTTAGTCATCTCGTTGAATTCTGTCGCCAATAACTTCGTCGTCCTTACCAGTATAGCCAAAGTCTCTTTTTGCTATGGATCACTGCTTATCCACATAATTAATGGTTAATTTTGGTTATTAAATTTTTTTATTAAAAAAACATATCTTTGTTTAAATATGTTTATTTGTTTGGAGTACAAATTTTATTATTATATTTATATGTTCATGATTTTAATTATACTTTTAAATACTTTGAATAGATTTATTTTATTATATTATATTTTACATATAAATATATGTTTCATCGTGTAATTAAAAAAATATATGTTTTTTTAATAAAAAAATTTAATAACCAAATTAACCATTAATTATGTGAGTAAGAAGTGATCCATGGCAAAAAGAGGCGCTGGCTATACTGGGAAGAGAGGTTGTGTGGGAGGGCAGTAGATGGCGATCACGTTGGCGCTTCTTGTCTCAACTATGGTTAAGATAAGGACCAATTACAATGTGACACATAATGAAGGGTAACTTACATGTTATTTTAGAGGGGGTTGGCATTCATCTAATTATTATCATTATTTTTAATTATTATATTTCTTACTGAGGAGCTCTTATTTTTATTGATATTGAGGATATCTTAGAAATTAAGAATCTAATTCTGAAAATATGTATAATAATAAAAAATTTGTAATTTATTTTTGAAAGTATTAAAATCAATTTTCAACAACTATTTTAGTACGTAGTGAATAAACAAATTTTTTACAATACCCTAATAAATATAGTATTTCCATGTATGATATTTAGATACATTCTTTAAAATATATTTTTTAACATTAAAACAAACGCCTATTTAACGTCTCCAATTGATAATAACATGACCTAATGATATAATACACACAATACAATACAATGTCTCTAAAATAGTGTCACTAGTAGAGAATTTGAGAAAGAATCTATATATTTTTTTTATTTTTTGGTAATAATCAAACTATCAAAGAGAAACTGTTGGAATTGGTGACCCTATATCTACAAATCTACAAATAAATATATATAGAGATCATAAAATAATCCATTTTGGTCAATGTCCAAATTGGCATATGATCCCAAGACCACGCCAAGGAACATGGAATCACCACCACCATCACCATGACACAACCAACGATGGAAAAACAATAAAAACAAAAAAGTAGGCTTGGATAGAATTGAGGGTAGCCATGTCTTTGTCCTCAGAACACACTTTTAGCTAAGTCAAATTAAATAGTTGAAAGGTTTTCGTTGAGACATGAATGACTGCCACTTGGAAGCTCCAAAATGAGCCTTCACAAGCTCCCATAAACTAAGAGACTAATGCCATGCTTGGCACTAACATACATCAAGTCAATGATCATCTAACCTATCTGTCTACACATAATAATATATAGAAAAATCATCGTGGTGCTCAAAAAATATTGCTAACTTGTCCTCCTAATGTATTGTTGAGTTTAGAAAGTAATGAAGATAATAAATATATATTTATTAGTTGAGTTTAAAAATTTAAAAGTATGTATAATAAGTGTATTATTTCTGTATACTAAACTTAGTATTTTGATAATAAAAATAGCCCATTTTAGTAATTTACACGTAGAAAAATTTTTGGCTTAATAAATATAGATCAGGTTTTTCAATAGAAAATAAGGCAAACGAGGTCCCAACATAATTAAATATTGCTAGTACTTCCAGTTGCTGCACTAGATTGGATAGATGAAAAAAGTAAAAAAGAAAGTGAGTATTTCATCTTTGACACCAAATCATTTACATCAAAATATGATAAAGGAAAAGATTAAAATTTGAGACCAAACAAAAAAATTTAATGGTGCTGAATTGGTTAATACAATCAAGGATAAGATGTTATGAACAAAAAGAAAAAAAAAGGAACAATAAAGTTAGCAAGAACAACACACTACTACTCATGATTTTCTGCCACTGCAATATTATTCCTTTGCATTTTTGCACCTTCACTACTTCTGATGTAATACTCTGGTTTTAGGAGAAGAATGCAAGCACATCACTATCTTTTATGTTTAGAAATTGTTAGCCAGAACAGTTTCAAATTTTGGAATAATGTACTTATACAAAAGGGGCATTCGACCAAAAATTGAAGGCAAAGAGTAAGACCACTAATTCTAAATTTTCTATAGTATTTTTATTACATTTATCTTTTCCATCGTCTCGGTTCATTGAATATGTTACTTTTTTAACCAGGACAGATACATTCAATGGCTAGTGGGGGCAAATGTCCCCAGTAAAATTTTCAAAATTACTGAGTGATTTTTAATATGAAAGGTTAGTTGTCCCACTGCAATATTAATTTTGACTCCACTACTCTTTGAATTCCTAACTCTTCTCATTTTCCCCCTTTTCAATCTTCTTTTTCTGCTCCCCAACCCACTATCGCTTCCCACTTGCCTCGTGTCACTGTCGCGATGTTGCCGACATCGCTAACTCACTGTCCACTACAAAAAAAATGCTAAGAACCGTCAGATTTAGTGTCATAGAGTAACGGCAGATTTATTACCGTCAGATTTACCATCGATAACAACGTCGAATTCATAAGGTTATATAATTACCGGCGGATTTAAGTTTCTGACGGTAATTTTGCCAGCAATATTTGGAGGGAAATGACAAAAATAAGTTGGCGTGACCTTTAGCATCGGATTTACCGTCAGAAAAATCCGATGGTAAACCAACTTAGTGAAACAATACGTTTTGGTGACCCACAATGGTTTATCGTCAAATTTTTTCGACGGTAAATCCGACAATAACTGGGACATAAATTAAAAGCACAAACCCTCTTCCCCTCATTTGAATTTCACTATCTTTCTTACTTCTTCCACTCTCTCCATCACCATCATCTACCACTGCCGATACCACCACCATCATAGCTCCCTCTCCGTTACCGTCAACCCACCGCCGACCCCACCCTTCTTCTTCTTCTCCCCTCTTCTCCTTTCTCCTCGTAGCACAACACCACTCTCCCTCTTCTCTCCTTGCCATTTCACCCTTTTCTCTTCTCCCTTCTCGGAACCACCGCACCACAGAGCCACCGTCATCGTGCCGCCGCTGCCCAGCTTTGCCACAAGTCTAGCCTTTAGCGCCGCCGCTACCCAACTTTGCCCCTGTCCCAGTCTCTCGACGAGTTTTCCATCCTTCACCGCCGTTGCAACCCCTCTCTTCCCTCTCCTCTATTTCATCTGTTGCCCTGCATCACAGGTTTTTTATTAAACTCTATTTTTCAAATTCTGTTTAGTTAGTATTGATTCATTAGTTTGGTTTTAGTTAGTTTAGTTAGATTTAATTTTTTTTTGTTTTAGTGAATTTTAGGTTGTTAAGATAGGTTAGGTGTAAATTACTTGGTTCTGAGATTGCTGAAAGTAGTTGGATTGTCTGATTATATTGATTCGCTGTGTTACGACTGATTTTGCTCTGATGTGGCTATTTGAATTGCTGGATTTTGCTTGATTGCTGCTTGTTTTGCGTTAACTGTTGCTGGTGTGCTTGTTGATTTGGAATTAGGATTGTATATTGATGCTTGGTATTGATTTTTGCTTGTTTGATATTTTGTCACACCAACTGTTCGATAATATGCCTCAAAAAGTTCTAAATGAAAATTTGGTTCGATCTTTAAAAATCAATGTTTGCTTTTACATGATTAGTGTTATTATGCATTGATATGAATGTGAGTGTTTCTAATTTACCAAGTTTAGTTTGATATGATGGATTGTTCGAGATGCTATTTCTCATTAATTGAGTTTTGGGTGTATATGTTATGTACAATTGTCATGAATGGGTTAGTTAAAAATTGAATTTCAATCGCAACATCACACATTCTAAAACTCTTCTTTTGCATAATCCATCATATTACATCAATTCTTGGTTGGCCTAAGTGATTATTGAGCTTCTTGTTGCTTGTTTTCTTATTTTTAACTCGCAAATATTTTGAAATCATCTTAAGTGTACTAATTGAGTTGAATTTGAACTTTGAAAAGTGTTTGGATATCAAATGTTGAAATTAATGTTGTGGTATTAGTTATAAGAATTACATTGATATTATTATAATTTATTGTTGATTTGTTGTTTTGAATTTCTGTTAATTGGAATGCTATTTGCAGACGTCACTTTAGGTAGAGGTGTTGCGGATCAGGCTACTGGTCGTGGTCGTGGTCGTAGTAGAGGGAGGGTTTCCTCTGGTACCCCTGGGGATTCTGGATCTCTCCCTTTACTCCGACTACTTCAGTGACATCATAGGTTGCATGTTTATCGGACCAGCCGTTCATCATGATCCTTAACTCCAACTACGTCCCTCTATCTATGGCGACAACGCCGCCTCCAACCGCTCAGCAGCCCAATGCCACAGCGACGCCGCCTCCAGCGACGAACATCGCGGTCCTGGAATCCTCTCATGGAAGTGAGGCAGCTGATGCTCTTCCACCACCTCCCATCGTATGGTTGACTATTTGGCCTAATGGCAGAATGGGATAAGTATCACTTTAAGTCTTCTATATTTCCTGATTATTGAATTGCTGAAAGTGTCTGATCTCTAATTTAGTGAATTTAGTGGATTTATGATTGTTGATTCTTGATTATTGCCTGTTGTTCATTAATGGATAGAGTTTGCGGCGCATTCTAGTTATAGATGAAAGTCTGTCAAAATTTTTATAAAAATCTCTATATATTATGGTTATTTGCTTCTGAAGTTTTAATTTATATTGCCATATTGGTTTGTTTGTGGATTGTTGATAGGTTTGTGCTAAACATCAACGCATGTACTCAGGAGATGACCAACGTCATCAAGCTAATGTACGACCATCCCTGGCCCAGCTACAAGAAGATCTCCTCTGAGACCAGAGAGCGATAGCTTTAGAAGTGGGCGGTAATTAATAATTTTTTTTAGTTTCAAACCTTCTTAAGTAGTTTATATCTTCTATTTTGAATAACTAATTTTAAAGTTTCTTTGTACAACTATATTTTATATGGGACGTTGAGCACGATGCCATCATAAAGAAGATATACGACCATCGAATGGGTTGGCGGCTGTAGAAGATGCTGGAGGATGTTCATGAGGGGCGGGACCACCTCGCGACCTGGCTCTGCCCAGAAATAAAGAAGGCTCTGTTAGTTACGTTCACTGGGAGACCGATGAGGGGTTCAGGCATCAGCGTCTCACAAACAGAGCTAACAGGGCATCGGCCAGGTCTTCAAGTATACCGGTGGCTCAGCGACCATCATGAAGACTAAGGCCAGGCTGGTATGTAGTTTCTTTAATTTTGTAATTAACTTAGTTATATTCTTTTACATATCATTACTAGGCATCTTAATCATATTGTTTCAATGCAACATGTGTAGTCAAAGTCGTTGGATCGCGAGGCGACATTGGCGGAGACGTTCAAGTACACCCACACGTTGAAGGAAAACAAAGCGAGATTTGCTGATCAGCGGTCTCAGGATCATTATGTGAGTAAACATACATCTCGTCTTCTGATATAAAATTAGAGATTAACTGTATAATTGTCGTACTAATCATAATAACATGTGTTACACAGGAGTCCTACACGCAGAGACTAGAGGCTGCAACTCAGCAATCATAGAAAAGTAGGGAGGACGTCGATAGCTCTGCTGCTTTAGTCGTTGATCCTGATGCAGTTTGGCACGAGACCGCCTCAGCGCTGTACAAGAACCACATATACGGGCTAAGGTCGTTCTTTGCTAGCAGCCTTTGCACCTGCACGTTGAGGACATCGATCAGAAGATCCTCACATGCGTGACGGACACGGATGACCTCAGGCTGGAGTGGAGGGAGCAGTTGGAGCGGCTTCATCGGATGGAGGCTCAGATGCACGCCACTGGCATCATCCCTGCTGGTGGCAGCGGTCCTGCTAATGGCACACAGACATCACCGCTTTCTGTGCCGTCTCATCAGGGCCACAGGAATGAACGACGACGAGGACTACCTAGATCTTTAGTGATTAATGCTTCATTTTATTGTTTCATTGTATTTATTTGATTTACTTCACTTTTAATTTATTTGAATATTTGATCATTTATTTTAAATAATAGGTTTCTATTATTTATAAATTGATCATTAATTGTGTAAAGAGTATATTTAAATAAAAAAAATTAAAATTGACATTACCGTCGGATTTACCAAGGAAATAATCTGACGGTAATAGTGCGGAAAATAACATATTGTGGTGCCAACATTATCGTCGGAAAAATTCGCCAATAACCAAATAGTTTTTCGAGCAGGTAATCCATCGCAGAATCTGACGTTAAATATTTTACCGACGAAGTTTATACCGTCTGATTCCTTCTAACAGTAACTTAATTACCGTTGAATTTCGTTCGTTTTTTTTGACAAAAAATCCGACAATACTCAATATTTTTCTTGTAATGATCGTGCAGATTTTTCTCCTTGCGTCACTGCTCGGCTTCTCCATTATCCACGATGAACCATTTGTTCTACATTCCTCTTCGTCTCTGGCCAGTTGCCACTCCATCATCGTCTCCCACCAGTCGCCACTATGTCGTCGTCTCTGAATGTCTGACTCTCTCGAGTCTCACCACTCCGTCATCATCTCTCGTCACTCGCCCACTCCATCATTGTCTCTGACTCTCCCGCCTCTCTAGTTTCTAGCCGCTTCAGTTACCACACCTTACCTCTTCAGTCTTCAGCTTCTCGAGTCTCTTCATCCCTGTTGCTTGCTGCGCGCCGCACCCTCTTCGTCCTTGCTGCCTGTTGGGTGCCACACTGCTGCTGGTTACTGCCTCCTCCTGCAGACTGGAGTCTTGGACAGTTGGACGCTTGGTAGTTGGTACATTCACAGATTCACTAATATGCCTACTTCATTGCTTTGATTTGGTATTTTGTTTAGTAAAATTTGATTTTATCTTATTTAGTAATAAGAATTTGATTTTGACAAAAGATTGTGTGAATTGTGATATTGTTCTTGCTGTTTAAATAATTAAATGATTTATGTTTGTGTATATTGAGCGTATAAATGGTATAATAATTGAATTAGCATATTGCACTTTAAACAATGTTGTGGGATGTGATTTTTGAGATTTACTCCAATCAATTGGTACCTCACGGTCACTTGTCATTGGTCACTGTAGTTGTGCTGTGCAGCATCTATATTCTTGAATTATTTTACTATCTACATTCTTAATTTAATACTATATTATTGTGTATTTTTTCTTATTGTTTGGTTTATATTTTGTGTTTATAATTTTATATTGCACTTTTAAATTTGTATGGAATTATGAATTATTTTTATTAATCAATTAACTTAGTTTTATAAATTTATCTTTTCAGTAATGAAAAAATATTTTAAAAGAACATTATTGTTGGAATAAAATTTTAAATTATTTGTTATTATTTTAAAGAGTAAAGTATCGTTTTTATCCTCCAACATTTGGGGTAAATCCTAAAGTTGTCCCTAACGTTTAAATCGTCCTATTTAAGTTTCTAACGTTTTAAAATTGGTTCAATGCTGTCCTGCTGTTAGGGATCCGTTAACAGAATTGACAGTCCTGCTGTTAGCGATCCGTTAATAGAATTGACAGCATGACAAAATTGAGACTATTTTGAAACGTTAGGGACTTAATTAGGACGAAAACGTTGGGGACAAAAACGATACATAGAAATAAATTTTAATTTTATCCTTTAATAATATCAATTTTTTATGGTACATAGTTATTCAATTATTTTTTAATCACATTTAAGTAAATTAGACTTAATCACATTACTTTTATTTTAAATAAATTTATTTTTTTATAATTTTACTTTTAAAAATTTTTACTCATCATAAAAGATT
>NC_029790.2:111374936-111384055 GCF_000816755.2 Arachis ipaensis | reverse complement strand
CGTGATAAGTAAAAATCTTTAAGAATAAAATTATAAAAAAATAAATTTATTTAAAATGAAAGTAATATGATTAAGTGTAATTTACTTAGATGTGATTAAAAAATAATTAAATAACTATATACAGTAAAAAATTGATATTATTAAAGGATAAAATTAAAATTTATTTCTGTGTATCGTTTTTGTCTCCAATGTTTTTGTCCTATTTATATCCCTAACATTTCAAAATCGTCTCAATTTTGTCCCGCTGTCAATTCTGTTAACGGATTCCTAACTGCAGGACAACATTGAACTAACTTTAAAACGTTAGGGATTTAAATAGGACGATTTAAACATTAAGAACAACTTTAGGACTTACCCCAAACGCTGGAAACAAAAACAATACNTTATAAAAACTATTATTTTACCGCATATAGTATAAAATTTGTAATACATTAACTTCTCCAAAACAAACTATAAAATTAAGTAGTCGATTTCACTTTCTTGATCCTTTATAATTTTAAAAGTTTTTATTCAATTTGGATAATTATAGGTAAAATAAAAATCAGTCCACCAATAAAAACAACTTTTAGTATCATCATTACAATCATCATCATCAAATACAAGAGCAACACCAAATTTCCTTGGGAATGATGTCATCTTCTTCATCTATCCCAAAAAACTATCAACCAGTACTAGTAGAGTAATAGTGGTTTGTTTCACTCATCATCACTCATGATCATACACTTTTAGTTTTTTATTTCATTTTATTTAATAATAATAATAATAATAAAGTTTAATTACTATGTTAGTCCCTATAGTTTCGCGAAATTTTCAATTAAATCCTTATACTTTTTTTCCTTTTAATTGAATTCCTACACCAATTTTTTTTTTCAATTAGATCCTTACCGTAACAAAACCGTTTGATTTAACAGAATATTCCATTCCTAAATTGAATATTTCCTCAATTTTTTTCTAAATTCATAAATTGTGTCTCTTTTTTATTTTGAGAAAGACAAAATTAACCATTTACTCTTTTTCCACCTTTTCGTCTCCCTCCTCTGCTCCTGCTTCTCTCTCTCACCTTCATTCCTCCCACCTCCACCGCACCCCCTCATTCCACCCCTGACCACCTTTCCTTCTACTTCCCAAACTCGATTCACCTGCAGCTCATACTTGATCACATACTTCTCCAAGAAACTGGCAAAGTGGACAAGCTCAACTTCCTCTTAATCAATCCCTTCATCAACAAAACCTTAGCAACAGAGCACCTAAGTTTAATTCTCTTCTCCAAGCTAAAAAACAACACCACTGGGCACCTAACAATCATCCCTGAAAGCCAACCCATCTTATTCACCAAGTAATCCATTGTCTTCATTATCTTATCCTCTGAAAGTATCATACAATGTGGGTGCTTCTTGAATGCCATAAGGATGTCATCATCTGACCAACCCCACCTCTTATAAACCTCGTAACAGCGGTTATATATGGATTTGTTACCCTCACCTGAGAACACATGAATGGCCAACACAAAAGTTGTCTTTTTTGGATTAAACCCCATTTCTTTAATCTCCTTAGAAAGCTTTGCAAAGTTTTCCTTTTTCTGCATCAATGCCTCCGGAAAATGAGTCAGTAACAGCGTAACACATGATTCAGGAACATCCATCTCTTTTAGGAGATTGAGGTTTGGTACGAGGTTCTTCTTGTGATCTTCGAGGAAGACCCAAGATGTGTGCTTCAATGAAGCTGCAACCTTTTCATCAGAAATCAACACACTCTTGAGGAAATTGTAAGAGGGTATGATCTGTTTCTCCAAGCTCCGGGTCAAAAGGGTTGGGTCAGCGGTTAGGGTTCTTGCGAGGTTGGTATTGGAAATCCCAATGGAGAGAAAAAATTGAAACTTTGGCAAGAGGATATCTAGGTTTGCTAAGAGGAGCAATGGGCGTTTTCTGATGAGATTTGAAATCTGGGTATCTATGAAACCATGCTCCCTGAGAAGGGTGAGAACTGAGTCTGGTCTTTGAAGGTGAAGCTTTTGGAAAGTAAGAGTAGCAGTGTCTGGAGAGAGACCACATGAGTCAATCAGGTATGAGATTGTGAAATTAGGGTGGTGAGATTGGACTATGCTGTAGCGGGAGATCATTGGTTTAGGGAGTGATAATGATGATGATGGTATCTAGAAGTGGATTGTGGGATGAAATGTGTCATAGTACAAATTGGGAGTCTCAGAATGGAAGTGTAAAGTGTGAAGTGATAGCAAATTGTGTTGTATGACCATTTTTTCCATGAAAGAAGGGAGCTTGTTGGTAGAAGAAGGGTGGAGACAGAAAAAGAGGGCGAGAAGATGATGGAGGTGAGGGTGAAAGAAAAAAGAGAAGGGGTGAGGGTAAATTAGTAAATTTATATTTTATAAACGTTTTTTTAACTTTTACCGTTAATAAGAACTTAATTAAAAAATTTAATATGGTATAGGGACTCAATTAAAAGGAAAAAAAGTATAGGGACCTAATTAAAAATTTTGCAAAACTATAGAGACCAACAGAATAATTAAACCTAATAATAATAATAATAATATATACAATTAGAGTGGTATATATATAAGAAGAAGAGTGAAGAAGGACTTACATGTAAGATAAGAGACAGTCAACAAGCCAAGGATACCTGCCAGCCATTAAACCTAAAATGGGTTCACTATGATTTAGGTGAACTAGATCAAGCCTATATGTATTTTGTCTACATTAACAAAATTTTCTGAATCTATTACTGTTTTTTAGTATATTTTTTTGTGTTTTCATAAAAAAAGATAAATATGTAACACAATAATAAAACTTTTTTTTTGAAGGAAAATAAGTTCAACACAATCAATGGAGCATACAAGAAACATAAAATAAAATTTTGCAACTTCTACATTATTTCCGACATAGCCATCAACAATATCGGTTACTTTTTGCACCACTCTCTTGAGCAAGAAAATGTCCTAACAACACAATCTACCACTTTCACTGCCTTGTTCTGAAAAATGACCTCATTTCTATACAACCAGATGTTCCATATAACTGAGAAGAATCCCACTAACCATATTTTTCGCACATCTTTTCTCAAAGTCATCGTCCTCCAGCTCTCAAAATGTTCTTTTACGGAGCCTGGGATGCTCCAAACACTACCCACATGACTTATCTATGCGCCCCACACCTGCCAAGCATATTCACACATAACAAACAAATGTTGTACATTTTCAATTTCCTTACTACACATAACACAAATATTATCACTTTGTTTGATAATGCCTAATCTGCTCAAGCAATCCTTTGTATTAACTCGGCCTAGAAGCACAAACCAAGCAAACAACTCTACCCTAGGCGAGACAATTCCTTTCTAGATTCCGTTTGTGAACTTATAGCTGAGAATATCATTTGTCAATGTCTGTACTTGCAAAACCTGCACAAATGAGTTAGTAGTATAAACGCCTTCCTTATCAAATTTTCACACCACTCTATCTTGTGTGTCTGCTATCAGTCTCACAGCTTGCAATGTCTCAAGCATTTAGTTCAAACTGTCAGTCTCCCATTGACGGAGTTCCCTCCTCCAATGGAAGTTCTAAACCCACTATATCCCATCCCAAAATCCACAGTCCCCAATCACAGATCCCTTATTATCTGAAATTAAGTAGAGTCTTGGAAAGGAGTCTTTCAGCTTCCCCAACTGTAGCCATGTATCTTCCCAAAATATGATTAGTCTACCATCGCCTACTTCTATAGCCAACCCGTCAATCATCCTCTGTTTAACATGTTGATCCTTGATTTGCAAGTGACAAATATCTCTCCACGAACATGACTACAATTTACCAGTATCAACCTAGACTTGTCAAAGTTGATGCTCAAAACCGACATAACTTCAAAACACCTCAGGAGTCTCTTGTAATTTCTCACTGTCTCCTCCTTTGGTGGGCAGAACAGTATAGTGTCATCAACAAACTGAAGGTGGGATAACTCTATATTGTCCCTGCCAACTAAGAGAGGAGATATTCTCCTATTTCTTACCGCCTCCCCGATCATCCTGTTCAGCACATCTACAACGAGAACGAATAGAAAAGGTGATAACGGGTCACCTTGTCGAAGCCCTCTTTTCATCTTGAGCGGTTTTGATGGAGCTCCATTAACCATTAGAGATATAGAAGCTGATCTAATGCACTCTGTAATCCATGCCCTCCGTCTTCTTCCGAACCCCATTTTTTCCAATACAATATCAACAAAATTCCATTTGACTCTATCATAGGCTTTCTGGAAGTCTAATTTGATTATAGCTGATGCCTTCTTCTTCAGTTTCAGCCACTGTATAGTTTCACATGCAATTAATGCTCCATCATGTATTCGCCTGTCCTTGACAAATGCACTATGTGATTCTCCAACTAACCCTAGCATTACACTCCTCATTCTTCTTGTCAATACTTTTGATATGACCTTGTAGATGCAGCCTACCATACTGATCGGTCTTAGGTCCTTTATCTCCTTCGCGCCCACATACTTCGGAGCCAACGCTACCCAAGTAATATTGGAGTCTGCTGGAAATCTCTCCGTCTCAAAGAAGCTCATCATAGCTTTAGTGAATTCCACTCCAATCTCCTCCCAACATCTTTTTATAAAATTCATATTGTATCCATCACTACCCAGAGCCTTAGATGATTCACAGTCCCATACTGCCTCCTTTATTTCCTCCTCCGTCGGTAACACCTCTAGTGCTTGAGCTTCCTCCATCTCCAAGCGATTAACTAAACCATCTCGAAAACCGATATTTGGCGACTCGTCCTTGTGGTATAGCTTCCTGTAGAAATCTCTAATAGCAACCTTAATCCGTGCATGATTCCTTACCAACCTTCCATTAATCATTAAAGACTCGATCCGGTTATTCCTTCTTCTTGCTGATGCAATATTATGAAAGTATCTGGTATTCCTATCCATCTCCTTGGCATGCTTAGACCTAGACATTTGCTTCCAGTGTATATCTTGCCTTTCATACCATACCTCACGGCATCTTACCAATGCCTTTCTTCTTGCTTCTACTGTAACATCATATACTCCGTTGCTAACTATATCATCCACTTTCTTGATCTCGTCCTCAAACCTTTGGATCTTGTCACGTATATTTCCAAAGTGCTGCTTGTGCCATCTACCCAGTGGTTTTGTCAGCGCTTTCAGTTTATCCAAGAACTGCACATCTCCCAATCCCCTCCATTCTTCCTTCATCATCTTTAGAAAGCCTTCATGCGTGAACCATGCGTTTAAACTCGGAACGGTCTTGGTCCTTGAGCTATTCTTCTATCTTCCACTATCAGAGGACAATGATCTAATAAGCCCCGCGGGCCTCCTCTTGGGCGAGTATTTGGGTACGCATCTAGCCATTTCAAGCTAACCAGGCTTCTATCAATACGACTGCATGACTGGCCTCGAAACCATGTATACTTGCGATCATTGATTGCCAAGTCCACCAACTCCATATCATTTAGCCATGCTTTGAAATCTTCAGCAGAAGCTGACAAGTTGGTCGCCCCTTTTCTTTCCTCTACACGCACAATCTCGTTGAAATTTCCTATGTAGCAAAATGGAGTTTGACACAATCCTGTAATATAGCTTAATTCCTCCCACAGTAAGAGTTTTTCGTCTCTCACATGCGGGCCATACACCAGACAAATTGCACAGTGAAAATTATCTTTGGTCATCACTCCTTCTACACATAACCACCTATCTCCTTTATAGTAATTCATCAATTTAATGCTAATTCATCCCAAATTAATAGTAGACCTCCGAAAGCTCCAACAGAAGTAACACACTCCCAACAAGCTCTATCATTACCCCAAATTCTATCTACATCATATTTGTTCACCACTTCTTTTTTTGTTTCTATCAACCCCAACATATCTAATCTAAACTTATTTTTGAAGTTTTTTTATCATGTTCAGTTTTGCAACACCTCTCAACCCCCTAACATTCCAAGAGTTTAAAATCATTTATAAACTTTATTACACACCTGCTTACGGCATTTTGGACGACTTCTTCTGGTTTTCTCCTTTTGTTTTGACTGTCTTCACTTCAGAGCTATGGCCTCGTTTTTCTCCTGAAAGATTGCTATGATGTCTTCCTCATCACTGCATGGTATTGCTCCTGTTTCGACCGCCAGTTTCCAGGCTTTTTTATTCTCTGCCATTTCCTCCTCCCAACTCCGCATTTGCTTATTACCTCTGCACATCGCTGTGTCTTCGTGTATATCCACCTCTGAGCCAAACTCTTCCACTACTTGGTCCTCAGGTTCTCTTGCTTTCCCAATCCCAAAATCTTCTCCCAGACCCACG
Source organism: Arachis ipaensis (assembly GCF_000816755.2). Lineage (NCBI taxonomy): Eukaryota > Viridiplantae > Streptophyta > Magnoliopsida > Fabales > Fabaceae > Arachis > Arachis ipaensis. Next base: position 111,377,733 of record NC_029790.2, on the reverse strand, counting down.
ACTTCCCCTACCATGAACTTCCTGCCTCTTCTGTATCACCGGTTGCATTTCCTTCTTCTTGTGCACCCATTTTTGTCATTTCAATTGTACCTTCATATAACATATGTACTTCTCTAACCAGCCCTCTTCCTTCCATCTCAACTTGCTCCGAATTACTGCTCTTCCTATTGGTAATTTCTAATTGGTGGTCAGTTGTAGCGTCTCCTGCATCCTATTCGTGCTCCTCATGTCCGCACCTTGCTTCGTCCTCCGCCTCGACACCGGCATACTGACCATGGCTCCCTTCTTCTACAGTGTCTCCTGGCACTTCGCCACAGTCACGATGTGCTACTACTGCAAGCCCGCATAGTATCGCATCCTCTTCTCTCCGCTGACGTCCTGGAAGGGTTAAGGGAGACGGTGGTTTCCGAGGGCACTCGTTCAACCGGGTCACAGCCTGTTCGCACTCCTCATGGCTGCCTCTTAGTCCGTCCTCCTCGTCCACCACTGCAGGTCGTCCCTCGCGCGTTGCTTCTCCAACGGTTCCTTGCACTACGCCGTGCTCAATTTGGATGCCCGCACGCTTGCCCAGGTTCTCTTCATCTTCTCTCTGCTGGCGTCATGCAACTGCTAGTGGATGCGCTGGGTTCTTCGCACTTACACCAAACCGGGTCGCTGTCTCTGGAACCGGGTCAGCCCTACCCGGATCTGATAACACAAGGCCAACCTCCTTCCTTTGGGCCTTGGTCTTCTTATTTTTGCCACCATCATGTTTTAATTTGTTGGGCCTTTTTGTTTTCAGCCCGTTAATAACTCTCCCCTTGAATTTTGAATGCCTTTTTTCCTGACCAAAAAAGGAATAATATCTTCCAATCTCCTCGTAATTATATGATAACGTGCAATCCAAGTCATCGTCTGTTTGATTTGCAACTGACGCCTTGAAATTTTCCTTTCCCTTAATTAGGGCATCATTACTACTCACATAATTGCTATTTGAATTTTGGAAATTCCATTCATTTAATTAATACGGTAGAATCCCGACTCTGCCGGATCCCTACTGACTGCCATTGGCTCTGCTCCGCTACTAACTTCGTCTCTTCCATTATCCTGCTGCTTATCTTCCCTTACCACTACGCGACCAGCTTCTTCGTCGACCTTCAGGTCCGGAAAGCATTCTTCTCCATACACCTCTCCACCCGCCTCTTTTACAAGGACATCGAATCCGCTCGTTCCAATAGTGATATGAATCCACTCATTAATCATACCGAACATACAAGTGTCAATCATAACTCGTCCAACACTAAACGAGTTACATGATTTTAAGTTGTCACACTTTACCACCTCCCCCCATTGATCTCCCAGTTTGGTAAAAGTCTCTGTTGACCAAGCATGCAGCGGTACTCCATAGCATTCTAACCATATTCTTCTTGTCTCACTCCTCTCACTCTCATCCCATCTCCATATCATATGTAACAGTTTTAAAAGCTTGTTCATTCTGAAAGTGTATGCTTCCTCCGCACTAGACACCGTGTCAAACGTTAGCATTACTTTGTAGGCGCCCAATTCCCGTACATGCGTTACGCATGGCCATTCATTATGAATCTTTTGTCGGAGTGTCTGAAAATTGATCATCGTCTTTGTTCCACCCACAATACTCCTTTGTAGCCATACAACATTATCTTTTGCCACTGAAATTTCTATTTTCTTGGTCCACCCATTCTTATTTGTGTCCTTAACAACCGGCTCTCTCGGAGTCTTTTCCACCTTCTCTTCTTCCTTTCTTGGCTCCCTATGCTACTGCTGTAGGCTACCTTCTTCCCTTTGTCTTGTAACGCTTTCTACTTCTTTTCCTTTAGTCTCTTTCACGTCGGATCTTCTTCTGTACTTTGCTTCTGCTACGAACATTCTTTTCCCCCGCAGCACCATATTATTCATTTATGCAATAGCCTTCAACGCTCCTCCCTTTGTGGTATACCGCACAAATGCAAAGAGATATATCTGTCCATTCTTGTTCTTCCTTGACAGGTAAATGTCTATAATCCTGCCTGTTCAATTGAACAGATTGAAATTTTTCTTTTTGATATATCCACCGGAAGATTGTCTACAAATACAGAGAAAGAATCTAGCTCCAATCGATGATACTCTTCCTTGTTCCAGATTCTAGGGTCCTTTCCGTGATTGGTCGTTTGTCTATTGCTACCCCTCTCATTGTTCCCCCACCCCATGTTTCCCCTCACTTGCTCTCTCTCTCTCATTCTCTCTTCTAGTTCATACCATAGAGCCACTATAATTCTCTCATTCTTTCATTCTCTCTCATTATTCTTCTTTGTTTTGTCTTTTATTCTATTTTTAGAAGACAAAAATAAAAGATCTCTTACATAATTATTTTAATAGATATTATAACATCTAAGATTTAACCTATTTTAATGATTAAGTTCAAAAAATTTAAAAAGTGGTCTTAGATTCAGCCTTTTTTTTTAGGCCATTAACAACTTTCGTCTTTGCGTATTAATTAGCAATTTTTATTATGGACAATTAACAGTGGAGATGATGGAGAGGACGTACTATCTCACAAAGAATGGTTTGAGTTTTTTGTGGTCAAAATAGATAATAATTTAGTCGGTACTCACTTTTATATAGAGAAAAAAATTCGAACTCATATCTTTATAATATATATTTCGGTTCTTTTTACTTGTAAGAAATTTATTTAGCAAAATATACATTTTAAAAATTTTACTACTTTATTTCGAACCTTAGCCAATTTAGTTTAGCATTCTACTTAACTAAGGTTACCCAAGATTCCCTTAATGACATATAT
>NC_029790.2:111342356-111374857 GCF_000816755.2 Arachis ipaensis | reverse complement strand
TATTAATTCATATATGTAAAACTCAAGTAAATATACGTGTAAATTATATATTTTTTGTATAGAGTATAAATTGCTGAGTGCTGAGTGCTAATTAAAAATAATAATATTTACTAATAATATAATATTACTCTTATTACACATATATAAATACATGTTGACTAATTCTAATAGTTTATTTTAGTGTGTAAATAATATTTTTTTATCCGATATATCATGCGTGATGCGTTTGTTGTTGGTGGTAACACTATCCTCTCGTCACCATTAACGAAACCCTTTGTTTCCTCCTTGTTTATAGATTCTTCAACCAATCTCATGTTTATTATAATCCCTCATATGGGATTGTCCTTGTCTTGTTTTTTAATTGATAGAGAAAGACAATTAGTTTCTTCAATCAATTCTTTTATTATTACATGATGAAATTTGCAATAACTTTTTATATTTATTGGATGCCTTTATGAAAATTTCATAGTGGATCTCACGTCAGACAATAATGAAGATATGGAGAAACAGACACAAGTTTATTAAATTAAACAAATTACGCATGGTAATGTTAACATGGAAATATCTCTTGAGGATTCAAGGTTAACAAAAATGATATAATGGCCATAATATATATTTTTTAAACTGTTCTCATAATTTATTAGTCCCATAAGAAACTTAAAATAAAATTGCAACTTTTCAGTTTGGATAAATTGTATCGTAAAGAAAATATATCCATAGAAATAATCTCCACGTACAAGCTTTTTTACTATACAAATTTTACAAGTCCTCAATATTTTTTATCCCTAAAACGCGCTTCTTATAGCACGTATGTTTCACGCGCTTTTTTAACAGATTTTTCAATCAATCAACGCGCGAATATATAGCTTCCTTTTTCGAAAGGATTTCGTTTCCTTTTTTGAATTTCTTCTGCATTTTCTTGCCTTCTCTCTTCGATCTCTTTCGTGCGTTTTCTCTCCCTTCTCCTTCGCCATTTACATAAGTTTCTCTCTCTGTTCTCTTTCTTCATTTTTCTCATTTTCCATTGTTTCTGAAATAAAGCTCTGAAATCGTTTTGAAGATAATGGATGATTCAACTTCAGATTGTCAGCTGAACTAGAGCGAAGTAGATTTCGAATTTGAATCCAATGAAGTTCCTAAGGTGTGGTTTAGTTCCAGTTAATAATTGAATCTGAATTTGATCCAGTTAGCAGTTTATAATTGTGTAGCTAAATAATGCATGAACCTTGTCTGTGAAATTTGCTGTTCATTATTTTTTGTTTGAATTGAATCTAATGTACTAGTTCTGATGAATTTTCTACATTTTATATCAGACGTTCGAGTATAAATCATGAATATTTGGGTGTATTTCAGGAAAGTTTTGGTGTATTTACAGTTTATGACTTTTCATCTCACTAAGGGTGAATTGTCTTATTGTTTTAGTTGGATTGTTTTAGTTTCTGTTTAATGATGATTCATGAATCTGATTTTTGTCATTTTTTTATGATGGTTTTATAGTTGTATTTGCATTCTATAGTTTATGCTTGTTTTAATATGGTGTATTTTTTGTGTATTTTACAATTCCTCTGTGGTGTTTATGAGCAGTTTGTTCTCCACATACAAGTATTTTTCTCATACAAGTCTTCTCCTCTTTTTATTATTTTGAATCCAATTTAAGTGGTTGAGGTGTGGTTTAATTTAGAAGAAAAAAATGCAGTATTAAAGGAAACATTTTTCTGTACAAAAATGCTATTTGTACACTAAAATCAGCAACCAATATATTTGTGTATAAATACATGTGTGGTTTAATTTATTTTCAATGTATATTTGTATTCCAGTATATATTTTATACTGGTGGTTGACTTTGATGGCTAATTTTAGTGTACACGTAACATAACTCATTTCTATATTTGCAGCAAATTTGGGTGTAAAATGACGATATTTGGGTGTAACACGAAGATATTTGGGTGTAAAACGAAGATATTTTGGTGTATTTTTATTCTGATAAGTTCTGCATAATTCAAAACTCTTCCTCTTTCTCCTCCTTATCTTCTTCTGCTGCCTCTTTTTTTTTCATCATCATCACCATCTTCTTTTTTTTATTCATTTTTTCCTTTTTGTTTTACCTTCTCAAGTTTTTTCTTGTTTTACTCTCTTAACATGAATAAAAACAAAAAAATCAAACAAAGAAGAAGAAGAAACACATAATGCTCCAAAATTACTTAGAAGAGGATGAACTTACATTCATTTAACTATAAGAAAGAAAGAAATAAGAAAAAGAAGAAGAAAAAAATGCAGCATTAAAGGAAATATTTTTCTATACAAAAATGTTATTGGTACACTAAAATCATCCACCAATGTATTTGTGTATAAATACATGTGTGGTTTAATTTATTTTCAATGTATATTTGTATTCCAGTATGTATTTTATACTGGTGGCTGACTTTGGCGGTTGATTTTAGTGTACACGTAGCATAATTTATTTCTGTATTTGCAGCAAATTTGGGTGTAAAACAAAGATATTTGGGTGTAACACAAAGATATTTGGGTGTATTTTAAGAAATTTTAGGTGTATTTTTATTTTGATAAGTTCTGCATAATTTAGAATTCTTTCTCTTCCTCCTCCTCATCTTCTGTTGATTCTTTTTTTTTTTCATCATCATCGCCATCTTCTTTTTCTTCTTTTTCTTATTCATCTTTTCCTTTTTATTTTACCTTCTCAAGTTTTTTCTTGTTTTACTCTCTTAAATAGAATAAAAACAAAAAAATCAAATAAAGAAAAAGAAAAAACACATAATGCTGCAAAATTACTTGAAAGAGGGTGAACTTACATTCATTTAACTAAAAGAAAGAAAGAAATAAGAAAAAGAAGAAGAAAAAGAAAAAAAATGCAGCTTTAGAGGAAATATTTTTCTGTACCAAAATGCTATTTGTACACTAAAATCAGCTACTAAAATCATCCACCAATGTATTTGTGTATAAATACATGTGTGGTTTAATTTATTTTAAATGTATATTTGTATTCCAGTATGTATTTTATACTGGTGGCTGACTTTGGTGGTTGATTTTAGTATACACGTAGCATAACTCATTTCTGTATTTGCAGCAAATTTGGGTGTAAAACGAAGATATTTGGGTGTAACACGAAAATATTTAGGTGTAAAACAAAGATATTTGGGTGTATTGTTATTCTGATAAGTTATACATAATTCATAACTCTTCCTCTTCTTCCTCCTTATCTTCTGTTGCTTCTTCTTTTCCATCTTCTTATTTCATATTCTTATAATTCTTTTTAGGAGGAAAAAATCAAATAAGAAGAAAAAAATACATAATGTTGCAAAATCAAAAGAAGAAGGAAGAGAAACACGACGATGAAGATGAAACATGCGAAGAAAAAGGAGGAGAAACACGGAAAAAGGAGAAGAAGAAAGAAGAAGAGGAAGATGAGGAGAAACGCGAAGAAAAAATGACAGTTGTAGTTTTCATTGAGGAAGAAGAAGAAAAATCGTTCATAATGATGAAAGAGCGCTTTGGAAACGTGATGCGCGTGTTAACACACTTTTGTGGGTCAGCGTAGTTTTTGTTGGGTTTAGTCCAACTTATAAAACTTATAAGTCAAAAAGACTTATATGTGTAGTAACTGTAACAAAATAAAACAGGTCCTTTCTAAATTTCTGTTACATTATTATACTTCTGATTTATGGTCACCAAAAATACTTCTGATTTATTGGTTTCTAATAAAATGATAATAGACTAGAGCTGCCTTTCTAAGTTAATAGAAAGTGATTTCTTTTTCGAGTTTCGAAAGTAATAATAAATCCCTTCAAGAATAATATAATTCTAATGCCATTTTATTTTCTATTATAAAGCTCATATTTTTAAATTAAAGACGTTTTTAGCCAACTTTAGTTTAAACCATCCAAATAGCACCCGATAATTTATATTGATAACAAAAATAATTTCAAAAAATACGAACAATAAATAAATTTTTGAAGAATTTAAAAATATTATAAAAATAACCAAAATATGATATTTTTAGAAGTGAAAATTGATTCGAATTTTTATAAAAATATTTGGATAATTATATAAAAGGTGCATAAAAAATTAGACTAAAATTCAATTTTTAGGATTTAAAAAAATAAACTTTTAAAACATTTTGTTCATTCAACCGTTATCATATAATAGAATGAAGAAGAAGGCGTTAACAGATTATCGGCCCTCAATTTTAGACATTACATCGCCAATATTCGAACGCGGATGCAACATATTCAGAGACAAGTAGCCAACATATTTAGCCATTCAATCAAAACTTACCGTGAATAAAGGTTACAAGGCATGCCGATTATACAATTGAAGCCCACAGTAGCTATTCTAACATATTACAAATTTAGCCATTGTACATATTATCCCGTATCAAATTTTGTTTTTTTTTTTAAATTGATTTTGTAATTTTTTCTTCTATTGTTTTGGTTAATTTTCGTTCCTTCACACTGAATTTTTGCTATCACCATCCCTCCCTCCAAATATTTCTACAAACTTTTTTTTGCTTATGCAATAAGAATTAGTATTTTGCCATTGTTGCTGCTATATTATGGTTTATGACATTCTTAATTTGATACATAGAAATGTCGAGTTTTAGATTTTACTGATATTGAATTAGTAATTTTTTGTTTCTAGAAAATCATATTGATAAATTAATTAATTATGACATATTTATTTAAATCAATTCAACTACATTGAAGATTGAACCCCAATTTAACCATTAAATATTTGAACCAGTCTTTTAACCAATTAATTAATCGGATTGGTTATCATATCCTTGGTCTTATCACAGGACACAGTCACAAACCCAATACACCCTGAGGGTTTAATTTAGATGATAAAAATAATAATAATAAATCGTGTATCAACTAATAAGCAAACATTCTTATTACATAAATACAATGCAAAATCTTTTAATCAAATTCATTAGTATTAAGTAAGGAAAAATCTCCACGGCACATATATTCTTCATTCTTTTCTCTAACAAATCTATACAATTAAAATTCTCAAATCATTATTACATAGGGAGAATGCTCGAATTCGATTGTTATCTTTCCATGTAAGATTACAATCAAGAACATAAACTGAATTTCAAACAGAAACCATCTAAAATCAATATTTCATTTCAAGTGGTTATATAATTAGATGCACTTCTTAAGTCCTTACTGTGAAAATTTTACTAGCAGAAAGTGAAAACGCAAAGAGAAGAGCAAGGAAAGAAACCAGCAGATATACAAATTAATCAAAACTGTGACAATGTTTTATGACTCATCAAAACTGGTACAACTGAAAAACGAAAAAAAGAAAGAATGCTATGAAATTTTCCTGAGTCAAGCATGGCTCAGCAACAGAACCTCGTCCCATCATCCAAAGTCGACCGAGTTCCAAGCTGTTCATCCCTTAAACACAAAATCCCTTCCAAGTTCTGACACTTAAATGTACACAAATAAACCCCAAAACTTTGCTTCTCATCCAACCAACTCGGCGAGTTGCATTGTCAAATATGGATGCAGCAACTAAGACATACCAACCAGACACAGCTGCTGGTCTAAGAAAGACACTTTAATGCTTAAAAGGAACAGATTAGACCTCACCTGACATAGCAGCTACCCGCAAATGGCACAACTGCAATACCCAATGACTATAGACACGCGCATCTTTAAAGGTAACAAAACAAATATTACTAGGTTGATATCGATAGGATCGACTGCAGAGCAAGCTGCTGCTGAGGCTGCAAGGATGACCAGGTCGAAGCGAGGGTATGAGGCGGCAAAGTTTGTTGAAGTTGCCTCAACAAATTGATTATCCTACTGGAAGTTTGTTCAGTAGCCAGATCGTTACCAGCGCATAGAATCTACATTACGAAAATGCATGCATTAGAAATGAAAAGGAAGTTGAACTAGAACTAAGCAGTACTAGTAACATTCAAGTATCGTCGGCAGAATGGTTGTACCTCGGCAAAAACCGCAACTATTTTGGGAAGATATTGATTGTTTGGCCCTATGAGTTCTCTATCAGACCTGAAATTGAATGCAATAGTTTATCCACCAAGAACATAGTTGGCAGCATATTAGGTAAACAGTCTAAGTCAACGCATTCTGCATTAGAACTCTACCTTTCAACCATTGAACAAAGTTGGTCATGCACAACCTTGGCCTCGATTAAATCACCTTTAATAGGCAAGCAACTTAGCCAGGCAGGAACAACCTGCTACCAAGCAATAATCAAATGGATGTTAGAAACCAACGGCACAACTGATTGCTGCTCTAAACTTTTCTGCTAGCAATTTACGAATGAGTAAACTTAGAAACGATTTTATACTAACACTTTCAGGACCAAGTATCCAGAGCAAATGGTAAGAGATTGAAAACAGTGAATTATAAATTGCAAAATTTTTAGTGTCCAACATAACTAAACAAAGGGATTGTCTACCAAAAAAAATCAATTGTTGGTAAAATTATGCTGATCATTTACCCAATGGGATTGTGCGATCATTTACCCAACAAAGTCACAAAGTTTCAGCAAAAGCTGAAACATGACACCCCTCGTTATACTATAAATCAACATGTGTGCACAACAAATAACAAGAACTTCAAAAGAATAGGAGCCTGAAGCACCAAATTTAAATCACCTGGGCTGCATTTATGCTATCGCGGTGGAACTGACATATTTTTCCAACAGCTGAAACAGCATTGTCATATGCCATTATGTTATCAGAATGCAGTGCATCCGGATGCCTTATAACAGCATCTAACCTTGAGAGCGCCTCTGCAATGGAGCACAAAAATTGATCAAAACAATATACTAAAACGCATATTTACATTTTGGAGAGGGAGGGAGGGGGGCGGTCAGCAATTAACCTCCAACAAGGGGTTTGAAAACAGATCCGCCATACTCCGCACAAACACCAACCCCATAAACAGCTGCCTGGAAAAATAATTGATTTTGTGGAATCAGAAAGCCAATTATCTCAAATAAATAAAACCTAGATACAAATTCTAGTTAAAAAAAAGAACCTGCCGAACATCTGGATATTCATCATTGCAAGCCTCAAGTAAGAATGGAAGGTAGGAATCATAGTACCTGTATCCATAACATAAAGAGCTTTCAAAAACATAGAATAGAACACAACCATTATTCAAATACAGTTTTGTATTTTTCTGCTAGGTAGGGTTAGCTACTTAAATCACACAATATGATTAATTCATATATCATGAACCATATCTATAGACAAGCTATTAAAAGTTAAAAGAAAGAAATCAAAACAAATGGAATAGAATAAGCGTTGTGCATGAAAATTAAGACAATAAACATAAAAATAATAAAAATAAAGGGGTTCTTACTTGAGAGCTGCCTCACGACAATGCTCAGCAACATCGTCAAATATACAAATGGCAATCCTCCTTTCCTCTGAAGTTTTATCTTTACCCTGATTATTATTAGCAATAAAAAATAGAATTTAAGTTCGAAAGTCAAAGTAAATATTGTATTCACAAACATGAGGAATATTAGAGTAGTTGTATATAGCAACTTATCCTTGCAGCTGGTAACAATTTTACAGAAAATTCACTGGTAATTCATAACAAAAACCCAAAATAAAAAAATGACTCCCCAGCCCAACCAAAAAGGGGATAAATTTTCCACCTAAGCATACAAGAAATTCAAAATCTTACAGATTTCTTTACACTCTTATAATTTTAAATATTTGAACCAACGACTTGTTAAGATGCTTCTAAGCACCACATTATTTAGGTGAGACAGCTAATAAGAGTACTAATAGTATAAGCAGAAAAAGATTTTTCCAATATGATAAATTTTGCTTCAGAATGTAGTCTGCCATAAGGAAAGACTTCAATGAAACTATGGAAGACCAATGATGACAACATAGAACTTTCAGGCAACAACTAAACTCGAGGACTCATTCCAGCAGCAACATAAAATACAAAGTGAGGCAAGTGGAGAGTAACTTACAAACATGGGCGTCAGGTACGATGAAAGCTCATCGAAGAAAGGCAAGAAAGACCCTCTAAATGTCTTTATCAAAGTGCCCAAGCAATCGCCAACCTAGAACAAAATGATACTCAATTTAAGAGGAAGGTAAGCAAACATGAAAAATATATTTATTCTGATGAGCCAATAATAATAATAATAATAATAATAATAATAATAATAATAATAATTTGAATATATACTTGATCAAAAAGTTCTTCTTCTTGCTCATTTTCTTCTTTGAGTAGTTCTCTTTCCTCAGCATCAAAGTCCTCTTCCTTGGCCCTCTCTGCTCTTTCGTGTTTTCTTGATGAACTGGCTGTAATGACTTGTTTTATCTCATCAACAATGCTTCGTACTTGCTTTTCATCTAGATGTGGTCCAGAGACCTGTCAGACAAAAGTCCAAGCTATCTTGAGGATCAAACAGCTTACAGAAAATTGAAAACCTGCATAAATAATATAAGTTATTTGACACCATAGATGAATGTCACAGACCTGTATGCATTCATTCAATGCATCCAACATGCTTGCACAAATTTCTACCTCTGGCTCCTGAAAGATAGATGAAAAAATGCATCAATACAAGCACAAGAAACCACTGATTCCACATCAATAACCTGAACAACGGGAGGACATTAACCTTGTGTAGAGCCTCCACCAAATTTGGTATTATATAATCAGACAGCTGTTTTATGTAGGTCTCATCACGACCTTGTGCTTGCCCTTTTTCTACAGCTGATTTTGCTGATGATAACAGTTCCGGCATAGCTATCGGGGAAAAATGATAACGGATAAGTGGGATTAAAAACATGAATTCAATAAGGGCTACCAAAAAAGACAAAAACCACTCTGTTACAGATTCTCCCTCAGGTTAGACAGGAAGCTGAAACTGGCATGATAAAATAAAAAAGGAAGAAAAAAAAGGACAACAAGCTAGCAGTAACACTCGGATCTTAGATACTAAAAAAATTACCTGAAACTGCCGCCTTCCTAACTTCTTCATGGAAGTAAAATTTAAGAAGAGGAACCAATGTAAAAGCAACCTAGTAGATAATTAAGCAAAGTTAGCCCCTGACCAAAACAATAATTATGATAATAGCAATTATGGGTATGGAAAGTTCCAATAAAATGTAAGAGAAAGTAAACCTGTTCAATCCAAGGAAAGAATCCTTCCTTCAACTCATCTGCATAGCAACAAAGCATGTTACAGGCTGTAGCCTTCTCCTCCAGGACACTTGTCTTAATTCCTATCCTTTTATCCCCAAGAGTGATTGTTTCGATGCTACAAATATTCAAGAAGGTGAACAAATCAATCAGTATAATCAATTTATCTTTCTTCTTAGAACTGGCTCAAATTATCTAAGAACAAGTGCTTATTCCCCAATATTTCATGATATTGACCACAATGATAAATGGACCTGAAAATACATGGTTAAATTTTTTCGTGGTGGGGGGGTTGCATGCCAGCGATTCTCTTGAGTCTACTAGGTCCTATTTAAAATGAACAAATCTCCCCATGAATCACACATACTTGACACTTGACAGTGTCCTATCAAAATTTACTTTTCACTCAATCTGAATTTAAGCTGCTCTGTTTCCCTCCATGTGTTCCACAAACTAAGGTTGAAAACAATTCAACCATCGAAAGTATCAAAGTAAACAGTCCAAAACGAAAAATATGAAAATATAAGCAGAATCTAAAATGTGAAACTCTTGTCAATGATAATGCCATGCAGATACAAACTAATAGTAGAAGCAATGGGCCACACTCAAATTATCTCAAAAGATCTAAAGTCTAAACCATTTTAAAAGAACCACGCAATATGGAAACTCAAATAAAATACAGTGAGCTGAGTAGAAGAGTTAGAAACAGTTAAGTTGATTTGTTAGGCAGTGAGCAAGTGTTAGCTAGGCATAATTCCCCTAATTAACTTAGGCATGTAAAGACTCTTCTACCCTTTGCACAAGCTTGCTGAACAAGATTGCCCTCTATGTATATAAGCACAGACTTGGTGCTTTAGCAGTTAGTGATTCGAAATAACACTTCACACTACTCTCTCTGATTCAGTCTCTTTCCATCTCACTTTCTCTCTTCTCTCTCTTTCTGAAACACTATTATTATGGTATCAAGAGCTTCACATTTCAAAGCATGGATGCTCCTCCATTGGTAAATATATCGTCACCAATAATTCCTCCTCCACCTCCTCTACCACGTCCTCTTCTAAATATCTCCGACTCAACGAATGGAACTATCTTCCCTACCGTCGACAAGTTCTATCGGCAATCAAAAGCAATTAGGACTTCAGCCTCATCGATTAGTGCGCTCTTCATCCTCTAAAATTTGTGTCACCAAAGGGTGCTCTGAACAACCGCATCTCAAGGAGTATGTACTTTGGGAAGAGGCACACCTCCATAGACACTAGATCTGAATCTGAACTTTGTTGCCTAAGGATGCTCTCAACAACAGCTCTCAACTTCATCACCTCCATAGACACTAGATCTGAACCTTACTATGTGACTTAGGTAGAGGCACACTTCATGACTCACGAAGCTGAAGCTGAAGCCATGGGCAGAGGTCCTTTGTACCAGCGCTTCAGGCACATAGTGCGTCTCAAGCTGTCACGAATTCCAGAGGAGAATATGGTGGCTGTCATGGTGGTTGTTTTGGTGGTGGCAGGGACGCAATGGATGCTTCAACCTGTCTGCTCCACAATAAGCCAGGTCATTCCAACTTTAATTGCTAGCACAGGTTCGATCAGGATTTCCAACCCTCCTACCCTCCACCTCCAACATATGCCATTTTATGTCTATTGTTTCTCACTCTCCTAATTACACTACTAATTTTCTACCAAATCATAGCTCTGCATATATCTCAATCATGCAACTACATCATCTTCATTTCCCCCGAATCAATCTCCCTCCTACACCACACATGCTCCTTCTAGGACTCCTATACCTTCAATTGTTGCTCCTCACTATTCTACTACCATAGCCACCTCTGAATCAGTTGTTACAGATTCTGCCTGGTATCTGAATTCTGAAGCTACGTCTCGTGTCACTCCGGAATATTCAAAACTAATGCATGCATCATCGTATCACGGACCTCATCTCCTCCATGTCAGCAATGGAACAAGGTCTGTCTATATCTCATTGGAAATTCCAACATTCACACACCTAATATCCACTAAAATTGAACAATCTTTTGTAAGTGCCACAAACAACTAAAACTTGATCAGTGTGAGTAAATTTGCTTTTGGATAATCATTATTTTTTCGAATTCTGGCATTGTGACGGTATATAAGCACAGATTCAGTGCTTCAGCAATTAGCGATTCAAAATGAACCCTTCAAACTACTCTCTTTGTTTCACTCTCCCGCTTTCACTTTCCCTCTCAAACAATATTATCAAACGTGGGTTGTGGAAAGGACTTTGCAAAAAAGCAAAATGAAGGATGAATTAATTCCAGAAACATATAATATCATGTAAAACCATGGAGCCAATATCAATCATTTATAACATTTAAGTTAAAACTAAATCTGAAGGAAAACCTGTCATCATCATTATCGAATTCAGTATCAGAATCTGCTGATGTAATGGTCACATCTGGCTTAAGTTGTGCAGACTGTAGCAAAGGAGGCATGACAAAACCCATATATGGTAGAAAATCCTGCCCAAGGCATTTGCAAAGCCGTGCCCATGCCTGAAAGCACAAAAGGCAAATGAAAATTTTAGGTTCTAATTGATATAAGCATATTGTAGAGTAGATGCCAAAACTGTATAAGGCCCATACTTGTAACATGTAACTTGAAGTCGGATCATCAGCCTCCAACTGGGATTGTTGCAGCGACATCAATACATCCATGACCTAGTAAAAGAAAAAGCATAAAAACCATATATCATCAGAGAAAAGGTGATCTATAATCGTATAAAATAGAATCTTGACTTTACAACCAGTAGCAGTACAGAGAAAAGAACAAGGAACACAAGAATGCAATGAACAAAATTAAAAATCACCTGTTTGGCATCATCCCTGAACTTCTCCTTTCCAACAGCCATTCCTACTAAACTAATGCACTCCATTGCTTTGGCACGAAGCATTCGATTAGATTTATCATTTGCATTCATCAAAATAGCCTTTAAGTAAGGAATCACAGCATCATAATACTTCTGAAATTGCTCCTGTTGACACAAGTATTTTTAATTTATTTAAGCACAGAAGTTGAAAATGTTGTAATTATGTTGGGCAGGATTGACAGCATAAATCACCTGTGACGAATCAGCAACTGAAGCTAAAGCTGTCAAAGCCGCTTCTTGAACCATTTGCTTCCCATTCTAGAACAAAAGTCACAGATGAAAAAAATATACCATAAAGCTCCATAGATACCATCTTAAATGTAAAACATATAAACAGGTACCATAAAACATTTCAGAATTATGAAACCTTAACAACAATGGATCAAATATACTGATAATATATACAAGGGGCACATATAATTTACAAAAGGATTTTTATTAAAAACACGTAATTATGAAAGGAAAAATTAATAAACTGACAAACCTAAGGCTTACACTAACCAGTGTCATCATAAAGTAACAAGTCTTCCTCACTAGGTAGGACTCTAGTACCGGAATCAAAGAACATCATAATGTCCTATCATAAAACATGTCTAAATCTAATTGTTTACCGAATCTGATCAACTTCCCTTCCCATGCCTTATGCATGTATTTTCAATAAATGATGTAATCACCTTAAGAAAAAGACTACCATCTTTCATAGTAGGTACTACCCCAACTTGTCTCTAAGTACACGTTCCTAATTCTCTTTCGTCTGGTGTGTTCACTTTCTAATTCACGTACTTATCTCTACAGTATTAAGGTTATTCTCTAGATAGCTACCCAACATTCAATCTGATACAATATATTCGAAATTCAGTTGAGACAAAATAAAACTAGATAAAGCAAAGTGCAGATCCTGTTGTAGCTTAAAAAGAGAACCAGAAACAATCAATAAAGTGAAATTTATTTCAGACCACATTGAGATGCCTAGCAAGGTAAAACACCATATAATCTCCAAGTTAAGACTTTAAATTAAAATATTCCAAGCTATTTCTGCCAGCTAAACATGTACAGTAAAATACCTGCAGGAGTACAAGAAGCTTGCTCACAATCCCATCTAAGTAAGGTGTTAGGATCTCCGGGGTACAATTCTCAGTGAAATTTAGAACTGCAGAGGCAGCATGAGCCTGCAATATGCAAGTACCAAATGGAGACAGCATTGATGTCTTTTTTCATGCAAATGAATTATCAAAAGACAACTGTGCAATTGGAATACAAATACACAAAAGATAGATAGATCCCATATTAGCCTAACATGGAACACATAAAGTCATATACAACAAATTCACACATTTCTTTTGGTGAAAAATGGAGAAGCCTAAGTGCCTAACTTGCATTACTCCACAAGAGAATGTATCTGGTCTATGAAAAGGGGCAAACCTGCACACGGGGATTTTGAAAATCATCCATGGCACCAGCTAACGCTGGCAGCACTAAGTGATGATATTTAGTCTGCAAGTCTGGCCCCAAATCTGTGGACAATTGACCAATTGCATTTATAGCTGCCCATCGTGCACGCGGGTGAGCATCACTAAATGAACTTAAAACCATTGATAACACATGCTCCAAATTCTTTATCATCACCTGAACACATAGAGAAGTATAGTCAATTAGTCATTACTTTCTTCTTTTCATCTTAACGGCTGCCATTTACACAATGCACAGGAAAAACACACTGATACCATACTGACACTAATGCATTAAAATTCAATCAAAATTACAATAATCCAAGCTCATTCCATTAAGTGAAGCCATCTACAAATATTAGACAACACATTGTGTCTTATCATAAACCATGTCTATAGCCAAACAATTAAAATCTAACCAATAGTTAATACATAATTTTGCTTCTCCAGCATTGGTCTAATTCTAATCCTCATTTTATGTGGGCATTCTCCACATATTACAAAGGCCATGTTCTTGTAATTTTCAAACTAGATACTGAACGTCTGAACCAACATTTTTTCAAATTTTTCATTATTAATCCTGTTTTGCCTACCGTGTTCACTCCTCTAACACAACATCATCATAGCACTGACCCCATTTTCTGGTTGGTCTCTCACTGCTGAACATTCAACCCAATATAACATCAGCACATTTATAATTGTACAATGAGGACTTCCTTTTAATCTTGAGTACTACCTTTTTTATCACAAAGAACATTTGAGTGCTACTCATTTTCCCCATCCCTATCCATCAGTGTAACATTTAATATCATGTGCCCAAGATTCTTTAACCTTATGCTTTGCAATATGATAGCATCACCGATTCCCACCCTTAAACTACAATTACTGAGCCTCCAGCTGAACATATATTCATTACATACACTATAATTCTTCTCAATATTACCCAAATTTCCAAGTCAAGTCAATCAACAATTTCAATTATAAATATAAAAGCCATCTCAAGAGTTTCCAAGAAACAACATCCTAATGGTAATCGATGCAACAAATTAAGCAAACCACCTATGAACCAGCATCATACCTTTGAACAACCCTCCGCAATTTGCGCAAGTGCAATGAGGGCAGCATGGTGCTTCTGCCACTCAGGAGCAGCCAAGTAACCTGGCAGAAGCTCGGAGGCAACCGGCACAATCGTGTTCCCACCCAAAGAAATAGCCAGCCTATCCAAACACTCCTGTCCAAAACCATAATTGCTGGTCTCCCCAGCATCCTCATTCTCCAGCTCGGCACTGTGCCAAGTAGGATCATCCTCCACATCAAGCAACAAATTCATCAGAACCCCAAACAGCCTCCTAATAAACTGTGGCAACTTCCTCATCATCCCCGGTGCCCTTTCCCTCGCCTCAGCCAAAGTCACCACAAATTCAATAGCCAAATGCCTTGTCCCCTCCTCCAAGGACTCAGCCTCAGCAACCTGCAGCATGGACCCTACCACTTCCACAATTTGCCGCCGGAGGAACCTTGGCTCGGTACCAGCAAGCTCAATCAAAAGCTCCAGCGCCTCCTGTGCAGTAGCCTCCTGACCGGAATTCAGCGCCTCCGTCAGCGTCTGCATCATCAGCGGAAGCAAATCCTGGAACCTGTCCCTATCGGAGGAACTCGTCAACCTCTGCACGAAATTAATGCTGGCTGCCAGGGCGGCAATTCTGACATCGGAGGTGGACGAGGGGCCGAGGCAGCGGAGGAAAACGGCGTGGAGGGTCGTCAATTGAGGAATTAGGGCCTCGCCAACGTAGTCTGCAAGCTCGGCGAATATGAGGAGGGAAATCTCCTGGAGCTTGGGTTGGTCGGATGTCACCCACTGGAAGAGGAGGGGGAGTAGGTCAGGCCAGGCTCGGGGGGTGAGGTGGCGACGGAGGAGGACAGCGGAGACGGTGCGGGTCTCGGGATTAGGGGAGGAGTGCAGGAGGCTGGCAAGGCCCAGGCAGAGGGAGTCGGGCTGGGCTTGCCTGCAGGCGTTGAAGAGGGACTCGGCCTGGGCCCGCTGGTCGTTGGTGGTGGCTGACGTCAGCGTCTGGATTAGGGATTCGAGGTGAGTCGGGTCGGAGCCAAGGATCAAGGCCACTTGCTGCTCCGTCGCCATCGCTTGAATTTTGGATCGAAATTCAATTCAATAAAATCAGAGACAAAGAGAACCGCTCACAGAAACAGGATTATGTTGTGTTCGGTTTTTGTATTTATTATATTATTATTGGATGCGGTTGCAGAAAGTGGGGGAGGTAGTTCTTCTGTTTGTGTTTTGGAGTGTTGGGTTGGCAGCAGGAGAGGAGGGAAGACTTGAAAGAAGAGAATATGTGAATGTGAATGTAAATGTGTGTGCGTGTGTGTGTGAGAGAGAGAGAAGAAGGGTTTGTGTTTGGATTTTGTAATTAGGGATTTTATGCTAAATGGCGGGGAGGTTGGGCGCCCGGCACTCTCTTTCTCAAGTTGCTTATCCTTCGCCTTTTATACCGTTGCCCCAATAGGGTTTAGCCGCGTCTGATTTTACATATTTATCCCTTCTCTTTTGCTTTTAATAACTTTTTTTTTTTTGTTATCCACGTTATTCTTCGGTATGACGGACAAAAATTAATTTGTCGTAAATCTGAGTTTCATTTAAAGTATGTTATTGACAAATAAATTACTATATATATAAGATGAGATTCAAATTTTCGATATTTATTTAAGTAGACGAATAAATTGACCACTCAACCAATCTAAATTAATTTAAATAAATTTTAATCTTCTGCAGGAGAAGAGTAGAAGATTATATTAGATTAGATTTATTTCCAGTTTGGTAATTGTTGGCTTTTAAATATGCATATTTAATATATAATTGTTTAAATTTTTATTATAAATGTGAATTTAGTTCGACCATAATGTAAATCTTTATGATAAATGCTTCTATCGAAAGAGAAGAATCAAATCATGAGGCACAAGTTTGTCTTATAGTAAATCAGATGACATCAATGAGGTATATTTTTTTAAATTATCAATTGAGAATTTGTATTATTTTAATTATTTGTTCCAAAATTTTAAAAATATATTAAATGTAAGAGAAAAAATGAAGATCTTAAAATTGAGAATGTCTCTCTCAAAGATCAATTGAATATAGTAGAAATTTGATGCATAAATATTTTAAGTACTTTTTTTTAGTATTTTTTAAAGAAAGATGATAATTTTTTATTTGTTAATTATATAATTTTTAAGATTATTTTATTAGTACTTTGAGTATTTTTGTGTTTTGTTAATTGTAGGAGAATGACAACAAAAGAAAAGTAAGGAAATTCAACTAGGAAAGTATTTTTTAAGAAGCAAAGAACTGACGTGCAACACGCCAAATGTAACACACTAATAGCCTCTTGTAGCTAGCTCCAAGATACACAAGGCAATAATTAAATTAAACAAGATGTATATATATAAGTAAGATGTACCGAAAAGAGGACTAGTCACAGCCTGCGGAGTTTAGGCCGGCTAATCAAACTGAAATACAAAGGAGTTTTGGAAATTTAAAACAGTTTATACAACTTATCTCTCAATTCAAGCCTCTAAGGCCATAAAGTCTAAAATAAAAATGTGAGAGAAAATACTACAACAAATAATCAAAATACAGAGACAACAAAAGATCCTCCGCTCTGTCACCATCTGCAAACTCACCGAGGTGGATTGCGACCTGCATCTGAAAAGCAACAACAATATATTGTATGAGAACTGGAGGTTCTCAGTATGGTAACAGTGCCCAATATATAAGATTTAAAGTTTTGGGACGCCAAAGGCAATCTTAGAACTTTACATCGAAAACAGATGTTCAAGCTTAAACAAAATAAATAACTTAAATATAAACCGTCAACAGGGTTATCTAAACTTAGGGAATTTCTAACTAATACTAATCACACCGCTGTATCCCACAGCCTTTGCCAACCTAACCTTCGTGCGATAGCATCGCCACCGCCTACCAAGCCTCCTCAATCCCAGCAGAAAACACAAGTAATGCAAATAAATAAAACACAAGTAATATACATATACAGCAAGTAATTCAACTAGCATTAAGGCATGTTATTCAAATAGGCATAGCTCAAGTAATCAAAGCAAGCAAGCATATAGAAGATGCATATGATAAATGTCTATCCTATTTGGCTCGTGATATCACTTGTCGATCCATAAATGCCAATCCGACACATCCTTCCGAAGGTAGCCTTCCTGCCACGCTCAGAGATATAGGCTCTGCACACTCATGCAGCAGAGAAATCTGCCATGTCGGGGATATAGGCCCCGCACACTCATGCAGCAGGGAGTCTACTACGCCATGGATATAGCTCCTACACACTCATGTAGCAGAGAAGGAAACAACAACCACTGTCTCACCATAAATCATTCAAAGGTTATAGTGCCTGACACACTCTTGCAACATAGAAAAACAGCCACGCCAGGAATATAAGCCCTACACACTCTTATATAATCCAACAGATTCATCATTCTTTTCCAGGTTCTCAAGTTCCAGTCTCATCATAACCATCATCAACTTTTCATTTTCATCATAATCATTCTCCTTTCTCAAATTTTTCCCAAGAGATACTTCACAACTCAACATACACTAATTTTGTTCACAACATTCCATACCCTAAGTCTCCGTCTTCTAAACTCATACAGAAAATCACCAATATAATTCATTAACCCATCTCTATTAGTATTAAGGCCTAATTGCTAGTTAACAATCTTAAACCATGGATAAAGAAGTTTGGAAAGTTAGAGAACCCTTGAAAAGTAAAGAAAAATCATCTTTCAGCAAAACAGGGTGTATGCGTATGCATCCACATGTATGCGTACGCATACTTAAAATTTTGCCCATCATGCGTACGCATACCATAAGTTTGCGTACGCATAGCTACTAAATAGAATAGTACGCTCGCGTATAGGGTGCTCGCGTACGCATACCATCTCAGAATTGCAAAATTCTGTAAAGTTGCAGAAATCAATTTTAAACACCAAACTTTAAACGTTCATAACTTCCTCTCTAAAAATCTATTTTTATCAAACTTTATACCAATTTAAAGATCTTTAAATGAACTTTAATTTAAGACAATTTTTAATCAATTTCGAAAACAGAGGCTCAAGTTATGATCCATCAAAGTTCACCAAAAACTAGTTTTTACCAAATTCAACAAATATCTCTAGTTTCCAAAACTTCAAATCCAAACCAAAACAAATACACCCAAAACCAACACAAAGCCTCATACCAACATTTCTCAACCATCTCCCATCATTCACTATTAAAAACCATTCAACCCTCACTAACTTAGATTTTTATCAACCTCCTCACTTCCTCAACTCAATCAAAATCAAAGCTCACCATCACCACCAATTGTTAACAACACCAACCACAATATTCCATACTCATTATCGTCATTAACATTCATAATCAAACATAAACAATCACCGTCTTAGTCCATCAAAATCATCATAAACATCAATAATCATCAAATATCATCAACACCAACAATCCTCAACAATCACCATCACCCACAAAAATTAATAACCACCAACAATTAACATCAATCCATCATCATATTAGAAGCTACCACAATCATACCTAAACATATACATTTTTCTCAATCTCCATCATCATGCATATACCACAAACATAGTTCAAATAACCACATATCCAATTCAATCCTATCCTATGGTTCACTAGCCTAAGTTTACATAAACATTACATATTACATAAAGAAAACCGAAACCATACATTGGTCGATTCCCAAAATGCACCAAACACCAAAAGTTTGATTTCAACAAGATCAACAATCCTCAAGCACCAACACCATTTCCAAAACTCACCAAGTATCAAGCTATACATATATAACATACCAAGAATCAACACTATGGCTAGCCAAAACATCAAATCATAAGAGTTTGAAGAGACTTACCTTACCCAACGATATTAGGGGCAAGACCCAGCAATATTCCAATGCTAGACCACCCCTAAACAAACAAAATCACAAATCTACTCAAAAAACAAATCCAAAATCGTAGAAATGTTAGGGCAGAAAACTGGAGCGCTAGTTTCAAGTTCTTACCTACAAAACTTAGTTAGAAATGACGAGCTCGACAAGAGTTTCGCGTGGCCGCAAACGGCTCGCCATCGGAGCACCGTAGCTCTAATTATGGCTCCCGGAAGGTGACAATGAATAGTGACACCCATTTTTTCTCCTTCTCTCTCAATCCACATTTCTCTCCCTCTTTGGGGTGAAAATGATTTGAAAGCTCATTTAATGAGCATATATATGTTGAGCCTTGGGCCCGGTCCAACCCATTAGCGTTTTAGGTCTGTTTGGCCCACTTTTGGCCAAAACTTTTAAGATTAACGCCCGATTTTCAATTCTAAATTTATTTTGTCCTTTCAAAATAATAAATTCAATTTTTAAAATCTTATTTTCTCAAAACACGGTACCGAACAGACTAGGGCCGGTACTGCCAGCTTAAGCACTGGTACACATTTTTACAAAAATCTTTCGCAAAAGATACATTTTCCAACTCAGAAAAATTTATTGAATTCAAATTTCACCTTTATATTTTGAAAATAACATTTTTTTATTTTTGAACCTATTTTGGGTAATTAGATTATTATTTTATTAAAACAGTTTTACGTGAAAAACTCCGATTCTTACATCCTCCCCTCCTAATTAGGAATTTTGTCCCCAAAATTTGAATCGCGTGATACATCCTCTACGAAGCGTTCTACTACCAATCTTGTCAACTCAAACAAGTCGTCAAAGCCTCTCGTCCACCATAGCACTACCGTGTCGATATTCCCTCTCGCCTTCCGCTGCGTCACTCTGATTATTCGTCATTAATAACTCGAATTACTCCACTACATCAAACAGAATCTTTCCTTTAAACCAAATATCGCTTTTATAAAATTTTCCAAAACCTTTAAAACAAGTTCAATTTAAACGAGTTCGTTGTTAAAACTTTTCAAAAGAGTCAAAAATTATTTATTCGTAAATCAATCACTTTAAAGCATGATTTTCCTAAATTCATTAAAATTCTTAAATCATAACCTTTCAATTTAAATCCCTTTTGTTAAGTTAAGCTTTAAACCAAATTCACAAATTAACAAAATCATAAAACTCACTTTTCTTTTAAATAATATCATTTAATCAAAGAGTTCCGACCTAGTTTTAAAACCAAAGTTCCAAACCAAATTTGAAAATCATTCTAAACTTTAAAACTTTTTCAACATGATTCAAGATAATACTAGATAGAAGTTGAAAATCATAATTAAAAATCACAAAAGCATTAGTGTCGGTACTTCCCTTGCCACTAGTGCTGGACTGCACCCATCAACCGATATGCCGCAAACTCCACGAACAGATTTTCGAGAACATGCTGAGCTCGTAACACATAGGCTAGGTTAGTCATCCTCACCACCTCTCCGTTAACATGATCGACCTCATTCATAAGTTGCCATTTAGGTTTTCTTTCCACACCAAACAATCGATATCAAGGTGATTAGTCTCAATATCTCAAACTCAGTGCTTCAATTATCCCTAAAGGCACTTACAAACAAGCATGTTTTGCATATCAAACAGATATTCTATATAGCACGAAAGAAAAATGACCCAGAGTGTGCAATGAAGCACAATCGGTCCATCCCTCAAGCTCACGAGGACAAACCACTCTGATACCACTAAATGTAACACCCCGTTAGCCTAAGCCTTACCTCGCGCCGTAAAGCGAAGGATAACAAGGTGTCACGACAGTTCTAAGGCTCATATAATATATATATATATATATATATAAAGAAATAGTAATACTAGAAGCCCGATGAAGAAATAAAACTCAAAATCGCATAAAGTGGAATTCCAATACGCGAATCGTTCACACACAAAAACTAAAACGCTTAGGCACGAACAGAACAAGACATAATATATATATACACACACACACACACACACACACACACACACACACACACACACACACACACACACACACACACACACATATATATATATAACCTTGTAGCTAGCTCCAGGATACATAAGATAATAATTAAATTAAACAAGATGTTTATATATAAGTAAGATGTACCAAAAAGAGGACTAGTCACAGCTTGCGGAGTTTAAGCCGGCTAATCAAACTGAAATACAAAAGAGTTTTGGAAATTTAAAACAGCTTATACAACTTATCTCTCAATTCAAGCTTCTAGGGCCATAAAGTCTAAAATAAAAATGTGAGAGAAGATACTACAACAAATAATCAAAATATAGAGACAACGAAAGATCCTCCACTCTGTCAGCATCCGCAAACTCACCGAGGTGGGTTACGACCTGCATCTAAAAAGCAACAACAATGTATGGTATGAGAACCGGAAGTTCTCAGAATGGTAACAGTGCCCAATATATAAGATAGGTTCCGGAACGCCAAAGGCAATCCTAGAACTTCACATCGAAAATAGATATTCAAGCTTAACAAAATAAATAACTTAAATCATAAACCGTAAATAGGGTTATCTAAACTTAGGGGATTTCTAGCTAATACTAATCACAACGCTGTATCTCACAGCCTTCGCCAACCTAATGGTGCACAAAACTGACTCTGCACGTTTTGCACAGATAAACCGGCAAGTATACCAGGTCGTCCAAGTAATACCTTAGGTGAGTGAGGGTCGATCCCATGGAGATTGTTAGTTTGAGCAAGCAATAGATACCTTGCATATCTTAGTTAGGCATATAGAAAAGATAGTTGTCACGAGAAAATGAATAAAACAGATAACTAAATAAAACGTTACTAGATAGGTGTGAGATCAATGATATGAGAATGGTTGAGGCTTCGAATATGCTTCTTCCTTCTGGATTAACTTTTCTCACCATTTACTCTAACTTCTGATTGATTCATTCCATGGTAGGCTGTATATAATTAACGCCGAGTCAGCGGTCATTAATCTCCTCTGCTTCAGATTAAACGTCAGGTCAGCGGTCATCCAATCTGAACGGGGGTGAAGCTCTAGCAATCTATTCCCTTGGTGATCCTACTCAAAACGCCACAGACAAGGTCGGATCTTCCGGATCAGAGAACGTTGCTCCCTTGATTCTAGCCTATACCACAAAGGCCCTAATCGCCCCACACCTAGGCTGCACTGATGTCTCGAGAAGTACCCAACGAAGCCGTGGATTAGCCGCCTAAGAGATGTATAATCAAGCTGGTGGTTCAATACTATCCCGTCAAGGACTCGCAAGAACCCATGTAGAATTGGGATGACGGTCAAGTTACACTCCAAATCCATTAGGATGAAGAACGAAGATACATCTTAGAATAGAATCAAGCATAGATTGAAGTAGAATAGTGACATGATTAATTCATAAGAATCAGCACAGCTCCTAACCTTAACCTTAGGAGGTTAGTGACTCATACTGTACATAATGATGTTCGAATGGGTGAAGATAAAAAAGTTAGAAAGGAAGAAGATTCACTTTTTGGGCAAAAATTCACTTTTTGGGCCCACTTAGTGAGTGTTTGGGCTGAGCTTAGAGTGTTTGGGTTGAACGCCAGCTTGGGACTCCTATGTGGGCGTTGGGACGCCAGCTACTCCCCTTTGGGTGTTGGACGCCAGGAATGGGGCTGGTGGCTAGCGTTAAACGCCAGTTTTGGGCCTTCATTTCCAAAACAAAGTATAAACTATTATATATTTCAGAAAAGTTCTGGATGTTAGCTTTCCATAGTCGTTAAGAGCACGCTATTTGGACTTTTGTAACTCCAGAAATGGTCTTTCGAGTGCATAGAGGTCAGATCCTGACAGCATCTGCAGTCCTTTCTCTGTCTCTGAATCAGACTTTGCCAAAACTCCTCAATTTCAGCCAGAAAATACCTGAAATCATCATAAAACACAACAACTGAAAGTAGAATCCAAAAATATGAATTTTGCACTAAAACCTATGAAAATATAATAAAACTTAAACAAAACATACTGAAAACTATATGAAAATGATGCCAAAAAGCGTATAAAATATCCGCTCATCAGAACACCAAACTTAAATTGTTGCTTGTCCCCAAGCAACCAAAAACAAAGTAGGATAAAAAATAAGAGAAGGATACAATAAATCTCAGATTTCTCAATGAAACTCGGTTTGAATTAGATGAGCGGGACTTAGTAGCTTTTTGCTTCTAAATAGTTTTGGCATCTCTCTTTCCATTGAAGCTTAGAATGATTGGCATCTTTAGGAGCTCAGATTCTAGATGATACTATTGATTCTCCTAATTCAGTTCTTTTTTATTCTTGAACACAGCTTCTTTTGAGTTTTGGCTATGACCCTAACCGCTTTGTTTTCCAGTATTACCACCGAATACATAAACGCCACAGACACTTAACTGGGTGAACCCTTTCGGATTGTGATTCAATTTTGATAGAATCCCCAGCCAGTGGTGTCCAGAGTTCTTAAGCCCACTATTTGCTTTGGATCACGACTTTAAATGCTCAGTCTCAAGTTTTTTCACTTGACACCTTCACACCACAAGTATATAGTTAGGGAAGCAGTTCAATTGAACTGTTTAGGCCAAGATTTTTCTTCTTTTAGGCCCTCCTAACCATTGATGCTCAAAGCCTTGGATCCTTGCTCTTGCCTTTTAGTTTAAAGAGCTATTGGCTTTTTGCTCTTGCCTTTTGGTTTAAAGAGCTATTGGCTTTTTCTTTTTCTGCTTGCTTTTTTTTTTCGTATATACCCCCTTTTTTTTTTCTTTTATTGCTTTTTGCTGCTTTTTCTTGCTTCAAAAATCAATTTTTGGATTTTTCAGATTACCAATAATATTTCACTTTTATCATCATTCTTTCAAGAGCCAACATTCTTAACTTCAACATCAAACATGCACTGTTCATTCATGCATTCAGAAAGTAAAAACAATGCCACTACATCAAATAATTGAACTATTCTTATTATATAACTCAAAATTCATGCATCTTACTTTTCTTTTTCAAGTAAAAATTTGTCTTTTAAGTAAGGTGAGATATGCATGGAATATTTCATAGCTTTAAGACATAAAGTAAAGATGATCATGCACTAGAAACAGACAATAAGATAAAGGTTAAATTACACAGTTGGTCCCTATACTTTTTGGTGAAATTACAAATTGGTCCTTACACTTTAAAAGTTTGTAATTGGGTCCCTAAAGATAATTAAAATTTGTAATTTAGTCCCCGCAGTTCAAAAAGTGTTTGATTTAATAGAATATTCTCATAATATTTTCTATTTTGAACATGTGACCTGCACATGTTTGCAATAGGGACCAATTTACAATTTTAGTGAAAGTATGAGGACCAACCGTGTAATTTAACCATTTGAAAATGACCAAAAACTCCCTAGACTATCTGAATCCACCCTACCCCTCACCAGCTCTCTCACTCTCACTTTTTCACTTTCCAAAATGGCACCCCAACCCCAACGCTCTCTGTCTCTCACCTCGGCTCACCATCGTCGTGCCTCTCGCCTCCGTCACCACGCCTAATTCACTAATAAATTGAGTTACTATTTTTGTGTTGATTTGTTGTTATTTTTTCTTAGACATTAAATTGTTCGCTTTGAGCATGCTTGGGATTGGAATTGTTCTCTTTCATTTATCGTCAGTCTTCAGTATTGGGATTGAAAGAGAAGAAAAAGTTGTCGGATGAGAGAGGCGAGATGGAGAGAAGAGTGTGTGGGGAAGAGTGAAAGTAGAAGAGAGAAGAAAGTGGGGATAGGTGGAGATTCTGTGGGACCCACTGGTCTTCGGAGGCTAGGGAATTCGAATTCCCTGCCCCCTTGTGGGCGTTGAACGCCCAGCTCCTGCTCCTGGCTGGCGTTCAACGCCAGCTATGTGCTCCTATAGGGCGTTGAACGCCCATTAGGGTGCTCCTTCCTAGCGTTCAACACCATGTCTCTGCTTCTTTTAGGGCGTTGAATGCCCAGTCTCTGCCCCTGAATGCCAGCCTCATGCTCCCTGGCTGGCGTTCAATGCCAGCAAGGTAGTTACTCCAGGGTGTTCTGTTTCTATTTCTGACTGTTTCTGTTTCTGTTCTAACTGATGCACGTGATCACAAACTTAAACAAATATGAAATTAAACTGATATAACTAAAATAAAATTAATGAAAAAATAGGAATAACTTTAATTATGATTGAATTGCCTCCCAACAAGCGCTTCTTTAATGTCACTAGCTTGACGGTTAGCTCCTTTCGGAGATAGATAGAGGCTCAGAATTTTGCCCCTTGCAGTGAACTTCTTGCCTGTGCTCTCATGGATAAGTTCTACATGTTCTAGAGACAGGTTCCTGTTTACTGTATGTGAAGTGACTGGGTTGTCAGTGAAGATAACTCTCATGCTAGGTGAGAGGCCTTCAGTGGGGATTTTCTTATCCCTCCAGCCCTTGGGCACTTTCTTCTTACTGCCATTCCTCTCAGAGCTTAATGATGGTTGCCCCACACCAAACTTATAATTGGTGTCTGAGGGCTCTGTTAGGCTCTGTACTGAGAAGAGTGGTTGAAGCACTTCATGTTTGTTAATGGTGCTTCCTTCAACTGAGGTAGAATGAGATTTATGAAACTTGTCTAATTGCAGGACTAGTTCTCCTCTGTCTACATCAATCACAGCCTTGGCTGTAGCTAGGAAGGGTCTTCCAAGGATGATGAATTCATCCTCTTCCTCCCTAGTATCTAGGATTATGAAATCAGCAGGGATGTAAAGGTCTTCAACCTTTACCAAGACATCCTCTACCAGTCCATAAGCCTTTTTCATGGACTTGTCAGCCATCTCTAGTAAAATTTTTCCAGCTTGTACCTCAAAGATTCCCAGCCTCTCCATTACAGAGAGGGACATGAGGTTTATGCTTGACCCTATGTCACACAGAGCCTTATCAAAGGTCATGGTATCTATGGTGCAAGGAATTAAGAAGCGTCCGGGATCCGGCTTCTTCTGAGGTAGCTTATGCTGAACCAAGGCATTGAGTTCCTTGGTGAGCACTGGAGGTTCTTCCTCCAATGTCTCTGTGCCAAACAACTTGGCATTCAGCTTTATGAGAAGTCCTAGGTACCGAGCAACTTGCTCTTCCCTAGTTTCCTCTTCCTCATCAGAGGAAGAGTATTCTTCAGATTCCATGATCTTCAACCAAGCATTCAAGGGAACTTCAATGGGCTCCTCGTGAACCTTGGGTTCTATAAGTTCTTCAATAGGAAAGTTCTCAGTGGGCTTAGGGTCGCCAACTACTCCTATTGTGGCGTTCAACGTCAGGACTTGTGTCTCCTGGGGTGTTGAACACCCAGCTTGTATCCCTTTACTAGCATTCAACGCCAGGAATGGTGCCGCTGTGGGCGTTGAACGCCCAGTAAGGTCCTCCTTTTGGGCATTGGGACGCCAGCTACTCCCCTTTGGGCATTGGAGGCCAGGAATGAGGCTGGTGGCTGGCGTTGAATGCCAGTTTTGGGCCTTCATTTTCAAAGCAAAGTATGGGCTATTATATATTTATGAAAAGCCTTGGATGTTAGCTTTCCATAGCCGTTGAGAGAATGCTATTTGGACTTATGCAGCTCCAAAAATGCTCCTTTGAGTGCATGGAGGTCAGATCCTAATAGCATATGCAGTCCTTTCTCTGTCTCTGAATCAGACTTTGCCAAAACTCCTCAATTTCAGCCAAAAAATACCTGAAATTATCATAAAATACAACAACTCAAAGTAAAATCTAAAATTATGAATTTTCACTAAAACTTATGAAAATATAATAAAACTTAAACAAAACATACTAAAAACTATATGAAAATAATGCCAAAAAACGTATAAAATATCCGCTCATACAATAGACATACTTCACAACATATCATACACTAATTTTGTTTACAACATTCCAAAACCTAAGTCTCCGTCTTCTAAACTCATATAGAAAATCACAAATATAATTTACTAACCCATCTCTATTAGTCTTAAGGCCTATTTGCTAGTTAGCAATCTTAAACCATGGATAAAGAAGTTTGAAAAGTTAGAGAACCTTTGAAAAGTGAAGAAAAATCATCTTTCAGCAAAATAGGGTGTATGCATACGCATGCACAAGTATGCGTACGCATACTTAAAATTTTACCCATCATGCGTACTCATACCATAAGTTCGCATACGCATAGGTGCCAAACAAAATGGGACGCTCGCGTATAAGGTGCTCGCGTACGCATACCATCTCAGAATTGCAAAATTTTATAAAGTTGCAGAAATCAGTTTTAAACACTAAACTTTAAACATTCATAACATCCTCTCCAAAAATCCATTTTTATCAAACTTTATACCAATTTAAAGATCTTTAAATGAACTTTAATTTAAAACAATTTTCAATCAATTTCGAAAACAGAGGCTCAAGTTATGATCCATCAAAGTTCACCAAAAACTAGTTTTTACCAAATTCAACAAATATCTCTATTTTCCAAAACTTCAAATCCAAACCAAAACAAATACACCCAAAACCAACACAAAGCCTCATACCAACATTTCTCAACCATCTCCCATCATTCACTATTAAAAACCATGCAACCCTCACTAACTTAGATTTTTATCAACCTCCTCACTTCCTCAACTCAATCAAAATCAAAGCTCACCATCACCACCAATTGTTAACAACACCAACCACAATATTCCATACTCATTATCATCATTAACATTCATAATAAAACATAAACAATCACCGTCTCAGTCCATCAAAATCATCATAAACATCAATAATCATCAAATATCATCAACACCAATAATCCTCAACAATCACCATCACTTACAAAAATAATAACAACCAACAATTAACATCAATCCATCATCATATTAGAATCCACCACAATCATACCTAAACATATACATTTTTCTTAATCTCCATCATCATGCATATACCACAAACATAGTTCAAATAACCATATATCCAATTTAATTCTATCATATGGTTCACTAGCCTAAGTTTCCATAAACATTACATATTATATAAAGGAAATCGAAACCATACCTTGGTCGATTCCCAAAATGCATCAAACACCAAAAGCTTGATTTCAACAAGATCAATAATCCTCAAGCACCAACACCATTTCCAAAACTCACTAAGTATCAAGCTATACACATATAACATACCAAGAATCAATACTATGGCTAACCAAAACATCAATCCATAAGAGTTTGAAGAGACTTACCTTACCCAACGATATTAGGGACAAGACCCAGCAATATTCCAATGCTAGATCACCCCTAAACAACACAAAATCACAAATCTACTCAAAAACCAAACCCAAAATTGCGGAAATGTTAGGGCAGAAAACTGGAGCGTGAGTTTCAAGTTCTTACCTACAAAAGTTTGTTAGAAATGACGGGCTCGACGAGAGCTTTATGTGACCACAAACAGCTCGTCATCGGAGCACCGTAGCTCAAGTTATGGCTCTCGGAAGGTGACAATGAATAGTGACACCCCTTTTCTTCTCCTTCTCTCTCAATCCGCGTTTCTCTCTCTCTCTTTGGCAGTGAAAATGAGCTGAAATCTCATTTAATGAGCATATATATATGTTGAGCCTTGGGCCTGGTTTGGGCCCAGTCCAACCCATTAGTGTTTTAGGTCCGTTTGGCCCACTTTGTGCCAAAACCTTTAAGATTAGCGCCCGGTTTTCAATTCTAAATTTATTTTTGTCCTTTCAAAATAATAAATTCAATTCTCAAAATCTTATTTTCTCAAAACACGATACCGGACAGACTAAAGTCGGTATGCCATCTTAAGCACTGATACACATTTTTACAAAAATATTTCGCAAAAAATACATTTTACAACTCAAAAAATTAATTGAATTCAAATTTCATCTTTATATTTTAAAAAGAATATTTTTATATTTTTGAACCTATTTCGGGCAATTAGATTATTATTTTATTAAAACAGTTTTATGTAAAAAAGTTCTGTTCTTACACCAAACAGGAGGGTGTACCACACGCCATACACCCTAAAGCAGAGGACTTGGCGTGCCACATGCCAACATGAGGGCATGGCACACTGGTCCAAAAGTACAGAACCCAAATTTTGTGCACAAAGTGGGCATGTAACACGCCAGCTACATGGGCATGCCACACGCCCAAAATCTCAACTCCCAAGATGCCTTGGTGGTAGCGTGTAATACGCCAGGTTCAAGGGGCGTGTAATTTTGACACACCTTTGATGGTGAAAAATAGATATTTAGTGGGTATCCAACACGCCCGCCTCTAGGCATGCCACATACCCAAAATTGATTCCCATGGGTGAGTTTTTAACTTGGCATGCAACACGTCGAGGAAGTGGCATGTCACAAGCCCAGTAAAGAAGAAAATTCAAGGCAATTCAAGAAGCTGACGTGCCACACACCAAGGCTTAGGCGTGGCACGTTGGGCCAACTTTCTAAAAGCTCAAACTTAAGACAAATCAAGTTTGAAGTTGGCGTGCAACACGCCAAGGAAGTGGCGTGTCACACGCCTAAGAAAGGAAGCTCAAATTAGAAGATTCAAGTTGGCGTACAACACACCAAGTGAGTAGGCGGTCACACGCCCAAAAGTGGGCTTCCATGATTTCATAATTCATGGCGTGCAACACGCCAAGCTTAAGGAGCGTGTCACTTTGGCATGCCTTCGAAGACTCAATCAATGCTAAAAGTTGGCGTGCAACACGCCAAGGTCTGGGCATGCCACATGCCAAGAAGTTTTCTCCCAGTGGTGTCAAGAAAATTGGCGTGCAACATGCCAAGCTACGGACGTGCCACATGCCAGAAAAGGTGTCTCCAGGGGATTGAAGACAGAGTGGCATGCAACACGCCAGTGAGTGGGCGTGCCACAAGCCCCAAGGCCCAAGTTCACAATGCTTGTAAAAGGCTCACCTCAAGCCCACATTGAATCACCAAGTCAATGATTAAATCATCAAGTCATGGACCAGAATCACTAGAAGGATTGAAGATTAATTGTGGAAGATTTGATTTTGGTTTTTGTTTTAATGAAGTTTGTATTTAATTCCTAGGTTTTGTTTTAGTTTGGAGTATAGAAGGAATCCTGAAAACCTTTTTGGGGGAACCTTCAGACCTTTTGGTCGTTTTTCAATTTGTCTTTGATTTTGAAGTTTAGCATGAGTCACTAATCTCCTCGATTAAGGTTAGAGCTCTGTTGATTCCTATGGACTAATGTGATAGCTTTTCTATTTTGAGTAATGCATTGATATTTTATTAAGAAAGAATTTTCGTTCTTCATTTAAAGGATTAAATGTGTTGGAAAACAATTCTCTTCTGACTTGAATTCTCTTAATATCTTGAAAAATTTAATTAATTGAATTAAGCTTGAAACTTCTTCTCATTATTCTTTAGGTTTTAAACTTGGACTTGATAAGTGACATCAAATCAACTAAGTTGGTTCTTGAAAATTGTGTGATTTTTAAATCAGTGAACATTTTTAACCTCTTGTCACAATTAATTAATCAAGGAATTGATAATTGATTAGGATTAGAAATTATTTTTCCATGAATCTGGGTAACCCACAATCCTAAAGCATATTTCTTTGGTGTGTTTCTTCATTCCACAGTGTGTGCAGGAGAGATGACTTTTATCCTCCTTGTCCCATGGTGACGAACGCTTGAAAGCAGTTTCTGAGCGATTACGTCCCTGTACGTCTCGGTTTGCTCTATTTTTTGCAGCTAGTCCGATCCTAATGTCTCCTTGTGATGCATCGCCTACGCCGTCGATGGTAGGCTTCAAGATCTGAAGTCGGGCCGCCTCCCTACGAATAGCGGCGTAGGCGGATTCGACTGAAAGAAATGTCTCTTGCTTCAATAAATCCCTTTTGATTGTTTCGAATTTTTTATCAATTCCAGTAAATAACTGATACAACCTCTGTTCTTGTTTTAATCAGTTGAAAATCAGAATATCTTCAGGGAATTTCATGGGATTTGGTTGTTTTCTGTTGATGGCCATCCATATGGCTTGCAATTTGTTCCAAAATTCCTCTAAGGTATCCTGTCCTTGTTTCTGAGTATTGGCTCGTCGATGTAGGTCGTAGATCTGCATCGGATCGGTACCGCTTTCATAAGTGGTTGCTGTAACACCCTAATATGCAAATCCTTATGCTCGAGTCATAAGTCAATGATATTACGGTGGTACGACTCTCAGGAGGATTTTTAATAAATAAATATAGGTACTTTCGAAAGGAGTATTAATCGAGAAGCCTGAAAAGAGTAGAAATAAAATCGCGAAGACGTATCACTCACATTTCGACAACAAAAGATAAACCGCGGAGCCGAAAATGTTATACGGACAAGGCGTAGAGGAGATTAAGAGATAGATAACAGATAGATATATATAACATAAGTAAATAGCCACTGGTCGCGACCCGCGAAGTTTAGGTCGGCTAGGGTACATTATGAAATTAGTTGACAACAGTATATCCTAATCTCTCCTGCAGGAAACATGAGAGCCTCTATAGGCAAATTCAAAGAGTTCAATACATAATATAAACTTTCCAAAACGAAGGTGGAGAGATTCTAATCAAAACACAAAGTAGAGGAAATAAAGATCTTCGCCGTCTCTCAGACGACCCACAACTCACTTCTGAGCACCTGGACCTGTATCTGAAAAACAAGAGATATATACGGAATGAGAACCCCGGGCCCATGGGTTCCCAGTACGGTAAAAGTGCCAAATAAATTCAATGTACTGCAATAAAAACTCACTAAGCATCCTAAACTTCTTCGCCAATTATTCATCCTAGGTTCTCGCTAATCCATGAATAGGCAACTGTCATAAGGGAGTGCTAAATCTAATTCATGTTTCACATGTTTCCCAACTCGCTGACTCTTCCACGAATCAGACTCAGAATTATAAACAAAACCATCACCAGTTGTTCTGCCTCAGTAATTCTATATCAATACATCATACACTCGCCTGGAGCTAGTGAAACCAC
>NC_029790.2:111338023-111342275 GCF_000816755.2 Arachis ipaensis | reverse complement strand
CCCCTTGCTACTGCCCGCTCAACCCAGAGCCAGTGAAATAATCACTACTGTGGCTACTACCCAGGCGGGTGTCTAAAAGCTCAACCTGGAGCGAGTAGAATCACCACTACTACCGCTACTACCCAGGCGTCACAATCTCTGACCTGGAGCAAGGGGGACGAACCACAACCCTTGCTACTACCCAGGGTCTCAATCTCTCTCCTGGAGCAAGTGGGACGAACCACAACCCTTGCTACTACCCAGGATCTCAAAACATACATTCGTTCAGTTTAGAAGCAATCATCACTGTTATCAAATCTCAAACATTAACCTGGAGCAAGCGGGACGAACCACAACCCTTGCTACTATCCAGGATCTCAAAACATACATGTATTCAAAACTCCATAATTAAACTCATTTATCATAAACATCCTTTCCCGTCTCATACCCGGAGCAAGTGGACAACGCCACTGCCTACTACCCGGGGTCACACATCACATTTCAACCTTTTTCATTGTTATCCGTGTAACACATTCATTCATTAATCATATATGCATTTATACTCAGCCATAAACAATAATGGCTTTGCCGTAACCCGGCAATAACTCAGCCATCTGGCCCATGGTTCAATCAAGAACCGGCCAATTATCAACAAATATAGCCCTTCGGCTCATGGCATACACGGTACTCCCACCGTCACCCTCCATATCTCATATAATCATCTTTGATCATCATTAATCATAACTTTTCCCCTTGCTTCACTCGCAAGTTACCACATCCCCTAGCTCCTTTCTCATTGCTAGGCATATCATAATGATTTAATACATAAGGGGTGAAATCGGAGGCTTAGAAGTATGAGATTTGCCTTTAAAAACTCAAAAATCAACTTTGGCATGAAAACAGGGCCACGCGTACGCGCACTCCACGCGCACGCGCAGATGGCCAAAAACTCATCGACACGCAAGCGTCATACGCGTGAACGCGCGGGTTAAAAAATATCCAAACGGCGCGCAAGCGTCAACCACACGTACGCGTGGGTGCTCTTGCGCCCAGGCACAAAACTGGCACAACTCTGGCACAACTCTCTGGAAAATAGCTGGGCATATGGTGCAGCGCATCGACGCGCCCGCACACCACGCGGACGCGTGGATGGTGCTTTCTGGAAGAACGGCGCGCACGCGCCAAGTGCGCCTACGCGCGTAGGGTCGTTCTGCTAAAAATTTTCTAAGTTAAAAGCTGCAGAATTTACAGATTCAACCCACAATCTTCCGACGGACATAACTTTCTCATTTAAAATCATTTTTCACCCGTTCTTCGAACGGCATGGACATCCCGGATCCAATTTCATTTCTAAATAGATTTGGCACAAAACAGAGATCCGTAATCCAAGTTATGTCCTATCAAAGTATGCCCAAAAACCATGTTTTCATACAAAACCACAAGGTACCATTTTCAAAACAAGCCATTTTCAACTCTTTTCAAAATCAACCAAAACATGCCAATTTCAACCCTTTTTGAAATCAATCAAAATGTACCAAAATCCACATCAAGCCATCCTCAACTCACACATTGACACTTTACCAAAAATTCCCAAAACCACATCCAACCATTTTAACACTTCTCAATCAAATGGCTAAAGGACAAACACAATATCATGTCATACATCCTTCCTCATCCCAATTTTCAATAATACCATTTCCAATCAACCATCATTATACATAATCAATATCATACTCACTATCATGTGATTTCACCCACAAATCAACCTTAATCATTCCCCAAGCATATATCACAACATACATATCTCTAATGCATCATCATACCATCAAGGCATCAATAATCATAATCACATATATGATCACATAATATATCTCAACCGAACCAAACATACCTCATCTACATAATTTCACCCAAAATTACCAAATTCCACACTTCAACTTCTCAAACCTTATTATTCAATAACTAACCTAATCATTCATATATTCATTATCTGAAATTCATCCAATCACTTGTGCCATCATACAATGCACACATCGACTTACCTTTCTTACCTCTTTCCGGCCTCCGACCCAAAATTCACGGCCTCCGGCCCAATTTTCACAATTTAAATGCATAAACCA
This sequence comes from Arachis ipaensis, assembly GCF_000816755.2. NCBI lineage: Eukaryota > Viridiplantae > Streptophyta > Magnoliopsida > Fabales > Fabaceae > Arachis > Arachis ipaensis. Next base: position 111,340,176 of record NC_029790.2, on the reverse strand, counting down.
CAAATCAATACTCATTACCCAGTACATCAAATTCTCAATACACCAACCATACAAGGTCACACAATTCTCAACCCAATCATTAATTCACATTACATATCAACTATGCATAAACTAATGTTTATATATGTTGGGTCTTGGGCCCACTTAGGCCCGGTTCACTTATTTTTGCCCATTGACCCAATTTTGGGCCAAAACCTTTAAGATTAGCGCTCTAAATCGCACTTTAAATATTTCTACCTTCCCTAATTATAATTCCTCATTTCTTAATCTTATTTACCCATAATCAATTTCCTCAGTTGTAGTACTAGATAGATCTCAGCCGGTACTGCCGGTCAAAATTTCACTGCGCGCTTTTACGCAGAAAACTATATTTTCCGACTCGGAAAAATTCACTGAATCCAAATATCATATTTAAATTATCAAATTCCAATTGCCAAATCATCCAACCATATTCGCTCCTATTTAACTTATTATTTAATTAATTTCGATTAGACCGGGTATTACAGTTGCCAGACCATCCCATAGTGCTTTTGCAGTTGGAAATTGAGACACGTTCATCAGATTTGCTTCGATATTCTGGATAATCCAGGTAAAAAATGTTTGATCTACTTATTCTCATTGATCATATGCTGGTTCCGTCTTTGCCGATGCCGGAGGTACCCCTGTTAGGTGAACCTTCTTTCCTCTTCCACCAATTGTTTTTTCATCAGAGTTGCCCTTAATGGATAATTATCTCCATTTAATTTGAAACCAATTGACAAATTGTCATAATTGGTTTGTGATGATTGTATTCCAAGACTATTACATAGCATATTTGCAATTTGTAATGTCAATTCGTCAGAAATGGTTGATTTTGGATTGGTAGTGCTGCTGGTTTCTTCAGATACAAACATGTTGGGTTCTGGTAGTATTGCTGGGACAGTGATGATACTTCTGAGTTTCCATAATCTAACTCTGCTCAGAAACTATGATACGTTAGTACAAAGGGTTTAGGAAAGAAAAGAAGAATAATTTAGAAAAGTATCATATTCATTTCTTCACTTGATTACAAGGTTCTTACCAATATATAGACCAAGAGTACGCTAATGAGTATGCTAATTATAAAATAATATCCTAATAAATTATATTGATTTTTTTTCTGATTCTCTTTGATATTTTCCTGATTTTGTTCCCTAATTATGATATTATTCCCCCAAAGACAATATATCGATATGATCCTTCGATAAGGGAAGGTGATCGCCAAAATGTTTGGGATAAGAATCTTCGGTAAGGGAAGGAGACTCCCATCTTTTATACTGGTTTGAGTTCAATACCTTCCATAAAAGTTACGAGAAAAAGTAACGAAAAGTACAATGAAAAGTGTGATTATGATTGTTCTTTTTTCTTTTTGTTTGATTTATGATTATGTTTATGATCTTTATTTTATTCAAAGATCCATTTTGTTTGATTTATCTATGTCAATATTACTATTCTTCTCTTATTTATTTTACCTTGCTTTATGACCTACAAGAAAATTAAATCAAGGTTGATGAGTTTGCATTCTATATGTTTTAACATCATAGGCATTTCGTTATGTCACATGTGTCATAATATAAGTATATGAGAAGCATCTAAAAGTTACACCACTCTGACTAACAAAGACTTTTGGAAATAATAATTGAACAACATTACATCATCACTATTTTTATTTTTAAAATTCGGAGTGGCTGAAGATGGATACGATGACACCATATAGATAAACTACTGAGAAACTTTTGTTTCTCACCCCTCTTTCCGTACTATCTTCAGGAACGGTGTAGTACAAAGCAATACACTGCTCAGTTGAGGTGAAAAGACAAGTGCACTATTAAGAGCGAGATATCAAAGATGTAGATATGAAACATTAAGCGTTTACCCAAATTCATTTTAAGGAGGAAGAATAGGCGATTTTTTAGTTATAGTTATACAAATTAAGAGAATTAGAAATTTTTATGTGTCTTGTTTTATCTTTATTGAGTGATTGCAATTGTAACTATGATATTTTTATGATTATTTGATATGAGTAAAGTTTGTCATTGCTTGTGCCTTTTATAGTTTAGCACGTCCGTTTTTCATGTATGTACCTCTAAAACTACTTATATTTTTCAACTAGTAACAATTCTAATAAAACTAGT
>NC_029790.2:111329739-111337929 GCF_000816755.2 Arachis ipaensis | reverse complement strand
TCACTATTTTAATATATATAAATTATTTTATATAAAGATTTTATATTTTTTTAAAAAATAATCACAAGGTTTGAATATCAACGACCAATATAATCCAAATAAGGCTTAAACCTAGTTTAAAAGTACTAGGGTGTTACAGATAAGTTCTGCATAATTTAAAACTCTTCATCTTCCTCATCTTCTGTTGCTGCTTCTTCTTCTTTTTCATCATCATCATCATCTTCTTCTTCTTCTTTTTTTCTTTATTCATCTTTTTCTTCTTGTTTTACCTTCTAAAGTTTCTTTTTGTTTTACTCTCGTAACAAGAATAAAAACAAAAAAAATCAAACAAAAAAGAAGAAAAAATACATAATGCTACAAAGTTACTTGGAAGAGGATGAACCTACATTCATTCAACTAAAAGAAAGAAAGAAATAAGGAAAAAAATGAAGCATTAAAGAAAATTTTTGTTTATTTGCAGTAAATTTCGGTGTAAAACTAAGACATTTTTGTGTATTGTTAAGAATTTTCAGTGTATTTGTACTGATAAGTTCTGCATAATTCAAAACTCTTCCTCTTCTTCCTCCTCATCTTCTGCTACTACTTCTTCTTCTTTTTCATCATCATCATCATTATCATCTTTTTTTTATTCATCTTTTTCTTCCTGATTTACCTTCTCAAGTTTCTTTTTGTTTTACTCTCTTAACAAGAATAAAAACAAAAAAAATCAAACAAAGAAGAAGAAGAAATACATAATCTTGTAAAATTACTTGAAAGGGGATGAACCTACATTCATTCAACTAAAAGAAAGAAAGAAATAAGAAAAAAAAGAAGAAGAAAAAATGCAGTATTAAAGAAAATATTTGTGTATTTGTAGCAAATTTCGGTGTAAAACTAAGATATTTATATGTATTGTTAAGAATTTCCGGTGTATTTGTACTTATAAGTTCTGCATAATTCAAAACTCTTCATCTTCCTCCTCCTCATCTTCGGCTGCTTCTTCTTCTTCATCTTTTTATTTTATTTTCTCATCATTCTTCTTGGGAGAAAAGATTAAACAAAGAAAAAAAATATACATAATGTTGCAAAATCAATAGAAAGAAGAGGAGAAAAAAATTATATTAATAACAATAGCAATAAAAAGAACGACGAAGAGGATGAAACACTTGAAGAAGAAGAAGAAGAAGAAAAAGAAGGACGAACACAAAGAAAAAGGAGAAGAAGGAGGAGGAGGATGAGAAACGCAAAATACAAACGTTAGAGGAAGAACGGCGTGATTTCACGCACGCATTATGTAAGTGGCTTTGTTGGATTAGGGTTAACTTGTTTGAACTTATTTGCCAAAAAAATTTGTATATATAATAAAATTGCTGTAAAAATATGTGATAAACAATATGATAAGCGAGTGTGACAATAGTTCCATATACTTATAGGTTACATAAATGAAATTAATTTTAAAAATTTTTGGCTAATTATTCCCAAACATTTTCCTATTATAACCGTAGAAAGATTACCTAGACTATTTCTCAAACTAGTATATGGAACAATTAAAAACTGGCATCTCTATTAACTACAATAAAAATTACATCCACACGAAGAGAGATACATCTTGCCTAGTAAAAAAAAATTTAAAGGTTAATCATCATTCTACCCAATCTGGCTTCACTTGTCAATGTAGTGCATTACAATTCGCATTTAAAAACATATTAAATAACTACTGGATGAGATGTAATATCTCAAAATTTCAAGAAATTTTTATTGACTTTTAATTAGATTTAGTTGATAAAAATAAAGCATTAAAATGTATGTAGAAGGACTCCTGATATCCATGAGAAGAATGAGAACAATAAAAGTGCATGAATCCTGCTTTAAAAATTAGAGTATTACTATTTTTCAACTATTTAGATATACTTTAAAATAATTTAATTATTAAATTATTTATTTATATAAAAAATATATTAAAATATAAAATATTATTAAAAATAAATTAAATAATATATATTTATATATAAATATATATTATTTAATTTATTTTTAATAATATTTTATATTTTAATATATTTTTAAAATATAAAAACAAAAACATGCATGTTTTTGTTTTTATATTTTAAAAATATATTAAAATATAAAATATTATTAAAAATAAATTAAATAATATATATTTATATATAAATATATATTATTTAATTTATTTTTAATAATATTTTATATTTTAATATATTTTTTATATAAATAAATAATTTAATAATTAAATTATTTTATAAAAAAATTTGTTTTGTCATATAATCTTATATTTTTATTGCCAAAACATGCATGTTTTTGTTTTTATATTTTAAAAATATATTAAAATATAAAATATTATTAAAAATAAATTAAATAATATATATTTATATATAAATATATATTATTTAATTTATTTTTAATAATATTTTATATTTTAATATATTTTTTATATAAATAAATAATTTAATAATTAAATTATTTTATAAAAAAATTTGTTTTGTCATATAATCTTATATTTTTATTGCCAAAACATGCATGTTTTTGTTTTTATATTTTAAAAATATATTAAAAAAAAAGTAGAAACTCAGACAAAACGTTTAAGATATCTCTAAATAAATACGTTTGGTCTCATCTATTAAATAAATTGTCATATATTAAATTTTTTACATGTAACATATGTTAAAAGTGTTATTATATTTTTGAAATCATTAATTTGACTTTTATGCTAATTTTTTAATTTGTTAAAATTTAAATTGTTAACAAAAATTTTATTAGAAGATTGTTTTTTTTTTATAATATTATTTTTTTCAATATTATTCATAATTTATATTTTTTAAAATACATTATTTAACTGTGATCAAATAAACAACTTAAAAAAAAATATTTTTGCCATCTTTAAAGCCCTTTAAAAAAAAAGAAAAATGCCAAAATAGTACAAAGGATTATCATCATCACCACTTTCCTTCGCAGTTACGTCTCTAGCTAAGACACTGAAGTGTCTCAACAGAAACAAAAACAACACATATTATGAACCCTAACTAGTTCCACCACACCACTATTAACATTATTCTTCATCACAATCAAGAATCCATAAGATGAGCAAGAGTAGTGCTACTACCACACCGTGCTGCAGCAAAGTTGGGATCAAGAAAGGACCATGGAGTGCCGAGGAAGACGAGATCCTGTCCAAATTTGTCCAGAAGGAAGGGGAGGGGCGGTGGCGTACGCTCCCCAAGCGGGCCGGGCTGCAGCGCTGCGGCAAGAGTTGCCGCCTCCGCTGGATGAACTATCTCCGCCCCTCCGTGAAGCGAGGCCAGATCGCTCCTGACGAGGAGGATCTCATCCTCCGCCTTCACCGTCTCTTGGGCAACAGGTAAGATGCTAACAAACCCTACATCATCAAAATTACTCTTCTACCCCTCCTCCCTCAACCTTACCTTCTTTTTAGGTGGGCTTTGATAGCTGGCAGATTACCTGGGAGGACTGATAACGAGATCAAGAATTACTGGAATACCCATCTAAGCAAGAAGCTCATAAAGCGAGGCATAGATCCAAGAACCCATAAGCCATTAATCACCACCAATTATTCTACTCATGTTACTACTTCAAATGGAGGTGTTTTTCATCATCATGATCAACATTCAAATGTAACCTCTTCAATCATAATGCCGCTGCAGCAACAACCTACGATGACTGTGAATCCTGCGTCAGAAATTGGTAATGTCAACAACAGCAAATTTGATTATGCTCCAATAATTAGTGCTGGTGGGAACATTATGGAAGAGAATAATAATAACAATAATGTTGTTGTTGATTATCATCATCATGGCGGAAATAATGGGAATAATAATAATGATGTTGAGGAGGAAGATACATTGTTGGTTTTTCTGAATTCTTTATTTGATGGTGGTAACAATGAAGTGATGAATAACAATAATAATAATAATGATAATAGTGGAACAGACGAATTAGCGGCGTTTCAGCATCATCATGATGATCAGGATGATGTTACAATGTTCCCTCCACCGCTTTCAACATCTTTTCGTCTTGAAGATTGGGAAGCTGAATTCAGCAATGCACTTATAAATCAACAAGATGGTTCATCATCATCATCACCTCCTAATAAGTAACGCTAGCTGGCGCACCTTTTATGTACACCATGTAAGGGATATATCTCTATATATATTTATATGCTTGTATGTATTGTACAATTATTATTCTTATTATATATATGTGTGTTATTCGGTATGATATTGATGGAGTGATGTATATCTATGGTTAGTGGTAGTGAAGCATTGCATTTGTGCATGTGTGATTGAATTTATGTATTGCTTAATCAACCATTATTGCATCTTATTGTATATTTTCATTTCAATGAAAAGTAAAATCATCAGTGGGCTATTACTTCAATTGTTATTGAATTTACAATATATAGATTTCACATGTCTAATATTGTTGATTTATTAGAGCTTCTAAGCTATAACTTTTAATTTCCTTCTATGTTCTTTCAGTTTCTTGATGTACATTTAATAGACTTTCTTAATTACATAGCTTCTCTTTTGTTTTTTCTTGGAGTTTATTAAGCCATAATAAATAACATAAAAATATTGAATAATGTTAGAAAATCAATACTATATTAGTCAATTTTAACTAATACATAACATGTTGTTAAACAAATTTATTGTGAAACCCACTAAAAATATTCTTTTATTGAGTTTAAATTTTGGATGTCTTTTTTAATTGAAAATTTAGATTTTTTATTTTCAAGAGTTTTAAATATTTTTATTCGTTGTGCTAAATTTTGACTGTATTTTTTATTTAATTAATCTCCACGTTGTATTTGTTTCCTGTGGTAATACGGTCTAGGCCTCTAGGGCAATGCTATTTTTTTGGCTCCCTTTTACACAACTTTGATTTATCAGTTGGCTCCCTATGCTTACTTAATTGCTATTTAATATTTATAGTTTAATCAGTTTATGATTTCTTTATTTTTCTAAAACCAGTTTAAAATATACGTCTTTACAGAGATAAGGAATTCATTAGCATAATGTTAAGAGAAAATACATGCAAATTGATTTAACTATCACATACATCCACTGGGCAAGCTTAATTTTCTAGTTAGGTCTTAACTTTGGAGTGATATGAAGTGATGATAATTTGCATGTTATATAAGATATATACAATAATATACAGTTGGTATTTTAATTTATATCAAACGATAATGGACTTTTGCACATAATTTTCCCATTCCCATATGACTTAAATATTAAAATTATCTACTATTTTTGCCGGTAGCAGTAGTTGTTGGAAATGAGTTGAGTAATTATTCAAATAAGTCTCAAAAAATTTTAAAAGGGGATATTTTAATTTTTTAAAAAAATAATTTATATATTAATTTTTAATATTTTTTTATCAGATATAATAATTTTTATTTTATTTTTCAATGTGATTTACTAACAAAAAATTTTAAGTTGGTATGTAAACTCACACATGTAGTAGTTAAAGTGTCTATGTGTGTAAGAAAGATAAAATAATTCCTATTGTAATAATAAACGGCGTCGTATGAGAAAATCCCTAATTTCTAATTCGCAGATAGCCCCTGCATATTTTCCTTTCAATCCAATACCGACACATATACACAATCAATCTCTCTCTCTCTCTCTCTTTCCGCCACTGTATTCACACAAAGCGACGCCGAAGAAGCACAGCACCTTCTGAAAGGTTTCATCACCTGCACCCTCACCACCATCTTCGAGATGATTTTACTCGCCCTGAAAACCTTCTACCATCAGCCTCTATTTTTTGCCTTGCTACAGGACAGGCCTAACGGATCTTTGAACATGTGACTGATATTGGGACTAAAAAAATAGCTGGACATAGATAACAGAAGTCTAATGGTTAGATTCTACTGAGTTGGTTTCATATATCCCATGGAAATGGTAGTCACTGTCCGTTATGAGAGATTTGTGGCGGTGATTGGAGGAATGCTGAGATACTCGTCAGCACGATTGTTGGCAGGGACGGAGACAGGGAAAAGCTAGAAAACGTCACCAGCGGAGGAGTTCCTTCTTTATGCGGTGGAGGAGTTGCGATGATAATGCCAAATATAAAATTTTACAGTAGAAGAGGTAGATAGTGAAAAAGAGTGAGGCGATAGTGGTAGTTTGGTCTAACTATAGAAGAAAAATGAGAGAAAAGGAGGAGGAAAAGAGAAGAAGAGAAGACAGAAAAAAAGAGAAAAAGAGAAGACAGAGGAATAGATGTAAAAACAGTGGCAGTAAATCTAGGTGACTCAGTCATGTCAGGGACCAAAGACAAATATATAAGGACAAGTGGAGGCCTTGGTCCCTCCTAACTTTAAAAAAAAAATAATAGTAATAGTAAGAACCCAATCCAATCCAAATAAAATAATAATGATCTCTAAAACTTTTTAAATCCCTAAGAGCAGCTCCAATGGGTGGTCCTCATTGCACTTTTTTCTGATACATGGTGGAATTTACCGTTGGAGAAAGAGAGAGATGAGTTCCTTCACGGAGGCCAAGGCAGAAGAGTCCCTCTGAGCAGGGACTCAAACATAACCAATGGTAACTTGCCTTGTGTATTATTGTTATATATGAATTTATTTAATATTAATATCTTTTAATAGTAAATTATTTTTAAATTTAAATATTTAAATACATTATTAAAAAAAATTAATTACATTAATTATAAGTATTTTAATTAATTAATTAAGTGAGACCACAACAGGGACTAAAGTCAGTTCCTCCTAATGGAGAAGAGAGAGATGCTTTGAGTTCCTATTTATTGTTTATGACGCAAAAGTTGATGTGAAATTACTTTTTATGACAGGTGAACCATAAACAGAAATTGGGATGAGTTTGCTACTCGAGATGGTCTAAGGCTAAAGTCATTCTTTTTCTTCCTGCTCCTTGTTTCTGAACTGCCCGTATGCTATTTGAAGCCATAGCTTGACTCAGTCTTTAATCATATCAAATTATTAATTAAAGGTGCTCAAGCAACTTGTCACTTCTCTTATATAGTTGTATAAAATTATTAATTAACAAAATACACTTTTTTTTATTATGAAATAATACAATTTTGTTTCTTTGTGTTATTATCTCACATAGACAAGTGACTGATCTATTTTTAGAATTTATTCTCTCTTATTTTTTATTTTTTTTCTTTTTTAGTGAAATTAATAGTGACTCAATAAGAAAAAGTATTGTTATTGGTGTTTAATTGATAAAAAATTCTTAAATTTTGTTTATTCATGTAAGTATGTAATTATTTGAGTTCATATATTTTATTCAAATAAAAAAAACTAGAATATTTTATGATGAGAAAACAAAGTAAAATTGATGTAATTTTTAAGAGAAAAGTTACTGATAATATTAAAATTTAAATAAGTTAATTCTCTAATCTTATTTTACAAGAAATTCAAGTAAGTGAGCTCTCTAATCTTACTCAAAAATACACATCAACATGAAGTCAAAGTTCCAAGATTAGAAAAAGATGTTGATATCTCTTTACTAAAAAGGAATCTAGGAAACGACGTCTAATTTGGCAGTATAATGTCAATGAATATGATAAGATTTGTAGAGCATACGTAATAGTTGAACCATACCAACTAGCAACCAACAAATATTAGCTATCCAGCTTCTAGTAATAACAATCATCATCAATATTTTCAATCTTCTTAGTTTAAGAAATTTTCAAGTTGGTTAGAATATTCACTAGAAAAAGATGCTGCTTATTGTTTGCCTTGCTACTTGTTTGGTTAACTAACTTGTGCACAATTTTAGAGTTATGTCAAGGGTTAACAAAGATAGGAAAGTCTTTAACATATCCTTTGATAATCATTTGATTCACGTGATATTAACTCTCCCGATTTCAACTGCTACAATTGAGAGATCTTTTTCAATTATGAATATTGTGAATAATAGACTCAGAAACAAAATAGAAGATAGATTTCTTGCTAATTGTTTTTTGATTTACATTGAGAAGAAGATTACTGAAAGATTTGACACAAATTATATTATCAATAAATTTTATGATATGAAGAATTGACGTGTACCACTTCATTAGTAAAAAGTATACATATTTTTTATACTTTAAATATATATTCTCTATCGGTATATTTTTGTAATGTATCTTATATTATAATTTATTTACATATATTTTATTAAATATTATATATGTTATTGACAC
>NC_029790.2:111318556-111329648 GCF_000816755.2 Arachis ipaensis | reverse complement strand
TATCTAACTTACAAAAATGTTTAATTTGTATATTTTGATAAATAAGGATTAATGTGTGATATAATCTAAATTTAAAAATAACCTTGAATTTTATGAGTGAGCTCATTTTGGCATATAGATATTAGATAGTTAGTGAGAATAACTGTACACAAATTCCTAACCTAATGGTTTTTTATAGCAAAGTTATTGGATTATGTATGCAGGTGATCTTCTTTACACTACTACATTTATTCTAGTATATATTTATCCATAAATTTTTTATATTCACAATAATCGTATAATATATAAACCAAAAAACAACAATTATATAAATTATTTGTGTAAAATATATACATATTAAAAAGAATTAAATAATATATATTTATATTACATGTATTTTTTTATGTGTGTAGCATTTTTGTTTTACTCATCGCAATATATCATGTATAATGAGTTATGAACTTGATATCTTTTGTACATGTATTACTTAAACTCCTTACTACTAGATTATTTATAAAGTTTAGTCTTATTAATTCTATGAGGACTATTATTTATCTTCTCTCATGGTACATCAATAGGGGGTTGCTTTTGAAAATATCCTAAACCAATAGAAATGGTTGACAGAATTTAACATATGGAGAAAACGATGATGATTGGTTAGTTCATTGCATTGTGTTGAGTTTCAGTTCCAGAATTTATACTGAGTTACAATGACTTGCAGAGGAAATAATCAGTGCCATATATATAGTTATATACACAAATTTAAAATTGGTTTAATTTGAATTACCTTCTATGTTGTTTGAGAGTTATATTATCTATAATTTGAATGTTAGAGTATGTATTATATAAGAGTTACAATATATATTATCCAATAGATAGAGTATATATGTGTAATAATCTAAGTGTTAGAAGTTGTGTTATATAAGAGTTATGTATTATCCAAGGAGGCTTAACTACCAATTCGGTATTCAAAAAACTNTATCTAGTTTTTATGTCGGATTTTTAAATCTTTTGCAAATTTATTTATCATTAATATTTTTTGGATTTTTTTTAACAATGTGAACTTTTGAGTACGATTCTAGTAGACTCTATCTAATAATTAGAATTTGATTAGCAAGAGGTTATTATAATGTGTGTTATTCAAGAGATATAATATGTACAATTTAAGTGTTAGAGTATGTGTCATTCAAGAGTTAAATAAGTTATTTAAGATATAATAATGTGTTATGCTAGAATTATTTGTGTTATCTACAGTGTGTATAATCTAATGCAAAAAAATGTGTTATATAAGAATCACAGTATATGTTATTCAAGACGTACAATATGTATTATTCAATAGTTAGAATATCTAACTTGAGTAAAGCCATACAAGATGACCAACATAAATAAGGTTTTTAGCCAATATGTAACTAATGCTCTAGAATATGCTCGAGAGAAAAATTTAAAAACTAGCAATTTTAATTTATATTGATCTGTAATTTTGGTTAACAATTTAATATATTTAACTCAATAGCTCAATATTATATTATTAATTAATATTTTTAAATATTATTATATTTCTACTAGTTAAAAATAATAAATTGCAGAATCTTAACATTACTAAATCCTCAAACACCACACCAAATAGAGAAACTAATAATAAAAAGAATAAAAAAGACAATGTGGCAACAATAATCTCGAGTAACAATATGTTGTTTATTTTAAAATAAAATTGTAAAGAGGTGTAAAATATAATTATTCACACATCTACATGCTTTTTTATTATTTGTGTGTAGATTATGTGTATTATACGTGCAAATTATTCTGATTTATGTGCATATATATGTGAAAGAACTAACAAAATATAAAAAAATGGGTATATTGGTCAATTGTTAGTCTAAAATTATTGATCTTCTAGAATTTTTGTTATTTTATTTAAGAAAAAAAATGTATTATCCAAAAGATACAATACGTAATCTAGGTATATCTGTTATCTAATATGTTAATCCCTATTATTTTAAAAAAATTAAAGTTTAATTACTCTATTAGTCCTTATAGTTTCACTGAATTTTTAATTAGGTCCTTATATTTTTTTTTTTTCGATTGAGTTCCTATACCATATCAGATTTTGTAATTAAGTTCCTACCGTAATAAAAACGCTGGAATTAACAGAATATTCCATTAAGCAAAACCAATATACCTAATACTTGACTGAATATTCTATATAGTTTAACAGAATATTCTATTAATTTCAACGTTTTTGTTACAATAGGGACTTAGTTACAAAATCTAATATGATATAGGAACCTAATTGAAAAGAAAAAAAAGTATAGAAACCTAATTAAAAATTCGATAAAACTATAAGAACTCACAGAATAATTAAACCTTATTTTTATTGTATTTTTATACTAATATTAAAATATAAAATATTTCTATATATTAAAAGCTAATACTTTCTACCTTCTTGTGCAGATATAATTAAGTTGAATCTCATTTTGATATATAAAGAGGTCATGATGCATAAATTTATACAATATATTAATTGCATAAAAAAAGAGATACAATGTTAGTTTAAAGACGACACCATTTTGATATTTGAAAATTTTTAATTTTGATAAAATAGATTCTAATAAACTTTTAAATACCAGTTCTATTTGAACATAATAAAATAAAAAATTAAAAAATTTTGTTAAAATTGTTTGTTTGAAAATTTCTAAAAGAGCTAATTATAAATTTTTCTCCTCAACGATGAATTGGACCTGAATATGCAGGTCCTTTGGAAATTCTTTAAACTCTAGCAGATAGAATAAAATTATTTTTTAAAAAGAGTCTTATTCTATCTAGAAAAGATACTCGTTTATTTTTATTCTAATTTTTTTTGTCTTCTCTATTTATTCTAATTTAAAATATCATCCATAATACTAGGGTATGCCGACCTCTTTTGGGTATCGAAATGCCAAAAATTTATTTGATTTATTAGTGCGCGTTTTTAATAGAAAGTCATTAGATCTTTTAAATTTTTTTAGTTCAACGGTGAAGATTATCCTAAATGTAGTTTGATGTAATTGGTTATTTAATATTTTTTTGCAGTTTTTGTGTCAGTGGGTTGCTTTAAAAATATTATTTTCATCATGGTTATTGTTGTTATATCAGAAATATATGTGGGTTTATATAAAATATGTAATATTAAATTAATTAGAGTTAAACATTTTCTATTATGTTAAGTGCCACCTTCAACTCCTTCAACCTTTCAGCAGCTAAGCCAAACCGTCCATTCCTCAATGCTTCCCTAACACTCTCCAACATCTCATTCGCCGCAAGAACTATCCTCACAAACTTTACAGCTCCTTCTTCTCCTAATCTCTGCCACAACCTCGCGCACCTCGGCATCAACCATCTTGTCGGAGATGAGCTTGAGGACTCCGGCGTGGTTGTCGGAGAAAAGCTGGGACTGGGAAATGGCGCTATTGGCGAGAGAAAAGAGTGACTCGAAGTTGTCGCAGTGGGAGAAAATGTAGGATTGGACCTTAGATCAGATCTGAAGGGAATGCGATTAGTTGCTGGATGAGGAGGTGGAGATTTAGTGTGGAGAGCGGCATTGTTGGATCGGAGAGGTTGCGCGTTGAGAGGTCTCATGGCAAAGATAAATTCCGTAATCTCCACCATCGAGTATACACGTGCCACTGCAGAGTCACTGCAGTAGGAGTTCTTGCTAGAGCCGGAGCAGGGAGCATGTCGGAGAAGACAATACCGAAGCCGCCATGGGAGGGTTCCAGAGAAGACGGTGTCGAAGCCGCCATGGCCGAGTGAAAAGGAGAAGGAGTTGGTAGCGCGACGAAAGAGTGAGTAGGAGAAGCGGTGGAGAGGTTTGTTGTCGTCGCCGGTGGGGAAGATAATAGAAGAGGTGGTGTGCATACGACGGCGGAGGAAGAGAACGAGGAAGAAGAGAGAGGTGGCGGTGACAGTGATAAGAGGGAGAAGAATACTGTGGTAGTGGTGGTGGTGAGAGAGATTCGGTATTAGTTTTTGAAAGTTCAACATGACAAGTAAGGTGGAAGAAGTCGAAAGACATAGAGACCGACGAGAAGGTTCTGAGTTAATGATGGAATGGACACCGTGATTAAAGTAAATAAAATAAAAAAAAAGATAAAAAAATATGAAAACATTCCTCTCTTAAAAAATTATAACAAAAAGGACTCATTAAAGTAATATATATATATATTTTGGTGATTGAAGGGCCTAAGCCCAAAAAAAAAAGGAAAACAAACGGACAAAATTAAAAGAGGGTGGCAGAGACATTAATAATAGTCAGAGCCTTTTTCTGTACATCATTAAAGTATATCAAAGTGAGTTCTTTAGGTAAAAAGTCTAAGAATCTGAAAGCACATTTCTTTCTTATGGATTCCTTTGCCAACCAATCAGCCAACTGATTAGCTTCTCTATTGATGTGTTTGAAGACTAATTCCCACGGTCTCCTCCTAAAATTAGCAACCTCCATTACCGCCTCATTGTGGTGTTCATCATTGTGGATACAATTGTTGATTATGTCCACAATTTCTATTGAATCAACCTCAACCTCTAGTCTCTTCATTACCAAATCCGTGGCCATGCGTAACCCATGGATTACACTCCAGAGCTCTGCCTCCGCTGGAGAGCAGTCACCTAGACATGCCATGAAGCTTCCAACCCACTCTCCATTGCTGGTCCGCAGTAAGCCTCCACATCCACTTTTTTACTTTGATGGTGAGCGGATCCATCAGTGTTCAACTTAACCCAACCAGATGGAGGTGGCTGCCAAGTTGAAATAGATTTTTTGGGTGCTTTGGACTCTGCGAAGAGGTAAGTCTTCTCAAAGGCCTTGAAACTAGTTGTGCTTTCTGTAATGATCTGAATAGCATTAATTGGTCTGTTATAGCTAGGATTATGCACTTCCATGTTTCTCCACCTTCATAACCACCAGCATCCTACCATAAAAATATCTCTCCATTCAAACTGATTGTTTCTTTCTATTTTTTATGATAGGTTCAGCTCTATCCACTCTTCAAGAGTTGTGGTCAGAAATCTCATAACAGTGCTGGGCTGAATTAACTTACCCCAAACTGTAGTAGCTTGTGGATAATCCCTCAGGGCATGGAGGATGGTTTCTTTCAATTGGGACACTTGTGGTAGAAGGGTGTTGTGCTCATCATTTTGGCCTTCCTCTTTGCAGTTAGAAATCTTCCATGAGCCAATTGCCAGGTAAATGTACGGACTCTTTCTAGTCCTTTCCAATACCATATTAACTGCTAAACTTTGTTTACTTCTGTGTTATACTTGGTTAAAATTTTGTATGCTAATGCTACTGTACAAATTTTATTTGTCGTATGATTCCAACTCATTATGTCCCTTCTACTATGCATCTGGGGTGGGTTTAACAACTTTATTTGTTCTATGGTGCTATTTTCAAGAAACAGCTCCATGATTTCTGTGTTCCACTCTCCTCTCGCATTCACATAATCCTTAACCTTGGCCATTTCTAGCTCCTTCGGAACCTGATTAATAGTTTCATTAATAAAATTTTTTGATTTAGTAATCCAGGAATCCTTCCAGAAGAAAGCCCTCTCCCCATCCCCATTAATCCAACTACAATTGTCTCTCATTAAGGGCTAGATCCTCATCAGGTCTTTCCAGGTTTGAGAGAAATTTTCACTCTTCTTTGTCTCTATTAAGCCGTTTTTGGTGCCTTCATTACTATGTGTAATTACTCTTACCCACAGTGCCTCTGACTCTACCATTAGGTGCCAAAGAACCTTCATCATAAAGGCGATATTCATTTCTTACAGCTTCTTAAATCCAAGCCCACCTTACGCCTTTGGTAGACATAGGGTTTTCCACGCAACATGATGAATGCGCCTTTGCTATTGGCAACTCTCCCAAATAAATCTCCTCTGTGCTTTCTCTTATTCATTATAGATATCCTTAGGTGAAATTGAGTGCTGCATCTCATAATTCGCTAAAGGATTTAGAACCGCTTTGGCAAGTGTTGTTCTCCCAGCTAGGGAGAGATACTGACTTTTCCACCCTTTTAACTTTCCCTAAACCCTTAGCAAAACATGCTTAAATTTCTCTTTTCCTTTGCGATGATTAGAGGTCATTGCACCAAGGTACTTTCCCAAGCATTGGTTTTCTTGAAAATAGTATATTTTTTCATTTCCCTCCTGACCTCATTCCTCACATTGGCTGAGAAGATCATAGCAGTTTTTTCATTACTAACTTTCAGCCCTGACGCGTCACAGAATTTGTTCATGATTTTCAAAACAGTAGCAATCTATTCAGTGTTCGCCTCCGCAAAACAAGGAGGTCATTTGCGAAGAGTAGGTGAGAGATAGCTGGTCCTTTTTTCCCCACTGTTATAGGAATTCACTTTTCTTCAGATACATATTCTTCAATCAACTTTGATAGCTTGTCCATAACAATAACAAACAAATAGGAGGAGATTGGATCTCCCTGTCGGAGACCCCTTGTGGGTACAAATTCTTCAGTTTTTTCCCATTCCAGAGGAGGTTGTAGGATACTGATGTAACACATTCCATCGTAATATCCACCAACTTGTCTGGGAGGTTAAACTCTTGAAGGCATGACTTCAAAAAAGACCAACGAATCCTATCGTAGGCTTTCTCAAAATCAAACTTGATAGCCATGAACCCTTTTTTTCCTTTACACTTTTTCATAATATGGGTTAGCTCTTTTGCAATCAGAATATTGTCCTGTATCTTACTTCCCGGAACAAAACTTGATTGCTGAGGGGCTATTCTATCTATCAGTGCAGGTTTAATCCTTTCCATAATAATCTTAGAGATCCCCTTATAACTTACATTACATAAGAAGATTAGTCAAAACTAGGATATAAATTTAGGGGTTGGGACCTTCGGGACAAGAGTAATTAAGGTGCTATTGAGGTTCTTGATTAACTCAAGTTCTTTCCAACACATCTCCACCTGATTGAACACATTCATTTTGACACAATCCCACCGATCTTTGTAGAAAGCTGTTGGGAATCCGTCTGCTCCCGGTGTTTTCAAAGAACCAATATTGAAGTAGGCTCTTTTGATCTCTTCATGGGTGGACAATGAATCTATGTTTTTCTTTATGTCGTCTTGTAAAGGAGGGTAGGAGTTGTGCATAAGGAGTGGTTGTGCAACAACAACTTTCTCTTTGTACAATCTCTTATAAAACATAACTGCAAAGCTGGCCAAGGTCTCAGTGTCCTCAATCCATTCCCCTTCTCCATTTCTCAACTTCAAACTATGTTCTTTCTTCTCTTTATGATTGTTTTTGTATGATAGTATCTCGTATTGCGGTCACCCTCAACTATCCATTTCTCTCGAGATTTTTGCAACTAGAGGGACTCTTCTCTATCAAGCAGCTCCTCCAGCTCATTATTGAGCTGCTTTTCAAGTTTCTCAAGATATAGATTTTTTTAGTGTTCTTAGGCTCTCTGTATTCCTCCTAGTCTGTTCAGAAGTTTTCTCTTCTACCGTCCCACATGTCCGAAAACATCTTTGTTTCACTGCTTTAGCTAATTCATGAACATTAAAAGGGATTGGTTGAGGCTGGCTCCTTTATCCCATTTCTGTCTTACAAACTCATACTCAGGGTGCAACTTCCACATTACTTCGAACCTGAAAGGTCTATCTCTACCTTTCTGGTTTTGAGGTTCAAGAGTAATAAGAAAGCGGTTGGTGGTCAGAGTTGGTACGTGTTAGCACATCAACTCTAGCCTCACCAAATCTCATTCTCCAATCGACATTAGCTAAGGCTCTATCTAGCCGCTTAAACACCCTTTCTCTTCCATCCCACAATGGCCTCCTCCAAGTAAATTGGTTCCTACATACCCTAGATCAATTAACGAGCAAGCATTTATCCATTCCTTAAACCTCTGACAAGCTCTGACATCTATTCTACCACCTTTTTTTTTCTCCGTTGGACAAGCAATTTCATTGAAGTCCCCCACCATCATCCACTCCTTGTTCTCCCCATTAGATAGTCTTTTTCAGTTCTGACCATAAAGTTCTTCTATTTGTCTCTTGAGAGCTCGCATAGATAGCGGTGAGGATCCAACTCCTCTTATTGGGGAAGGTCACCTCCATATGAATAAATTGAATATGAGATTTTAAAACTGTGATGAGAATATTTGGATCTTTCTATAGCACCCAAATTCCTCCACTAAACCCATTAGCCTCTTCTATAACACTATAGTCAAAACCAAATCTATTAATAGCCCTTCTTGCTTGTTCACCACGGCATCTAGTCTCATATAAGATGACTATATCAGGTTTGTAAATACGTATAAATTCATTGAGAGAGCGAGAAAATGCCTGACTCGCAGCACCTCTACAGTTCCATGAAAACACAATTATAATTAACAGTTATAAGGAAGACACCAAAAACTTACTGCTCCAGTAGCATCTCATCCCCTTCAAGGGATATCTCCTTCTCCTTCTCAATGCCATTAAGTTCTCTGTTATGATTGGCTTCATTCATTATCTCTTCATCTTCCTTCATTTGCTTATCCGCCCTTTCCATTATCTCTGCCTCAAATTGGAGAGCTGCTTCCACCATAATTTCTGAATTAATAGAGTATAGATCAGGTGGGTCTGGCTCTTTTGGTTCCCCCATATCCTCATCCATCACTACTATTTTAGAGACAAAAGTTTCTGTAACAGGGGATTCTTGAAACTCCATGTTAGTAGTAACACATTGAATGTGGGTTATTTGGTTATTTTCTAGAAGGGGTCCATGATCAGAACTATGGGTTACATTTTGAGTGGTCTGGGTGGGGTTATCACTAGATTGGGTACTGATTTATTGTTTGTTATGGGCATTTGGACTGGCTTGGAAGGAAGCTGGGTTGTGTGGGCCTTGTATGGTTTCATTATTCTTTACATGATTTGAGGGGCTTGCTGTTTTTTTGTTTTTTAGCCTGTTTTTTGGGCTTGTTGGACTTCTGCACATTTGGTTTCTAGGACTTGTCTTATTATTGGAGCCATGGGTTGTAGGCTGGGTAGCAATGCTGGGTGGTTGGGACATTGTTGTAGGCCTTGGGTTATCATGCTTAGTAATTGTTGGGAGAACATTTTTTTATTGTAGATGATTGACTTCAAAATCTTGGGGATTCTCCTCATTCAAAATTGCAAACCTAGTACCTGTTATCTTTTGCACCTCTATTTTGTCTCTACCTCCACTACTCTCTCCATTCGACCCACTACTCTTGCCAATATCTCCTTTTTTGTTATTTCTGCCACGTGTAGTACGTTGTACTACCATCCAAGGACCAAAAGGATCTTTAGAGCTGTCATTTCTTTTTCTACCCTTCTCAGATTCAGAAATTTCATGAATGTCCTTTTTCTCCTTTGTTGCCCCTGTACCATCCATCACCTCTTTTTCTTCCCTTCTGGTTACCCCCTCATCTACTGGAGATTTTGTTGGTGTTTCTTTTTATTTATTGGGACAGTTTGCCTTCTCATGACCAATTATTCCACACGAGAAGAATATATCATAGATTCTCTCGTACTCCACAAGGTATTTCACTCCATTAATAGAGTATTGTGATATTAGTGGTGCAGTCAGATCTAGCTCAACACATAATCTGACGAATTTTCCAGGACACTTGTCTGCAGTGTTGGAATCCACCTTCAGGGTTCTTCCCACTACATTCCTTATTTTCTCTAGAATACTCTTCTCGTAGTACTCTATGGATAATCTTGGCAAGCGTATCCATGCAGCAACTGTATCAATAGTGGTCTCTATTGGGTTGAAATTTGGCTTCCAGAACTTAATGGAGAGGTAGTGATAAAAAATCCTCAAAGGGCCTTCGATAAGAGCGTAGTCTAGATCCTCTTGGGAGTAAAATTTTACAAGAAAAAAATTATTTCTTAAGTCAATAACTTCGATGCTGTCTTGTTTTTCCCACATGGATTCAAGCCTTCTTGTAAGAACTTGCAATGAAATTCTTCTGCCTATTAACTTTACAATCAAAGTATCCCATCAGGGGTGTCTCAAGTTCTTCAACGCTACCTCATTTATGACAAAGTTAAAAATTCCATTAAATTTTTCCACTCTGATCTCTGGTTTCATGTTCTTCTTATTTTGCTTTTTGACTTCTCTTTCCCCTTCTACACCTTCCATTTCCTCCTCCGAGCTCTCAAATTCTGAAAAGCTTTCATCTTCCTCTATCAAGACTAGTGTGCGACCCCCTTTCACCATATCACAGAAAGAGCGCCTTTGCATGTTATCTTGCTCCCCTGCACTGTCAACATTCATCCATTATTTTACTCTTAGGGCGAGGGATGTATCTCCAGTGTAATCCTGTCCAGCTCCTTCCTTCCTTACTTTCTTGGCAGTCCTTCCTACCTTCTCCTCCATAGTCTGTCTGGGTGGATTGTGGCTCTACGAGTGTCCTCCTCGGACAAAGTCGCCTCTCATCGATGGCTTAGGTGTTAGTTAAGGTAGAGGAAATAGGAGACGTACGGAGAGAAAAAACTTAAAATCACCTCTTCTTAATCCTACAAATTAATTAAGAAAATGATAACCAAAAGTAAAATATTTTATTTTGACCAATTTAGCTTATCAGTCCGTAAAATAAATTTTTAGTGTTTCGATGCCCAAAAGAAGCCGTACCGAATCCGTGCCCATAATACTAAGACGTACCCAACGGATTTTTAAGATATTTATGAAGAATGACATATTGGGCCACCTTGCAAATGTGGAAGGTGGAAATTGGAATCACATTTGGGCTTTGACAGTTAGCCCAATTTGCACCAAGAAGTTTGACTTTTGCCCATGACCTAAACAACAAAAATCACTTTCAAGTTTCATTCAATGTGCCTGACAAAATAAAAGGTTCATTCGATGTGGCATAGTGAGCTCAGCACAAATGACATTATACTATTGCTAAATAAAAACAGAAGATAATATAGAAATAATGTTGGTTGTACCATAATAATATCTATTGGAAATAAATGCATTTTATTTTCTCCTTTTCAATTTTGAAGACCAGTTTGATTTGAAGTGGTGGTTGACTGGTGGGTAATGATACATCCCTAAACTCATAAAGCCATTGAAATAAGATAGCGGTTGGTATTATAAACCTGTG
>NC_029790.2:111315891-111318510 GCF_000816755.2 Arachis ipaensis | reverse complement strand
TTTATTGGGTTGAGAAATATTATGAAAAATAAAAAAATTATGTACAAGTTGAATAATGGGTTCAATAAATTTAGTTTTGAAAATGGACATTTATATGCTAAAGCCAGCAACCATGAAAATGTTCAATAAATTATGTTTCTGTTACCCATCTTCCCCACCCACCTCTCCCTCAAAGAAGAAGGTAAAAAAATGTAGAAAAGTCGTTTTTGGGTATCCCATTGAATGATAGGTGAAATAATTTATCTAATTTTTGAGAAATTAAAAGGAAATAATTTACCTCATTTAGAGGCTTTAAGTTAAACAGAGTAGCTTAGACAGTAAGAAAAAGCCAACATGATAAAAAAAAAGAAGAATCATCATCAACCATTTACTATTTTTTTTTTAAAGTAATTATGGCAAATGTTCTATACTTATTGTCCTTTAACTTCAATTTTATTTTTTTATGCTTTAGATGTTACAAACAAATTTTAAACTGAAATTGTAATTTATTTTTGTAAGTTAATTATTGAAATTAAAATTTGTCTAATATAAATAAATTCTTCTAGAAAGCTAGGGTTTATTATAAATAACTTTAAATATTAATACAAATAACTAACTACAAATATAAGTAATATCCCAAATTGCTTCTAACAATTTTATTTTGAACAAAGTAGTTTCTAAAAAAAATTATCAAATTAATTTCCAAGTATTTTAAAATATTAAAAAAACTTTCAGTAAAATAAATGGCTATAAGTTGTACTAAAGCCTATTTCATACTCAGCCAACAAAAGAAGTTTATTGGTTTTTTTTTTGTCTGAAAAAATCAATTCTTTTTAATTAACAATCCATGACAGCATAATAAACTTTACATTAATACATTGTGTGTGTGTGTGTAGGAGTACAGGAGTACATCAATCTAACTAACTAATATCTCTAATTTAAATAAATCACATTAGATGTAATAAAGAGAAGAGAAAGAACCCATGATTTCATCTAACATGAAAATTTGATTGGCTTTTATCCTAAAAATTTATTGGGTATAGCTTGTAATTGCATGCCGTCAACAAATTCTATTCATTAAGTTCCATCCTTCACCGTAAATCTAAAACATTAATGCTAAATGTTCAGCGCTAATAAGAACCTCAACTATATAAGTTTATGTATGGACCTAGTTTTCGTGAAATATTGCAAGCAAATTATACACAAATGTTTGCCATTGAACTATATATCAAATAGAAATAATAAATAAACAAATAAAATATATAGAACAATTTACATACCCGGAAACAATGCAAGACCTTGGTTTCAATCACAAATAAGATGAGAGAATGTAGTAGCTCTATAGAGAGAATTGAATTGTATGTAATGTAATGTATATGATGAATCTTTTTTTTTGGATTTGATAGTAATGCAAGGAATGAATGAAATTCATGAAGACCAAGAAAGTTAGATAAGGGAAACTCCGTTTTCAACTGCATAAACTCGAAAATGAAGAGGGTCAGAGAAATGCACGTGATTTTTCATTCCATAAAAAAAAGTTATCAATACCAAACATTCCATGATTACCATCAAAGCCTTTGCTTCTCTCCATCTTGGTGCATCTACCTTTCATTTTTCTACGATTTTAAGGTATGCTTAGACCTACGGTTTAGTAATATATATTCTCTTAATTGTGTTTAATACCTTAAAACATATTAAGAAAAATACTAGAATCACATAATAATAAAAAAATGTTATTGATACACTAAAATAAGTTATTATATATTTATGTATAAATACATTATATAATTAATTATTTTTAATATATATTTTATTCTGGTAATTAATTTTAGTGCGTGACTGATTTTAATGTACATCTAGTATGATTGAATTATAAAAATTGTACTGTTTTAATAAAAAAAAGTGTTTTTCCTTGCAAATTGTTACAATTAAGTTGCAAGATCATTAAAATATGGGTAAATTTAAAATAATTAATTAACAATATTTTAAAACTCTAAGATGATAGATATTATTGAATAAAAATGCTAACTTTAAAATTCAGGCATTTATTAATAAAAGTAGTATGTAACAAGAGAATATGTAAGAAATTAGGTGCGACCCTAAATTACTAACATGGCTGCTCTTCAGAGGCGTACTTAAAATAGATTGCAAGTATTTAAAATTTGAGTTAATTTCTAGAGATACTAACCGGGTTGTCGACTGCCAAAAAGGGTGCGCATGGTCAGTTGAGGCTGAGGTGTAGGATATTAGTCATATTACTCGAGTTTCAATTTAGCATTTGTTACACTTTGGTAAATTTTTATTTTTTAAAAATAATTTATAAAAGTTAATTTTAAAGGTGTTTGCTATGGTACGATGATAAATTCATACGTACCGATACGTTAAAAATATGGACAAATAGTAACAAGTTACTTGGAATTTATTTTTGTTAGGAATAAGTAGTATGACCACAATCCAATCAATCACGTGTTAAATAATTTGTTATTGTTATTATATTAAAATGTTAATTTAATAACGTCCTTGATTAAATTTAGAGATTTATCATTGTGACAGGGATAACAATATTGAGAGATGAATCTTTTATAATTTAATCTAAATTGTTCTTGGTCATAGGATTATTAAAAAGGACATTAATAATCC
>NC_029790.2:111288440-111315766 GCF_000816755.2 Arachis ipaensis | reverse complement strand
TATATATATATATAAAATAGTCTTTATTGGATGAAGATTAATAGATCTCATTTATTAAATTATATATATAGATAGTGCATATAGAGATATGACCATTAAACTAACTCACTTTGGTAGCGTTTGGTGTAGAGACAGAGACGAAAAGATTGAGACTGAGAGACGGAGACTAAGAGACAGAGATTGAAATAAATTTCAGTATTCTGTTTGGTGCAAAATGAGAGACAGAAATTGAAACAAGAATGAAACTCTAATTTAATTTGCACAAAGGGTAAAATTGGAATTAATTAATTGAAATGAAAGTATTTTAGGTATAAAATGTTATTAAAGTTTCAGTCTCCATCTCTAAAAATTTCAATCCCCTGTGTCCCTACTTTTTAGAGGTACTGAAATACTGAAATTTTAGAGACAGAGACAGAAATTTTAGTACTAGTCTCTGAACTAACAAACACGATACTGAGTCTCAGTCTCTCAGTCTCTGTCTCAGTACCTCAAAACAAACGCTACCTTTGGGAATTCCTAATGGTTATAATTATCGTATATTTGTCAATAGGATATTCTCAAGATGGACATAGTAATAGAGTTTCCTTTGACCTGCGACTATCATAGTAATTAACAATGTACTTATTATACTTTGATTCCGGACACCTAATACCCTAGGGTGCTAGTTGAAAGGATATTGGGTATGATTTAAATACTTGTAGAATTAATGATTAGTCAATAAGGAATCCGACAACTCTCGGTAAAGAGTTTGAGCTCTGATTATAATGACTGAGATGAATAAAACCTTGGCCAAGGGGATTGAATGAATGAAGAAATGAGTTTCTTAGGTCATTCACAGTTCATTATAATAATGGTAACAAATTAGAGTTTGACAATTAAACCATACTCTAAAGGTTAACCAAGAGCTGAAAAGATGGAAGGAATTATACTTTGTTCTTCTAAGGTTCTTAGTAAAAATATATTACTTTATACTATCGGGTCGTTGAGGAGTGTTGCTAGACGCCAACCTTGATTAGTAAATTTAGTATGACTAATTTACTACCCGCTTAGTATTGAACCTATGGGGTCACACACTAACGAGTGTTCTAATCTTTGCTGTAGAATTATTTAATTATTAATTTGATTTGATTAAATAAATAATTATATTAATTCAAATGGAATATTATTATATTTTTTGCTAACACCAAAAATATAATAATAGTATGATAATTGAGAATATTAAATGAGATTTGAGAATAATTAGTTATTCTATTTCTAAATTTGAATTATAAATTTGGATGAAGATCCTAATTGATTCTATTTTAAATTGTTATGATATGATTAATAAAATTTGAAGGAGTCAGATTTGGAATTTTAAGATATGATTTAAATTTGAATTGAGATTCAAATTTAAAATCAATAACAAATCTCATACTATATATATGTATGCCAAGAGTAGAGGAAAGTGATGAGATGAGAATAAAACACAAGAGTTTTATTCCTTTACCTCTACGCACATAAATGTATGTGAGCCTAATTCTTGGAGAAGAATTTTATGGTGTGCAAAGAGTTGCAAGAGGTTCTTCAATTTAGATCAGATGTCCATTCGTCAAAGAGTTGACAGCAAATGTTGGTCTCGGTGGGGATACGCATAGAGTTTTCGTACAATCGAAGAATAAAGTTTTTACTAAAGTGTCTAAAGGTATTTAGATCTGATCTATATATTATTATTGGAATAAAGTTTAAGCACAAAATAGATCTTTAAGGATTACTTTCTTTTCTTCCGCTGCGTATTATGAACACATGGTAATCCTTCAGTGGTATCAGAGCTTTGGATTTTTGTGTTTAAATTTTATTCCTATTTTTTTGAATTAATAGGATTAATTCAAAAAAATTTTTAAACATGCGATGTAGTTATTTCTATTGAGATGGTTTTCTAATAAATTAATAGTTAATTTATTTCAATGTTAATTATTTAATTGTGATTAAATTATCATTTTTTTTAATATAAAAGTTATATTTATAATAAAATATTTTGTTTGATTTTTTTATTTATTAAATTTTATTGTGATTTTGATCATAATAAAAGGAATAAGATGCAAAATATCTTTTGTTTGTTTTTTATATATATAAGTGTATATATAAAGGTCAAATTTGATTTGATAATTTTTTAAGGCTAAACGTCAGTACATGAAAAATTAAATTTTGATTTGATTGATGTGTTTTGAACACTATAATTTTAGAAATTAGTTTTTCTAATGTTCTTGATTATAAAGAACGGCTTGACAACAAGGAGTTTTATTTTCAAGATAATAATCAGTATATACATTTGATGTATTAGGAATTTAATTTTATATTTTTACCTAGACAACATGGGAGTATAAAATTTAATCTATGAGTACTGATAAAAAAAAAATCTCTAACAATAGAGATAAATTCCAAAAGTTAGGAGATTGTCAAAAAAAATAATTTATCTCTTGTTTACAAGGAGCAACTGTAAACCCCGGTTAAATCAGTAGATAATTAGTCAATAAATTAATTTTTAATAAGAAAGATTAGAAATGTAAATATTATATTAAATTAGAATAGAGCTCATCGAAACGAGAATTTTGGCACTAATTTCGAAAAAAACGGTCCAAGATTGGACCGAACGGGCTGAACCGGTTGAACCGGGCCCAAATCGGGCCGTAGGCCCAACCGGACCAGTTTATTAAAAGGACCCACGTCCTCCTCTTCCCCATTTCAGCAATGTTCAAGTTGCAGGGGAAAGGAGAGAAAGGAATCCCGTAACCCTACGGTGAAATTCCAACTAACGTAACTCCTCCGTCCGAGCTCCGATCGTCGCACCGTTTGTGGCCATGCGTTCACTGCGTTGAGCTCTATATTTTTACTAGAACAATTTCATAGGTAACTTGTTATTTCACACTCAGCCTTCTTTTCCCCCAATTTTCGATTTTTGAGTGAGAATGTTGAATTTCTTTGATTTCTGATGTTTTAGGATCCAATTAGCTTGAGAAAAATGTTCACTCTTGCTTATGTGAAGCTTGAGTAAGGTGAGGATACGATAATTCTATTTTATTTTTATTGAATTTGAGCTTTGACTATTAAATTGGATATATATGTGTTATGAATGTGTATTATGTTATGAATAAATAATTGGAGCTTGAAATTGTGAATACTGAAACTTGGAGGAAGCGGATTAGTTGAGTTTTGAGGGGCTGCCTTGGTTTTGAATAAATAGCTTTGGTCGTTACGTGAAAATCGGCCAAGGTATGGTTTAGGTTTCTTGCATTTAATATATAATGTTCTGTGAAAACTTAGGCTAGACGACCATAGGATAAGTTGGAATGCAGGTGTATGTTTAATGTTTAGTAATTTGTCGATGAATATATTTGGTTAAAATTTATTGGATAATTAGTTATTAATTTTGGATGGTGAATGTTGTTATGTTAATTTGGAGAGAATTATGGTTGAATGTTATTGTTGATGAACATGGTTGGTTTGGTGCTTGTTGATTAACTAATGATTTGGTGAATTATTGATTTGAGGTATTTTGTGTTAGAAACCTAGGATTAGTGAACTATGATCCTTAGTTGAATTTTGGTTGTTGGATTTGAATATTGTATGAGTATAATTATTGATTTGAGGTAGATTTATTGTGGTGACTGTTATGATGATGAGGAAGGGTATGTTGAATTGAAAAGAAAGCAGGTTTGGACTCGAAAATGGTGGCAAAGTCCGAGTTTTAGAGAAGATGCTGCCGAAATTTTATAAAAATTAGAGATTTTATTTATATGATTATTTAAAAAGATTTAGATTCAAAGGTTATATGGTTTGATTTAGAGTTGTTAAGAAAATGAGCATGTTTTAAGTTTGATTCATTTAGAAAAGAATGAATTATGTTTTGAATTGGAACTATTGATGGACGGAATAGGAGGTGTGGTAATGAAGGATAAGGATTGAATATGATTGACGTATAATGATGAATGAGATGTGATTGAGAATTATGTGGATGTTGATGAATTATAATTGAATTATTTATATGGCTTATGAATTTGAATAATCTGAGATACGAGATTCCCTGGATCAAGTGCCGTGGCTTGCCACCACGTGTACCAGGTTGAAAACTCGATATTCTGTTGATCCTACGACGTAAGTGTGACTGGGCACTATATAAATTCCTGAAAATGTTACCCCCATTGAGCAATATTGATATTATTTGAGAAAAAGCTATGCATAGACTCTTGGGGATGCACGTCGGGGGACAGTCTAAGGACAATTCAGACTTGTCGGGTTGGCTGGATAACAGATAGATGAGCCTCATCAGCCATAGGACAGGCATGCATCATATGCATAATACTTGAATTACTTGCTTGTGCTTTAATTGGGTGTGCCTATGTGTACTTGCCATGTTAAATGTGTATTTGTTACCTGCAGTAACTGTAACCTTCTTGTGCTTGCCTTTATCTGTTTAATTGTCTGTGAAAATGCATGATGGAGTTATTGGGTAGTTTTGTTGTACAGTGATGTATAAATATGTACTTAGCTTTCTCTCTGCATAACTTGTTCTTTTTAATCCTCTTAGATGTTTATGGAGAGGCAGGATTGTGTATATGTACTTTTGGGTTTTGGATATGTATGTATATATGTGTAAATATTCTCCGACCAGTCTTGACTTCGCAGGCTGAGTTAGGAGCTTGCTATTTTGTATCTTTGGCACTCTATTCCTACTTTTGTTATCATATGTTTAATAGTTATGGTTTTCTTAGCACTCAAGTTAACTCGTTCCTTGAGCGTTGCACTTTTATTTCGCAACTTTTATTTCCCCTATTCTTCAAGGCTCATAGCATGTTATAATTCTTCTGCTATTATGTGTACTCATTTTATTTTAGAGGTTGTAATACCACACCACCTTTGTTTTACGACTTAAGCGTAAAGCTTAGTGTGGTAGGGTGTTACATTATGGTATCTGAGCAGTTCGTTCCTATAGAGCCTGAAAGACGGACTGATTGTACTTCTGTGCATTCTCTGTATATGTGTGTATGTGCTATTAGGATATCTGATTGATATATATGGCATAAACGTTTGTGAGCATGCATTTGGAACTTAAAGCATTAGACTTGTGATATTGAGACTGATCAACTTAATATCACTTGTTTGGTGTGTATAAGGACCAGATGTCGACTCGCGGACGCGGTCGCGGGTGAGGTAAAAGTAGGATAGGCACCGTTACTCCTAACCCGGTTGGGAATGATCCAGTAGACTTTATGGCTGCCCTGGAAAATATGGCTGCAGCTATGCAGGCAACAGCTGAGGTGCTGGGTAACCAGATAAATCAGGGTAATCACAGGAATAATAATGATGAGAACGGTCCTATGACACTTACTACGTTTTTGAAAGTTCGCCCTCCAACTTTTAGGGGAACCTCAAATCTCACTAATGCAGATAATTGGATCCAGGCTATGGAAAGGGCGTTGCAGGTTCCTGAGGAGCAATGGGTTGTGTTTGGAACTTATCAGCTGCAAAGCGAGGCTCAGCATTGGTGGTAGGGAATACGACGTATCCTGCAGGTAGATGATGCTGGAATAACCGGGAGGTTGGTTATCTAAGAATCATGTTTTGCTTGATTGTTCTGAGAAGTCAGTACAGTTTATGCTGGAAGGGTCAGAAGCACCGGTTGTGGTGAATGGTTACTATTTGAATTCTATGATAGTAAACTGTTCTGGAACTGAATGTCAGGGTATTATGTTATTAACTGCGGGAGTATCAGGTGATGATTAGAGTATAGAGCAGATTTTCGTTGTATGTGAATTTCCAAATGTGTTTCCAGATGATATTAATGAATTTCCACCTAATCGGGAGGTTGAGTTTGCAATTGAGTTGGTGGATGGAGCTGGTTCGATTTCAATTACTCCTTATAGGATGTCACCTTTAGAAATGGCTGAACTGAAAGCTCAGCTGGAAGATCTGTTGGGTAAGCATTTTATCCGACCAAGTGTTTCTCCGTGGGGAGCGCCGGTGTTACTGGTAAAGAAGAAGGATGGGAGTATGCGGTTGTGTGTCGATTATCGGCAATTGAATAAGATCACTGTGAAGAATAAATATCTGTTGCCTAGAATCGATGATCCAATGGATCAGTTACAGGGTGCCGGTGTGTTTTCTAAGATTGACCTGCGATTCGGGTATCATCAGATAAGGGTTAGAGACGAGGATATACCAAAAACTGCTTTCAGGACGCGTTATGGTCATTATGAGTATACAGTGATGTCCTTTGGGTTAACTAATGCCCCGAAAGTATTTATGGATTATATGAACAGGATTTTTCGACCGTATCTGGACAAGTTTGTTATTGTCTTCATTGATGATATTCTTGTTTATTCTAAGTCTGAAGAGGAACATGCTGAACACTTCCGAACTGTACTGCAAATTCTGAGAGACAGGAAGTTATATGCTAAGTTATCTAAATGTGAGTTCTGGAAGAGTGAAGTGAAGTTTCTCGGCCACGTGGTGAGTAAGCAGGGGATAGCTGTGGATTCTACTAAGGTGGAAGCAGTGATGAATTGGGAGCGACCAACTTTAGTGACAAAGATCAGGAGTTTCCTAGGTTTGCCGGGGTATTATCGCAGATTCATTAAAGGATTTTCACAGCTCGCCTTACCTTTAACTAAGTTGACTAGGAAGGATACGCTTTTTGTCTGGACTCCGGAGTGTAAGGAAAGTTTTCAAACGTTGAAGCACAAATTGACTATTGCACCCGTGTTGGTATTGCCTGAACTAAGTAAACCGTTTGAAGTGTACTGTGATGCATCACTGAAGGGTTTAGGGTGCGTTCTGATGCAGCACTAGAATGTTGTAGCATATGCCTTACGGCAGTTAAGGCCGCATGAGATGAACTACCCGACACATGATTTAGAACTTGCTGCTGTTGTGTTTGCTTTAAAGATTTGGAGGCACTACCTCTATGGTGTTAAGTTTCATGTTTTCTCAGACCATAAGAGTTTGAAATATCTTTTTGAGCAGAAAGAGTTGAATATGCGTCAGAGAAGGTGGATTGAGCTTTTGAAAGATTATGATTTTGAATTAAATTATCATCCAGGAAAAGCGAACGTTGTGGCGGATGCCTTGAGTCAGAAATCTTTATATGCAGCTTGGATGATGCTACGGGAAGAAGAATTACTAAGGGCATTTCAAGGCTTGAATTTGAGAATTAGAGAAAAATCTGGAATTTTGTGTTTAAGTCAGTTACAGATTTCAAGTGAATTTAAATCAGAACTTCTGAAAGCTCATCAAGACAGCGAAGTGTTACGTAAGATATTACCAGCAGTTGAACATGAAAAACAGTAGAGAGTGTCAGAAGGACAGGATGGTTTGTGGAGGTTCAAGAACCAGATTATTGTGCCAAATATTGGAGACCTGCGACCGAGTACCTTGAAGGAAGCTCATAAGCGGGTTTTTAATTCATCCAGGGAGCACCAAAATATATCAGGATCTGAAAGTGACGTTCTGGTGGCCAGGTATAAAGAATAATGTGGCATTGCATGTATCTATATGTTTAACGTGTCAGAAGGTTAAGATTGAGCATCAAAGACCATCAGGGACCCTTCAACCTTTGGAGATTCCACAATGAAAATGGGAGAGTATCGCAATGGATTTTGTGATAGGGTTGCCTAGAACCCGATTAGGTTGTGACGCTATTTGGGTGGTTGTGGATCGACTGACAAAATCAGCTCACTTTTTTCCTATCCGAATAAGTTGTACAATGGAAGAATTAGCTCGAATGTATATTAAAGAGATTGTCAGGTTGCATGGCGTGCCTTCTACCATTATATCTGACAGGGATCCTCGCTTTACATCAAGATTCTTGGGAGCTTTTCAGCGTGCATTTGGGACTCAGTTAAGCTTGAGTACTACGTATCACCCTTAGACAGATGGTCAGTCAGAAAGAACTATTCAGACCTTGGAGGATATGCTAAGAGCTTGTGTTTTGGACCAGCCGGCGAGCTGGGATCGGTATATGCCATTAATAGAATTTGTTTATAATAATAGCTATCATGCGAGCATTGGAATGGCTCCATATGAGGCTCTGTATGGCATAAAATGTCAATCTCCATTGTGTTGGTATGAAACTGGAGAAAGAAGTTTGTTAGGGCCTGAGATGATAGCTGAAACTACTGAACAGGTAAAGAAGATTCGTAACCGAATGCTTATAGCCCAAAGCCGCCAAAAGAGCTATGCTGATCAGAGGCGAAAGCCTTTGGAGTTCGAAGAAGGAGAACATGTCTTTCTGAAAGTTACACCAACCACTAGAGTGGGAAGAGCTATTAAGACTAAGAAAATGAATCCCCGTTATGTTGGACCGTTTGAGATCCTGAAAAGAATTAAGCCGATAGCTTATAGAATTGCCTTACCGCCATATCTTTCGAATCTGCATGATGTGTTTCATGTATCACAGCTTCGGAAGTATACTCCTGACGCAAGTCATGTTCTAGAACCAGAACCAATCCAAGTGAGAGAAGATCTAACACTCACAGTAATTCCAGTGAGAATTGATGACATCAGTATTAAACGATTACGCGGGAAGGAAGTATCATTGGTAAAAGTAGCTTGGAGTCGAGCTGGTATCGAAGAACATACCTGGGAGCTCGAATCAGATATGCGAAAGGACTATCCACATCTCTTTTCAGGTAACTGAATTTGAATTTTGAGGATAAAATTCTTT
Source organism: Arachis ipaensis (assembly GCF_000816755.2). Classification (NCBI taxonomy): domain Eukaryota; kingdom Viridiplantae; phylum Streptophyta; class Magnoliopsida; order Fabales; family Fabaceae; genus Arachis; species Arachis ipaensis. Next base: position 111,307,068 of record NC_029790.2, on the reverse strand, counting down.
ATTAGGTGGGTAGGATGTAAACCCCAGTTAAATCAGTAGATAATTAGTCAATAAATTAATTTTTAATAAGAAAGATTAGAAATGTGAATATTATATTAAATTAGGATAAAGCTCATCAAAACGAGAATTTTGACACTAATTTCGAAGAAAACGGTCCAAGATTGGACCGAACGGGCTGAACCGGGCCCAAATCAGGCCATGGGCCCAACCGGACCAGTTTATTAAAAGGACCCACGTCCTCCTCTTCCTCATTTCAGCAACGTTGAAGTTGCAGGGGAAAGGAGAGAAAGGAATCCCGTAACCCTACGGTGAAATTCCAACTGACGTAACTCCTCCGTCCGAGCTCCGATCGCCGCACCGTTTGCGGCCATGTGTTCACTGTGTTGAGCTCTACGTTTCTACCGGAACAATTTCATAGGTAACTCGTTATTTCACACTCAGTCTTCTTTTCCCCCAATTTTTGAATTTTGAGTGGGAATGTTGAATTTCTTTGATTTCTGATGTTTTAAGATCCAATTAGCTTGAGAAAAACGTTCACTCTTGCTTATGTGAAGCTTGAGTAAGGTGAGGATACGATAATTCTATTTTATTTTCATTGAATTTGAGCTTTGAGTATTAAATTGGATATATATGTGTTATGAATGTGTATTGGGTTGTGAATAAATAATTGGAGCTTGAAATTGTGAATACTAGAACTTGGAGGAAGCGAATTAGTTGAGTTTTGAGGGGCTGCCTTGGTTTTGAATAAATAGCTTTGGTCGTTACGTGGAAATCGGCCAAGGTATGGTTTAGGTTTCTTGCATTTAATATATAATATTCTGTGAAAACTTAGGCTAGACGACCATAGGATAAGTTGGAATGCAGGTGTATGTTTAATGTTTAGTAATTTGTCGATGAATATATTTGGTTGAACATTTATTGTGGTGATTGTTATGATGATGAGGAAGGGTATGTTGAATTGAAAAGAAAGCAGGTTTGGACCCGAAAAGGGTGGCAAAGTCTGAGTTTTAGAGAAGATGCTGCCGAAATTTTATAAAAATTAGAGATTTTGTTTATATGATTATTTAAAAAGATTTAGATTCAAAGGTTATATGGTTTGATTTAGAGTTGTTAAGAAAATGAGCATGTTTTAAATTTGATTCATTTAGAAAAGAATGAATTATGTTTTGAATTGGAACTATTGATGGACGGAATGGGAGGTGTGGTAATGAAGGATAAGGATTGAATATGATTGACGTATAATGATGAATGAGATGCGATTGAGAATGATGTGGATGTTAATGAATTATAATTGAATTATTTATATGGCTTATGAATTTGAATAATCTGAGATACGAGATTCCCTGGATCAAGTGCTGTGGCTTGCCACCACGTGTACCAGGTTGAAAACTCGATACTCTGTTGACCCTACGATGTAAGTGTGACCGGGCACTATATAAATTCCTGGGAATGTTACTCCTATTGAGCAATATTGATTATTTGAGAAAAAGCTATGCATAGACTCTTGGGAATGCACGTCGGGGGACAGTCTAAGAACAATTCAGACTTGTCTGGTTGGCTGGATAACAGACAGATGAGCCTCATCAGCCATAGGACAGGCATGCATCATATGCATAATACTTGAATTACTTGCTTGTGCTTTAATTGGGTGTGCCTATGTGTACTTGCCATGTTAAATGTGTATTTATTACCTGCAGTAACTGTAACCTTCTTGTGCTTGCCTTTATCTGTTTAATTGTCTGTAAAAATGCATGATGGAGTTGGAGGTATGGAGGAATGGCAGTATGAGACTTAGATTTTAAGGTTAAGTTAAGTTAGGATTAAATAATCTTAGAAAACCACCTTTTATGGCTCCTGTTTAATACTTTAAGCTCTATAATCTGAGTCTCGATGTTCTAAGATTGCCTCTGGCATTCCCAGGACCTTATATATTATGTGTGTGGCACCTTTACCATACTGAGAACCTCCGGTTCTCATTCCATACTATGTTGTTGTTTTTCAGATGCAGGTCGAGAGGCATCTCGTTAGGCGTCTGGACTCTTGAAGCGGAGTGGTTACTGGGTAGTTTTGTTGTACAGTGATGTATAAATATGTACTTAGCTTTCTCTCTGCATAACTTGTTCTTTTTAATCCTCTTAGATGTTTATGGAGAGGCAGGATTGTGTATATGTACTTTTGGGTTTTGGATATGTATGTATATATGTGTAAATATTCTCCGACCAGTATTGACTTCGCAGGCTGAGTTAGGAGCTTGTTATTTTGTATCTTTGGCACTCTATTCCTACTTTTGTTATCTTATGTTTAATAGTTATGGTTTTCTTAGCACGCAAGTAACTCGTTCCTTGAGCGTTGCACTTTTATTTCGCAACTTTTATTTTCCCTATTCTTCAAGACTCCTAGCATATTATAATTCTTCTGCTATTATGTGTACTCATTTTATTTTAGAGGTCGTAATACCACACCACCTTTGTTTTACGACTTAAGCGTAAAGCTTAGTGTGGTAGGGTGTTACAGCAACCTGACAATCAGGAGACTTGTACTCAAAGATAGAATTTATTTATGCATATGATGATGTATAAGGAGAATTAATTTTATACTTGAAACTAGACAACCTAGGGGTATAAAATAGAATTCAGTTAAATAATTGTCTGACAACCAGATAATTATTTGGGATTATAATTATATGGGATATAATTTAATCATGTTTATTTAGAATAGGTATGAGTAACAACTTGACAACCAAGTTACTCATTCACGATTCTAAATAATTTTGCCAGAAATATAGATTTCTTGTTTACTTTCATATTTTAGATTTTTAAATATATCCATCTTTCGTATGGCATACTTGAAAGTAACAAATTGGCTACAAATTGAGAATTGTTCTTATTTATGAAAGGATTACATGATAATCCTACTGAAATAATATATTCCAATAAAATTGGTTTTGGAATGGTCAAAACTTGTGAAATATTTGTAATATTATTTTACATAGGTTGTTTTAACAACCATGAGTTCTAATTTCAAAAGCATATACCCACTATTTATTACTGAACATCTTGAGAAGATGTATGGTGCCCAAAGTAAGATAATATGACTATCAAAGATTTTATTTAAATTAGTGGGAGTATTGGGCAATATATTTTGAATTAAACAATTTTAGAAGTTGGAATGCCATTCGGCAAATGGCTTTAGCGAGAATTGTTCTTGCAAGCATTTTTGGAGTTTTATTTTGTTGTAAACAATTTATAATTGGCTTTAATATGATTAAGGTTTGTGGCCTTTTTGGAAAAACTCAATATGAGTATTGAGGATGCGAATCAAAATTGCTCTTAAGGGTTGGTTTGACCAATAATAAAAATATTAAGTATTTTTATTATAAGAGTTTAAAGTAAAATCTCTAATATCCAATTGATATTCTATTAAATAGAAAATGAGATTCTCTCCGTGCATAAATACTAGTACTCTATGTACTCCATTATGTTTAAGAAACATGAAATTTGATTTCGTTGAATATCACTGTTTGTTAAATATTTGGACTACATTTTAGAAATATTGCTAAATTAACAAATTCCTCACTAAATCAATTTTTTACCCATATGAGATATGAAAAAGGCATAAGCTGAAACTCAAGAACATTAGAGTTTGAAGATGTCTTATGTGTGTTAAGAGATTGCACAACAATAGAATTGATATTAGGTCCGATAAATGAGATTTATTGGTTACTCTAAAGAAATAATGAGATTATTTTTATCAGAAATAAAGTGTCTGTGATAAGAGGTTAAACTCTTTTTTAGAAAAGGGATTCCATCTTAAAGAAGAGTGGGAGTGCAATTACTTTTATTAGAATTGTATACCACTCAACAGAGGATATACTTTCTCTTGAAAGTATAAAAGGTTTGATCGTCAAACGAACTTTTTGAACAAGTAACCTATTTGTATAATGATACAATTCTATAAAGATAGATCTAATGGTTACTTAGATTTTTTTATAATCATGTTCAATAAGGATTGTCCTTAAAATAAAATTACGCACTATTGTAGTGGGAGATTTCATGTTTTGAGAAAATGTGATATTTATTATACATTAGGCATATTTTACAAAAAAGTCAAGCACATATGCTCAAGAGCTAAGGTGTTTAAGGTCAAAAGAGTTTTGATAAACACAAATGTGCATTGAAAAATTATACACATGATTGATTGGCTCTAGTGCAAGTGGGAGATTATTGTGATAATAGTATGCCCAAGATCCAATCTATCATGATTGGCTCTCGTACAAGTGGGAGATTGTTGGGAATAAATAGTATGACCACAATCCAATCAATCACGTGTTAAATAATTTGTTATTGTTATTATATTAAAATATTAATTTAATAACGTCCTTGATTAAATTTAGAGATTTATCATTGTGATAGTGATGACAATATTGAGAGATGAATCTTTTATAATTTAATCTAAATTGTTCTTGGTCATAGGATTATTAAAAAGGACATTAATAATCCGAAAAGATCAATATATATATAATGGTCTTCATTGGATGAAGATTAATAGATCTCATTTATTAAATTAAATATATAGATGGTGCATATAGAGATATGACCATTGAACGGACTCACTTTGGGAATTCCTAATGGTTATAATTACTGTATATTTGTCAATAGGATATTCTCAAGATGAACATAGTAATATAGTTTCCTTTGACCTGCGACTATCATAGTAATTAACAATGTATTTATTATACTTTGATTCCGGACACTTAATACCCTAGGGTGCTAGTTGAATAGATATTGGGTATGATTTAAATACTTGTAGAATTAATGATTAGTCAATAAGGAATCCGTCAACTCTCGGTAAAGAGTTTGAGCTCTGATTATAATGACTGAGATGAATAAAACATTGGCCAAGGGGATTGAATGAATGAAGAAATGAGTTTCTTAGGTCATTCACAGTTCATTATAATAATGGTAACAAATTAGAATTTGACAATTAAATCATACTCTAAAGGTTAACCAAGAGCTGGAAAGATGGAAGGAATTATACTTTGTTCTTCTAAGGTTCTTAGTAAAAATATATTACTTCATACTATCGGGTTGTTGAGGAGTGTTGCTAGACGCCAACCTTGATTAGTAAATTTAGTATGACTAATTTACTACCCGCTTAGTATTGAACCTATGGGGTCACACACTAACAAGTGTTCTAATCTTCGCTGTAGAATTATTTAATTATTAATTTGATTTGATCAAATAAATAATTATATTAATTCAAATAGAATATTATTATATTTTTTGTTAGCACCAAGAATATAATAATAGTATGATAATTGAGAATATTAAATGAGATTTGAGAATAATTAGTTATTTTATTTCTAAATTTGAATTATAAATTTGGATGAAGATCCTAATTGATTCTATTTTAAATTGTTATGATATGATTCATAAAATTTGAAGGAGTCAGATTTGGAATTTCAAGATATGATTTAAATTTGAATTGAGATTCAAATTTAAAATCAGTAACAAATCTCATACTATATATATGTATGCCAAGAGTAGAGGAAAGTGATGAGATGAGAATAAAACACAAGAGTTTTATTCCCTTACCTCTACGCACATAAATGTATGTGAGCCTAATTCTTGGAGAAGAATTTTATGGTGTGTAAAGAGTTGCAATAGGTTCCTCAATTTAGATCAGATGTCCATTGGTCAAAGAGTTGACAGCAAAGGTTGGTCTCGGTGTGGATACGCATAGAGGCTTCGTACAATCGAAGAATAAAGTTTTTACTAAAGTGTCTAAAGGTATTTAGATCTGATATATATATTATTATTGGAATAAAGAATAAAAATATATTTTTTATTTAATTTTATAAAAAGTCTTAAACATCCTTACTTTATTTGATTAGACAAAAATATCCTTTTAAATTAATCAAATTTTAAAATTCAATTAATCCTAATTTTATAGTTTCAATTAATTTAAACAACAAAACAAAAGCATATAAAAAAAACAAAAATCAATCGTTCTTCGTCTTCTCCAATTCCCCTAATCATTCGTCCCCCTGAAGCAAAGCAAAACATATCAAAAAAATAAAAAATCAATCTGTTCCTCATCTTCTCCAATTTCCCTAATATCATTCGTGCCCCCTCCCCTCTCCTCTAAAGCACACCAAAACGGCAAAACCCTAGCCCTAGGTTCTTTGCCGCCGGCGTCCCCAGGCTCAGCGCTTTCGTTTCTTCCTCTTCCCTCTGTCCGGAACCCAGGTAGCTCGGCACGTCGTCCCCATCCTCGCTGGCTTCTCTATCTGTGGCTTGGAGCAGCTCGTCATCGGATCACCGCTTGCCGCCGTCTTTGCTCTCGCCGTCGTGTCGCCGGTTGCCGCCGTGTCTCCGTCGAAGGTTAGTGGCCCTACTTTTAATTTTGCTCTGGTTGCTGAATGCTCGGTTTTTTCTTCTTCCTTTTAATTTTTAAAATTTTTCTTTTTTTCTTTTTTTCAGCAAAAAAAAATTGATAAAAAAAATTTAATTTTTTGGTCTCGAAGATCTCCATAGTGAAGCTAGTGGATCCTGAAGTGAAGGAACGCAACGATGAGGAAGAAGGAGGTGAAGAGTTGTCTGATATATACCACTCACCACGGGTTTTCAAGCTGAACTACGCGGAGATGATGAAGTTCAAGGTTTGTATATATTCTGATGGAGATCCCAAGACATTTTATCAAACACCTAGGAAGCTCACTGGGAAATACGCCAGTGAGGGATATTTCTTCCAGAACATTCGGGAGAGTAGGTTCCAAACCCTCGATCCGGATCAGGCACACCTCTTCTTCATACCAATCTCCTGTCATAAGATGCGTGACAAGGTAAACATTTTCAGTGTTTTTTGGTTTTTGCAATGTCTTTGGATTATTTTAACTAACTGTATTTACAAGAATGTGTAGCACTTTGTTGGATAGGTGAGCATTGTCATTTTTTTAAGTGGTGGTTAATATTGAGATCTGAGAAGGTTGTGGTATTTGGTTGATGTCTTAGTGTCAATAGCTGTCTTGTTATGGTAATATGTTAATAATGGTAATGAATGATTTTTTAAGGACTAATTTGTGAATAAGGAATGAGGATACGACAAAGTGTTTGAACTTTGTTTCGGATATGCGGTATTAGCACCTAGTACTGATATTACATAAGATGCTAGGGTAATATGTGTTGGAAATATTATTAATTGTTGGAGGTTGTGATTTTTATGAATGTCTTGATGATCACCTATTCACCTTCGGTGAAGAATTAGGGACTGAAATTTCATGCGGTAAACATGTACATTTTATATAGCTTCATAAACTATTATGGCTTTTATCGGCATCAAGTGAATTGGCTAAATCATTGCCCAATTTTATTGCCAGGTAATGTCCGAACTTGAAAGTCCAATCCATGTACAATTTGGTAAAATCTTATATGGAAAGACAGGAATAATTTGTGAGAGTGTTAATACGGAATTTAAGGAGTTGGTATTGATGTGTGGAGGACCCAATGAGAAACTCAGCTGAGAAGCTAACAAATTGCCTCAGGTTAGTTTAATGAGCTATAGTATCTTCATCTCACCCAGTTTAATATTTGGAAAAGAAAAAAAAATTGCAATGGAAAATTATTGTTTTTAGTATGTATTAGTTTTCTAATCATGGATACATCATCTATTTTACGAAATTATTAGGCGTGTTTGAACATACTTATGCAGTTACACTTTTAAGGGACTTTTTTCCTAACCTTTTATTTGTTGCGAAGTTCACCCTTAAAAGTTTCTTTATTGATTATCTTTTTTTTATTTTTTAAATTGATAATCCTTAGCATAATATTTGCAATAACAAACTGAAGGATCACCACAGAATTATTCCTGATACACCTTCAGAACGCATGATGAGCCTCCCAACCACAAGGAAGCTGGCATTGAAAAATAAAATTGTCTTTGGCACTGGTGATCATTGGCATGCTCCCACTTTAACTGCAAATATGGCATTTGTCAGAGCAGTTTCACGAACAGGGATGTCACTTTATACTATTGAGCATAGACCAAGGGCCTTAACTGGTGACTAGTTTCATGAATTTTTGACAAGTTTTGAGGCATTCATTCTCACATAGAAAATCAGGTAACAGTGTTATCTTGTCAATGACACATAAAATGGGCAAGAGGAAAGAAACTTACGAAATTATCCTTTTTCTAAATTTATTCCATTCCATTATCAAATTGTTCTTTTGAAACCAATTTCTAGTGAAGGGTACTTTTCAATTTCAATTGGTTCAATGTAGAATGATGAGACTTCGGTAATTGGCATCTGCTTGCAAGATGTTTATAACAAATACATAAGCATTGAGATAATAAAAACTTAGGCTTAGCTGAAGTGTCGCATAGAGATACTTGAGCTCAAGTAACTATAACTACACTTTAATTTGTAAACTAAATTTTTAGCTTACCGATATCTATACATAGTTTTACACTTTTCTTAAATGAGTATTACACAGAAAGAATAGTTTATCTGTAAATGTAAAAATAAATAATAATTAAAAACACAACCAATTTTTTAAAGAACTGTTAATATAGCTATTTATTTTTATCATTATTAGTTTGGTAATAATAAAGCTATTTATTGTTCAGAGAAGTCTAAATCTTGGAAACAACATAAAATTTTGCAACTATAGGATAATATTCAGAGCATAATGCCAACTGAAAAGGAATTTTTCATTACCACTGATAAAAATTCAACCAATGCTTTCTTTCCTCAGTTCCAACCTCTCAAGTTTGATGTCTATTGGGGGGACTTAAATGGAATGTCTCCTGTCTGCTGATGTAACCAGCAGTGGGATCTTCAAGGTGCTTGCAGACTGTACTTGTCATGTGAAGGGCACATTAACCACTGTATTGCTCTGATGATCTTGGAAAAACTGTGGCATAGACCTTTCACATAGTCCAGTGTTTTTGTATCATTCTTGGTCCTTTCTCACTGTAAATATTTGTATCTGAGTTGTATGCTTTGGACTTCACAATAAACTCTGCATTGTCATGTGAAAAGTTAGTCTAAGATTACTTATCCTGTGCTGTCAGTTCAGAAGTTGGGAAGATTTGACTGAAGATTAGGTAATGGATTCAACAAGGAGAAAGTGCACTTGCAAAAGCAACCTCTTTAAGTGTATTGGCATAGATTTTTAGTAATGGAGGATGATATGAACTCATACCGTGCTCCTTGGGAACTACCAAGGGAGCTGTTGGTGGTCATGGAATCAAGGTGCTTCCACCTCTACACTGGGGATCCTATCTTTGATTATCTATCATAAATATCAAAAAGGGTGTTTTTATAGTTTCATCTTTTTGTGATTACAACCTTTAGCTCAGTTCATTTGAATAATGGATGAAAATAATGTAATGTTGCTGCTCTGTGTTGAGCTTCCTTATCTGACTCTAACTTATGAAAATACTGTTAGTGTTCTTTTTAAAGGAGACAACCTATATACTTTTTGGTTGAAATACATATAGTTATAGTTCAGTCTCCTTAATTTTTATTGTGCAATGAGTTGCTGCCATTTTACATCCTTTTGGTGCTAATGCTAAATACCAAGTTATGCCATGCTAAAAGATTGATGTGTAACTTTTTATAACCGCTAGATAAAGTTTCTATATTCCTTGGAGGAAAGATAAAATATTTCATATTTCAAAAAGGGTATTCTAGAAATTATCTTTTTAAAGAATTGCAATTCAATTTTTTAAAAAAAATTAAGGAGAATAACTCTTATAATAGTAGAATAGCTCTTATATTAGTTCCTTCTACAATGATTGGATTTTGGACCATTTTCCTTGAAAGAAAATTCTAATATAAATCCACAGGAATTATCTTGGCATGTGAATAACACAACGCAGACACTTTCCTTCCTTCCTGAGATCAAAAGCATTGTTAATGTCATCAAATGGCAAATTATGTGTTATGTAGTCATCAATTTGAATTTCCTGCATATTAAACATCATATTAGTACATATTTCTTGCTGAAATATCAAATTAAAAGTAGGTTGGAGTTTGGAACTTAAAAGTTATGAGAGAGTGAGGCCTTGAAGTGAAGACTTGCATGTTCCACATGAAAATAAATATAGACAAAGCAATGATCAAACAAAATTATCACGGTACTCTTGCTATTACCTTGTTCACATACTTCTCTACTAATAAAGGAAGATCAGATTTAGGTTTTCATCCTCCAAATAGAGATCCCTTGAGTTTTCTTCCCATTAAGAATAGTCCATAGTGAGCTGACATCTCAGGCTTCACCTTTGGCACACCAAGTGTTACTGTCAAACCCCATCCCTAGGAGAAAAAAGGGGAAAAAATGTAGAATAAAATTCAAGTCTATTAAATAAAAGCCTTTAAATTTCACAAGGAGAGTTTTGGCTATAATGAGTATTACATCACAACAGGACTGCAATGCAGTGGTTATCATGTCAGTGTCGCCTACACATTCAAAAGAAAAATCTGTTCCGCCATCAGTAATGCGCTTAATAACCTGAAAATTTTTAACATATAAACGATTGTTACAAATAAACTTGTTTCACAGACATGTAAGTCTTAACCTAGCAGCAGCTATTTGATATGATATATGACCATATATATATTATCTGAAAGGTTAAATTGGATATTTTCTGATGAGATAAACAACAACCTGAGCAATAGGTTCTTGGTAGGAACTCGGGTCAACAACTTCTGTAAATCTAAAAGCTTTTGCTGCGACAATAACAAACACAATAACAAATAATGAACCAAGGATTGTGCTAGGTGAAAAAACAATATTCAGATCGATTTCAGGACTGATTTTGGCACCTTTTTCACACTTCTGTGGATTCTTATCCATGCCAATTATTCGAGATGCTCCCCTTAGTTTTGCACCTTGTGCAACCTAATTAAAGGAGAATTCATAAATTATCTTGTAGTTTGAAAATGATAATTTGTAATTAATTGAGAACTGAAAAGTTAAGACAGACAGAGTTGTTCCCTGTACTTACAGAAAGGCCAACAGTTCCGAGACCAAATATCACCACAGATGATCCTTTTGTCACATTAGCAACATTTCATGCTGCGCCTAGACCTTCCATGAGTGACATAATCAATCAGAAACCAAGAATTTATCAATGGAATTAAGAGTTATGAATTTATGATACTCTACTATGAGAGATTGCATTATTGGGACTCTTTCCTTGGCCATAACTGAACTCATTCGCCAAATCATCAACATCATCCACATCTTCATCTCCATCCACTCGAGGACTCCCTAAAATCCAAAGATGATTCTTTCAGTTCAATTCAAAGTTAAGACAAAGGATCATCAGAGTCCAAAACAGAAAAAAAGAAAACACATATGCACAAAGTAAACTTACCTTTGTGCCTTTTGTATTTAGTCTTGCACTGGAGGCAACACTGGTATATCCTTTCGCTCGTATTCATAACAAGGACGACAAACTGGAAATGCACACTCATTGCAAGCAACAAAGACATCGCCGCTGTCTGTTAATCCAACAGTTTCACCACAAATTTGACAGATTGATACATTCAAATTCTTCAGGGGTTTAGGCTACAGAATAAAAGGCATTTCACAAGTTGAATTACATCAGTAGAATTTAAACCAGATTAGATTCATTAAACTCTTATAAATTGATAAACAAAACTAGTCATTTACCATCCAAAGGAAATGCTCAAGCAGGGCTAGTTCGAATCTTAGAATGGAAATTAATTTGACTTCATTACAATCTTTGTGATGTATAATAACAAAAAAAGTTTAGTTCAATTCATTAACAATTAGCAATAATATCACTATATAAGTACATAGATCTATAAGAAAAATATCTAATCTCATTCACATTCACATCAATCGCAAAACTCCATGAAAAGAAATATATCAATAGCATCACATTCACATCCAATCGCATTATGTGACTTTTCTAAAGTCAAAACCAATCAAAAACTCCTGATTCCCGAAATTCTTTGGGACAAAGTGAAGCTGGAGGTACCAATGAAGCAAATGAAGACTCTCATCATAAGGACCACATACTTAGAGCTCAAAAGAAAAGGAATAAGAGAAAGAAGAAAGCTTCAGGGTACAACAAGGCAATTGATATAAATAGGTTTATCATTTTCTCCAATGTAAAATTTAATATTATCTTCATGAACTCATTTTAACTTTATGACCCAGTAGAATTCGGATTGTTTAATGATGTATTTAAGGCTTTTGAATTCATTTCTTCATTTTCATTTAGTTATAGAATGAAGCATTGGTCACTGCTCCATTTTAATCCCAACCTCAATACAGTCCCTGAAACTTAATCAAATTAATGTGTAGATAAGCTTGATTTGTTTGTATCTCTATTAACAAGTTTTGGCTGCCATCTTGTCCACATGATTGAAAGCTTTATGCATTTCATGTCGATTTAGAAAGCAAGTTTCATTTGTTCATTTTTTTTACCATAAGAGTGCACCATGTGACTTGGTAGTATTCAACAGAAGTTTAGAAGATATATCTAATCAGAGGATCTACCAATCCAATTGTTTTTCTGTCATCAAAAGCTAATCAAGGATTTGTTTCTAATGAAATTAGATGTGCATTAAGACACTATGTAGCATCTGAAAAATGAAACTATTGTGATCTAAATTAAGTTTTCTATTAAAAAAATTACATTCACAGTTTTAGAAACATATGCAGATAAAATAAGAATTCAACAATTTGTCAAAATTAACAACTAATATCAAATCACATAAATCAAACCAAATTACCCTAATTACAAAAATCACACCAATGCTATAATAATTCAAATCAAAGAAATCATAAGGAGGAAATTATCGGAAGGGAGAGGCTGACAACAGTGATGAAGAATGAGGAAGACGGCAAAGAAGACAGTGACGAAGACGGAACCAAGAGGAAGGTAACGCTCTTTAGAACCAGGAGGAAGGCGACGCTCTCTGGAACGCGCAAGATGGCGATGCTCTATGACTCGACGATGACCTCGATTGCAAGACAAGAGAGGAGAGAGGGAAAGATCTTGCGTGCGACGCACAGTGAGACAGATGAGAGAGATCGAGCAGAGAAAGACAGAGAGAGAGGATAGGAAGAGGAGAGAAGAAGATGAAGAATACTGAAACCTTCAGAGGCGTGAAGTGGAGGGTTTCTAAACCCAGATGAAGAACAATTTTGGTTTTTTGTTTCTTTAATATGTTTAACCCAGATGAAGAACAATTTTGATTTTTTATTTTTTTAATATATTTTTCTCAAATATATTATCTGTATTCAAATAAAAGTAAATCTTTAAAACTATCTTGGTGTCGAGTTAAGATAATTCTATTACCGGCAAAGGAGAGTCGGAGTTCTTGAAATTTCCAAGGGCCCTCTTATAATCAACAGGGTTAAGAGCTGCAGCCACAACCTTAATGAGAACCTGATCATCCTTGAGTTCTGGTACAGGTACATTAGGATCAAACTTGAGAATGTCTTCAATGTTACCATATTCAGAGTAGGTCCAAGCTTTCATGTGAGATGGAATGCTAGGTGTGCTTGCCATGATAATAGATTTAATCAACTAACTATTTGGTATAAGGGAAAATAAATGAAATAAAGGACATACAAGATTCAATGGACAGAAATGAAATTTGGAAGTTGGATTGAACTTAGTAATATTTGTATGTTTGTGATATGAAGATGGTATGGCAGTATGGCTTTATATAGCATGGCCACAATAATAGTGTTACACCTTACAAAATGGGAAATAATTCAATTCAATGCACTTATCAGTTATCATGATGTCACTCCTTACATTTGTTTTGGACAAGTTAAAAGGGCAACGTTGGTTGATGTTGAACTTAGAATAATGTCGCATTTCTTTGACTAAGCTAGCTACTTTAACTTTTGCTTTGAAACAACTTGAGACGGAAATTAAAGCTGTTATGACTGGAGCACACTAGCCGCAATATGTAGGCTCAATTCATAAAATTTGGTTCATAAATTAAAGTCTTTTAATGTTCGATATTTTACAAAAGGTGTTTGCTATATAGACAAGTAACAACAAGGCACGTGGAATTTATTTTACACATCAGCATTTAATTTTTTCTTTTTTAAATATATATTATATCACCACTTTTATTAATATACCCTTTTAATTAAATAAAAAAATTATTTTTTATTTAATTTTATAAAAAATCTTAAACATTCTTACTTTATTTGATTAGACAAAAATACCCTTTTAAATTAATCAAATTTTAGAATTCAATTAATCCTAATTTTATAGTTTCAATTAATTTAAACAACAAAACAAAAACATATAAAAAAAACAAAAATCAATTGTTCTTCGTCTTCTCCAATTCCCCTAATCATTCATCCCCTTTGAAGCAAAGGAAAACATATCAAAAAATAAAAAAATAATCTGTTATTCATCTTCTCCTAATATCATTCGTGCCTCCCTCCCCTCTAAAGCACACTAAAACGACAAAATCCTAACAATAATTGACTACATTGATCTCGGTAGTTAGCCACCCACAAAATTTAAAGAACCTAAAGGAGAAGAAAGGCTAAACCACTCAACTGGGCAAACGTTGCATCTTTCTCCTCTATGAAAGTTCTTTGAATGCTCCTTTGCCCTCAATTCTTGAAAAGCTTCTCAGTATGAGAAAAATGAAATTATTGTCAACTAGAGAAGAAAAAATTTCACAGTGGCTGATTTGGATCCAAAGGGCAGGTTTAAAATTTAGAATAGAACTAAAACAGTAACAAAGTAAGAACCAAAGGTGAACGTATACTGACAGCAGTATTTATTGAAATAAGCTATGCCATGCATACCCAAGCTCACGGGCAAAAGGCAATACAAAGCCACCCAGGCAAAGGTCTACATGGAGACAAATACCAAAGCTTGATGAACTGACCAAGTTCCTACAAAAGAAAGTTTCACATTATCAGCGTTATGAAATTCATCAATAAAGTTGAAGTTATGTTCACTTTTCATCAATTAGATCAAAATAAAATAGTAACAAAGAACTTACTTCAATGGGGTCAATTATTCCATGAGGAAACCCTGGCGCAGATCCAACAATCTGTATTATCATATGAATGTCAGTTACACTTAATAGCCTAAAGAATTGAGGGCGAAGGCGCATTCAAAGAACTTTTATAAAGGAGAAAGACGCAGCGTTTATCCAATTGAGTGGTTTAGCCTTCCTTCTCTTTTAGGTTCTTTAAATTTCGTGAGTGGCTAGCTACCGAGATCAATGCAGTCAATTATTGTTAAGATTTTGCTGTTTTGGTGTGCTTCAGAGGGGAGGGGGCACGAATGATATTAGGAGAAGATGAATAACATATTGATTTTTTATTTTTTTCATATGTTTTCCTTTGCTTCAGAGGAGGATGAATGATTAGGGGAATTGGAGAAGACGAAGAACGATTGATTTTTTATTTTTTTTAATATGTTTTTGTTTTGTTGTTTAAATTAATTGAAATTATAAAATTAGGATCAATTGAATTCTAAAATTTGATTGATTTAAAAGAGTATTTTTGTCTAATCAAATAAAATAAGGATGTTTAAGACTTTTTATAAAATTAAATAAAAAATATATTTTTAGTTTTATTTAATTAAAAGGGTATATTAGTAAAAGTGGTGATATAATATATAAATTAAATGCATTAAATGCTGATGTGGAAAATAAATTCCACGTGGCTTGTTATTACTTGTCCGTATTTTAAATATATCGGTACGTATGAATTTATCATCGTACCGTAGCAAACACCATTTTTAAAAGATGGTTTTTTAAGATTTATGTTTTGGGTGTATTAGTAAAAGTGGTGATATAATATATATTTAAAAAAAAATTAAATGCTGATGTGGAAAATAAATTCCACGTGGCTTGTTATTACTTGTCCGTATTTTAAATATATCGGTACGTATGAATTTATCATCGTACCGTAGCAAACACCATTTTTAAAAGATGGTTTTTTAAGAGTTGTAGTATTTATGTTTGGTAAACTAATCAAATCAAAAATAGCTTTTAATAAACACAAACAACATCAATTGCGTTTGGTAAAATAGCTTTAAAAATTTAAAAATACTATAATAGA
Organism: Arachis ipaensis; assembly: GCF_000816755.2. Lineage (NCBI taxonomy): Eukaryota > Viridiplantae > Streptophyta > Magnoliopsida > Fabales > Fabaceae > Arachis > Arachis ipaensis. Next base: position 111,290,974 of record NC_029790.2, on the reverse strand, counting down.
CATAAATGTAAGTATTAAATTTGAAATTAGTTAACATATGAGATTATATTAGACTTTTAAATTTTGAAAAGTACAAGCCAATTTTAAAAAGTACAAGCCAATTTTAAAAAGCTTTATTTTAGGTGCTTTCAAAAATACCTCGATCTTTTAAAAGCTGCAAGTACAAGCACATAGTCTTTTTGATTTACCAAACACAAAATAAGGAGATTGAGCTTTTAAAAAGCACAAACACCTCTTCAAAAAGCTTTACCAAACCAAACCTTAGATATGAGCTAGTTGATAAATCACTATTTTATGGTATATTTTGGATTGAATTGAGTGAATTTTGTCATTTATTCTCACTCTTATTCATGTAAATTGTATGTTTTTAAATTTTCTTCCTGATTGTGTGCTATGATTGAAAACACGCTTCTTAGGCCTTAAAATCGCTAATTTTTAATCCTATCTTATTATCATTCGATATCGTGATATGTTTGTTAAGTGTTTTCAGGGTTTATAGGGCAGAAATGACTTAGAGGATGGAAAGGAAGCATGCAAAAGTGGAAGGAACACAAGAAATTGAAGTTTTGGAAAGTTGGCCTTGACGCACATGTATGGACGACGCGTATACGTGACCGATGCAGCAGGCAAGCGATGCGTACGCGTGACACGCATCACGTGCCTCAGTAAAGCGAATTCGCTGGGGGTAATTTCTGGACTGCTTTGGGCCCAATTTCAAGCCCGAAAATGAAGATTAGAGGTTGCAGAGTGAGACGAATGAGGGGAATCAATCATACAATTTTCATTCATTCACAATTTTTAGGTTTAGATGTAGGTTTCTAGGGAGAGAGGCTCTCTCCTCTCTCTAGGTTTTAGGGTTTTTAGTATTATTTCTTCTCCAATTCGGATTTCCATCTTGCTTTAATTTAGTTTCTCTTCTACATTCTATTATTCTAGCATCTTAGTTTATCTTCTCTTGTTGATTTATTCATTTTTCCAATTTAGTTTATGAACTCTTCATGTTAGATTCAATTTCTTTTTAATGCAATTTGAGATATTTCATGTTTACTGCTTCTTTCTTCATTTGTTGTTATTGATTCCTTGCAATTGTTGGTCTTAGATTTTACATTCTCTTATTACTTTTTTATACTTTTATTTTGTGCCTTCCAAGTGTTTGATAAAATGTTTGGGTCGATTTTAATTTAGATTTTTATGTTCTTGACTCAGATTGATTATTTAGAGACTCTTGAGTTATCAAAAGTCTTTTGTTGATTGGTGATTGAAGATTGCCGGTTAACTTGAACTTCACTAAAGCTAGTCTCTCACTATGAGGTGACTAGGGCTTGTGAACTCAAGTTTATTGTATGTACTTAACCTTCCTCCATTGGTTAGAGGTTAATTAAGTGAAGGCAATTCATATTTACCATCACAATTGACGATGATAACTAAGAGCTTTCTTAGTTATTAGTTTATTTTCTTGCCAATTTACTTTCTTGTTTCTTATTACAAAACCCAAAAATATACTTTTCCATAGCCAATAATAAACATAGTTCCCTGCAATTCCTTGAGAAACGACCCGAAGTTTGAATATTTCGATTAATTTTATTGGGTTTGTATTTGTGACAAACAATCTAAACGTTGATTGAGGTTTAATTATCGATTTAGAACTATACTTGTAACGCGATTTTTTTGTAAATATCTTTACCGACATTTTTCCTCCGTCACTAGTCTTTTTCTTTCTTTCTTTGTTTTCTGTTTTTTTCCTCTCTTATGTTCACAAAAATAACTATATGCTCAGTTTTTCTTTTTAATTTTAAAAATTTTGTCATATCCACGATAGAATATAATTTTAACACACTATTAATGTAAAGTAGTTTTAATTTGTATCTAATCACCTAATACCACATCAGCAAAAATAATTACTTTGTATATTATCTATGTGAATGTTCAACTAAAATAATATATGTGATTGTACAACTGTAAAAAATATTTTACACTACATCAAAAATTCAAAATTAATCTCTTTGGTATATAATTTAGTTTTAATACATTATCATTGTAAAACAATTTTAAACATGCATTCAATCATATAATACCATGTCAACAAACAAAAATAACTATTTTTATATTGATTATATAAATGTTTATTAAAAAAATAGATATAATTATATATCTGTATAAAATATTTATCCCCGCATATCCAATCTGATTTGAAAATGGTCGAATAGAATTTATGTTTTGGGCAAAAATTAATGACTGAAAAGTTGGGCACGCTCTCTTTGACACTGCAAATATTTTATTGATTAATGAATCAGCCCCTTTTTTGTTTTTTTAGTGAATCAGCCTTTCATTTTGGTCAAGCGTGAATCAGCCTTGAGAATTGGTATTTGGGACCTTAGAATGGGCTCTTTGTTTTGCTTTCGTAGTCTTCTAGAATTTGGGCTTAGACCCATACCGAGAGTGAGAGGCCATTCTGATAGATTCCTGTACTTTTAATACAAAAAAAAAAAAAAATTCTGTACTTTTCTTTTGTTTCGTTACTTTGCCATTCTTTT
>NC_029790.2:111285588-111288402 GCF_000816755.2 Arachis ipaensis | reverse complement strand
TAAAAAAAAAAAAAAAAAAATTAGTCCTTCTTTCTTCTTCTTCTTTTCTCAATTCCCTTCTGCGGCAAGCAGGTAATACATTTTTTTCCTACTTTGTTTCTCCCTTTTCTTGGTTCTTTCTCATGCTGTTCTATGTTTCCCTAGGTTTATTCGATTCTTGTTGTTTTTTAATTATTTATTGGACGTATGATGATGGTGGTTGATTAATGATCGGGAATTCGGGATACTGCTCTAGGGCTTTCAGTATTAGTGTATTACACGAGTCATTGCTTTGTCTCCAAGGCTTTAGAAGCAACTAATTTTTAAAGAGGGTTTCAACTTGCTTAGCTTCTGCAATTCCATGGCTGCCTCCTCTAAAATCCCATTTATTTGCTACCTCCTCTCTGATGTTAAGTTGTTTGGTAAACAAATGTTATATTGATATGATGTCTGAGAGCAGGGAAGTTAATGAACAAGAACTCCAAAGATCAAAGCCAATTCTTACATTATATAAAAGAATTTCCCTTTTGAGAATGAATCATACAACAATTCTAATAAACCTTGTTAATATGAACTCGTTAAACCATCCTTTAAAGAAGAAGAGAAGGGGTTCTTCTTGTTCCTTCTCTTCTGCTATGATAGTAACTAACCTCATTGGCCAACGATTTAGAGCCTAAATACAGTGGTTGTTACGAACTTGCCTTCTTAATAAATTGCTAAGACCGACTGTACGAATACTCTATTGAGGTTAGCCATAGTCTAATCGTCTTAGTTGACTCACTTTGACATGAACATGTTAGAGGCAGCATTGCATGGTAAAGCTATTATATGGATTACAAATTGGGAGGTTGGTTGAGTCAACAAAGATTTTCTACTTTGTATGCATGCAAACATGACAGAAATTTATGACATGCATATCAGAAATTCTTTTTGCTGTTGGGCAATTGTAAATGAGCATAACATGCACTCCTCCTGTCTAATTTTGTCTTGTAGGTGCGCTTTGAAGCTGCCTTGTACTTTCTTTTCATTTTTTCAAAATTATTCTTTTGGTGTTTGTATGTTGTCTCTGATTCCTCATCTCTTATTGTATACAAATCAGTAAGCCCTTTTTTCCCCTCCTCCTTTTTGTGTGTGTTTTTATTGAAATCCAGAGACACACCATGGAACCATTGCGAGTGCCGTACAATCTTAGATCTCGTGATCGTGTAGCTAACTACAGTGATTCGACACCTCGCAGGTCAGGGTTGTTACTATTTATGAGCTTCGTGCTTTCTCTTTTTGTTGTCTATATATCTGGAAACTTTTTAATTTATTCTGAGATCTCATACAATTTGTATATGAAAATGCAGATCAAAGCGTGGTAAGGTCTCCACTGGAAGCATTGTACCGGAAGATCCTCATGGTAAAGAGGAAAGAATGTGAGTACAAACAAGCTTTGTTATTGTTTACTTAATAATCATTTATAGAAATATATTAGTTTTGTAAGTTTCTTTATCTCATAAATTTTGTTTGTAATCAAAGACCAAACTCTGAGCGCTCCACCAGAAGGAATGCGCCTGAACATCCTCGTAGTAAAGGGAAAAAAGTGTGAGTACACGATTATGTTTCTTTTTTCTTAATTATGATTGATAGTAACATAGATCATTATATCAGTTTGTTATCAGTGCCTCAAATACCGTGATTTGTCTCCACTGCTACAGATTTAAGTGTTCACACCAAAGCAAGAAGCTCGAGGATGTGTTTCCTTATCCATTAGTGGCAATGCAACATTACAACAAAAATCGAAAGGAGGTTATTTTTTTTTCCAATCTTAATCTGTTGATTTCGTTTTGCTTTATTGCTTTCATGTAGAAAAAATAATTATTTGTTAATTGTTTTCCAGAAAGAACAATACAAGGTTTCTCAACGCTGTGAGGACATGCGTTTTTATGTAAGGAAGATTGGTTTTATTCGATTATTGCACTTTAAGGCTCAGCCAATACTTGGAAATTCTCCTACTAGGCATTTTTATGCCCTAGTTCATCAAAAGCCTAATCGGGATACTCACGTGTCTTACTGTGAACCTCATCCGGATCCTCCAAAATCTGGTATCTTTACTAATTTTTTTCTTTGTTTACTTCTTTTTACTATCAGATACTGTTAGAGACAGTGACATTTTTCATTTTTGTGTCATAGGTGGTCCTTCGGTTGCCAAAATCGTTCCTTTGTGCTGCAATATTTGTAGTCTTGGCAGTGCTGAAGAAATAAAGGCAAAATCAAGGGAATTGAGGTTTCATTCAACTACCTTCCTCAATATATCCATGTATAGTTGAATTTATTGCTACTTAAAATGACTTTCTTGTTTGTAGGAAAAAATCAGAAGCTCGAAAACTTGCAGGTGGAGAAGACTCAGATTCAGACTACTACGAGTGAGAATTACTTCAAATGCAGTTTCTGTTCCATTATCTCTTACATGTTATACATGATGGTGTTTAATTAAACTATTATTTTGTTGCTTCTTTTTGTTTTGATGTTTTCTGCAGTGGTTACTCAGACCCAAATTCTGGTTCTAAAAATGCTTTCTGCAGTGGTTACTCAAACAGAAATTCTACTTCTGAACCCTCTCTACTCTATGCCCCAGGGCGTACCTTTGGTGGAAAATGGTTTAAGGACTAGCACCTTTTTGGCATCAGTTGGTCATAAGGAACTAAAGTGGTGTTACTTGGACAATACTTGATGTGTTTCTCTTTTAGGGATTAGAGTTCGGATATACTTCCTACAAACAATGTTTTTTGTGTTTTATCTATCTATCTATCTATCTATTAATTAATTAATATATAATATTATTAATATATA
>NC_029790.2:111267213-111285576 GCF_000816755.2 Arachis ipaensis | reverse complement strand
AATGTATAGGCTAATTGATCAACAAAGTGTTCAGTTCAAATGTATGACAGGGGTCCAGTTTTGATATTAAAGTGCTCAAATAACATTTATTGAGCGGGGAAGTTTCAACCAAAAAATTTTTGAAATTCAAATCTAAGGTTTTTTTTTGGTAGAGTCAAATCTATGGTTTAAATCTTTCTTTTGCCCATATTTTGTTTCTTGGTTCAATTCTTAGCTCACATGTCACATAGATTCGCTCAATTTTGACTCAGTAGTTGACTCGGTCCTTCTTACCCTCACTCGTTCGCGATGTCTTTGAACTCCAATTTTGTGCATACAATCGAGTCAGTGCTGGGTGTGTCGCTTGGATTCCGTCTTAGGTTTGGTGGTCCTGATTGCGACGACCTTGGCAGCACTGATATTTGGGATGCTAATCTTCGGAAGAAATTGTCGAACCGAAGAAGGGAGATGAGACTGGTCATAGTGCCGAAGCCGTTGGCAAATTGAAGACTCTGCATGCCGCCAAGGGAATGCTAAGTGAGATTCGACAAGATTTAGTGGATCTTCATAACTAGCTGCAACAACAACAAAAAGAATCTTCTTCTTCTTCGCCGCTGATTTGTTAGACAAAAATGCTATGACCATTAACCAAGCGGCATTCACTTTCATCTTCGTTGAATAGTAAGTCAGGTTCATTTTCCACCAGAGCAGAAAGATTGGTAGCCTTGAGCGGCAAAGGAGCAATAACGACGGATAGATCTCTAACATCTTCAAGGGATGTCACAGGTAAGCACATCGGAATTTGCTCATTTTTCATTTTACTCTTAACTGATGTGCTACAATCTGGTCTGAGGATTTTCCTTCCAAACAACACTTTGATCTGTTTGTAGATGCTTTCAGATACAGTACATTGACACAACCTATTACAACAAAGTTTAAAGATTGTGGTGGTTTTGCCTTTTTAGTGAGTAGTGCAATGTATTGAAATACATTGCTTATTGAGTTGGCCATTTATTTTTCTAACTGGTATTTTGCTTCAGGAGTTCATTACGTTATTTGAATAAATTTAATTTTTTTTATCTCTTTAAACTAAATTAATAATTCTATTTGATATTTTTACACTAAAATACACTATGTGTAGGCTACTAAAACTCTTAAGAATTTGACAAGTGTAGAATCTGGTTATGCTTGAATTTCATTACTTATGTTTGCTGTTACTGTTCTATTACGAGACCTTGTATAAATGGAGGCTTAGATGAATGGGAAGGACTTGAGACTGAATGAAACATGATAAGTGAAATGTAAGAGAACTGATAGGAGAAAGGTTGAGAAGGACTTGAGGTTTATTGGAGAGAGAAAGGTTGAGTGAAAACCGAAGGTGCATGAGTTCAGTTAGTTGATCTAGCATACCTTACTATTCTTCTGGTTTAATATACTTCTAGACTTGGATTTCTGTTTGTTTAAGTATTAGAATTGCCTAGAGGATTCGTGTAGTCTTTACATCATCTCTGCTTTGGAACTATTACCCCTGTTGAGAACGTGGAAAGGGATGATATTCTGACTCGTTTTGGAAATTTCCATATTTACAGGTACTGGACGTGATGCACTCGTTGAGTGTGCCGGTTTCTCTCCGCAAAGTGAATATTGTCTTTTGGGGAATTTTACTTTTGCTTATATATATTTTATAACTTGTATATCCCTTTTAGAGGTTAATTCTGGAGAAACAGGATTTATGTTGATATTTATACTCTTGGGTTATATTATATTAACTAGTCGGCCTTATTTTCGCAGGTTAAGACTAGTGTTGTTATGTATAAATTTTCAATCATATATATATATATATATATTTTCTTCTGTCATTCTGCTTACTTATATTGCCAGTTTCTGAATGTGATGCGATTTTGCTTATGTCTTTTCATCACGGGCTCCTAGTATATCATATTCTTTCCATTATATATGTATGTATTTTGTTTGTAGAAGTCGTGATACCTCACCACCGTTGATTTACAACCTAGGCGTAAAGTTCTGTATGGTAAGGTGTTACAACATGTGCTTGTACAAAATTGTTAGGTCTCTTATACTTGTCTAACAACTCTTCGTGCGCCATTAACAAAGTTTCTAACTCTCTGATAAATCCACATTTCATGGTATTTATTTGCTCTAATTGAGTGGATTTTATCAATTTTTTCTATATTTATTCAATGAAATAGCATGGTTTTGTAAATTCTTCCTAAATTGTGCTTAAAAGTAAAAACATGCTTTTTAGGCTCTTATTTGCTAAATTTTATTCACTTTAATTCCATTTGATGCCTTGATGTATTTATTGAGTGATTTCAGGCTTATAAGGCTAATATGGATTGAAAAAGTGAGGAAAAAGCATGCAAAAGTAGAGAAATCATGAAGAAATGGAGTTTGGAGCTTTTCAGCAAGTGTGCGTACGCACAATGATGCGTGCGTACGCACAGGTGGAAGCGTGCAGTCATGCATACGCACAAGTAATGCGTACGTACGCACAAGTGAGAATCAGCAAGTGTGTGTACGCACACATCTGTGTGTATGCACAAGTCCCAGCACGTGACCTCATTAAATACAAAACGCTGGCAGCGAATTTTGGACCTCTAGAACCCAACCCAACTCATTTCTGAAACTATTTCAACCCTAATTCAAGAGGAAACAAGGGATGAGCAATTAGGTTTAGGTTTTAACATGTTGTAGGCTAGTTTTCCTAGAGAGAGAAGCTCCCCTTTCTCTCTAAAAATTAGGGTTATTAGTTTAATTTCTCTTTTTAATTCTTGTCTTCATCTAGTTTCTTTTACCTTTCTTTATTCTATTGCCTTAATTTTCTTAGTTTATCTTGTTAATTTCTCATTTTGGTTACTTTTTTATGTTGATGAACTCTTGTTAATTTTCATTATATTTAATGCAATTTTATATTTTTATGTTTATTGATGTTTAATTGAGTTGTTATTATTATTTTCTTTCATTTGGTAGTTTTAGGTTTTATTTTCATTGCAATTTAATATGCTTTTATTTTCATGCACACCAAGTGTTTGATAAAATGTTTGGCTTAGTTTTAGTGTAGTTTTTCACACTCTTAGCTTAGAATTGAGGACTTTAGTAATCTTGAGTCATTGATGTCAATTCTTGATTGATATATTAGGATAGTTAGTTGGTTTGGTTTCCACTAACGCTAGTCTTTCACTAAGCTAATTAGTGAGTTGGTTAGGACTTATGGATTGAGATCAATTATGCTTATTTGACTTATCCTTGATGTTAGGGTTGACTAAGTAGGATTAACTCTTCATAATCATCATATGTTTGTGGTCAATGGCTAGAATAGGTAACCTTAACTCTCAACTTTTGCCAAGAATTCCCCTTTGCCATTTAATTTCCATTTTCATTGCTTTAATTGCTTTCCATTTAATTATTTGCATGCTTGTTTGATTTCTTGCATTTTAAATTCTTGCTAATTGCCATACAAACCCCTCTTCCTCATAGCCAATAATTGAGCACTTTATTGCAATTCTTAGGGAGAACGACCCGGGATTTAAAACTCCCGGTTATTTGATTTGAATTGTGACAAATTCTATATTTAAACTTTGATGTTGGGGTTTAATTGCCGGTTTGGAATATGCTATCAACGAAGAAGTTCACTTTTCTTATTTTGAGAAATTCTAAACCGGCACAAATTCTTTTCATAAGGTTTTTGGTGCCGTTGCTGGGGAGTTGCAATGGTGTTACATTATTGACTATTGTAATTATGTTAATATGTGAATAACTTGCTTTTTGGTTATTTTTTGTTTTTGTTAATGGTTAGGATTGGGATCCCGAAGGACATTTGAAATTTAAGCATTGGTGGAAAAGTCAAGCACAAGCCACCATAGCAAGGGCTCTCCTAATTGTCTAACTTAAAGACAATAAATAAAAGTGCTAAGTGGGAGACACCCCACCATGGTAACATCCTTCTAACTCTTCTCTTCTTTTAGCTTTTGTTTTCTTAGTTAGCTTAGTTTAATTAATTCTAGGCTTAGTTTAGTTACATCTTAGTTTTGATCAAGGTTGTGAGAACTGGACCGGTCATTGAACCGGCCAGGTGACAGGTTCAATGGACCAACCGATGTCCAATCGGGGTTGAACCGGTTTCATTAAATATATAATAAAATTATTAAAAAAAACTCCAACTCTCCCGTATGTGAATTTTTGCAAGTCAATCAAGTCACTCTGCAAAACATCCAAAACATGTATCCAATCTAACAATCATAAACATAATTCAACCAAATCATATAAAGCCATATAGCAAATTCAATGCAGAATTGGATTTAAAAATCAATCTCAGTCGAATTAATAAATTAAACAATTGAATTTGTGACTCAATCTCAGTAGAATTAATTCAATATGAACAGACTGAATTCAAATAAAAATTTAAAACATTAATATCTCAAAATTTAGCAGAATCATCAATAATACATCATATGCATGTTCAAAATAAATTTCAAATTTCAGAGGGATAGAGTCAGGGAAATAGAATCAGGGAGTGTTAGAGACTGAGACTTGAGACCTGAGAGGGTTGAAGGCTTGAATCAGAGAAGAAGAGACTTGCGACCTGAGATTTGAGACTTGAGAGGGTTGAAGCAGAGACTAGAGACATGAGACACGACGAAAGGTAGTCGCTTCGACTTCGAGACTCCACGTGAAGAAGAGAAGCAACGACGGTGAGACACAGTGCGGAGAATAGAAGCAGAAACAACGCTAGTGAGGAGGGGAGAAGGAGGAACGACGAGGAGGAGAGAAGCGGCGACGACCCACGGCGAGGAGCAGCGAAGCGGCACGACCCACGATGACAAAGCAAGCTCGGACAGAGAAGGTGACAGGTAGAGAAGGGTTCGGCGATGAGTTTGAGCTCTGAAATGAGATGGTGGGTGGTGGCTGTTCTTGGACTTCGAAGAGAGGAGAGGATTATGGGTGGACTAGAGTTTTCTGCTAGGTATGAGTGAGAGAGAGAGAGAGAGAAAGGGGTGGGGTGGGATGTTATCAGCTTCAGCTTTGCTTTTTTTTCCCTCAGCATCAAAATGACACCATTTGTTAGATTTTGGAAAACCGGTCCTTGTAAAAACCCGACCGGTTCAGCCGATTCGATCAGTTTTTGCCGGTTTTTTGCAGGGCAATTTTGGATATAGACCGGACCGGCTAGATGACGGGTTCCCGGTTAACTCGGTTGAACCGGACGGTCCAGTCCAGTTTTCAGAACATTGGTTTTGATAATGTATTTTTGAGGAATAATATGTTTTGGGGTTGAAAAGCTACTTTGGATGTCATGTTTGATGCCTTAGAGGCACTAAAATTTTTGGTAAAACAGAGCATGTGCGTGCGCACACACCTGTGTGTACGCACAACCCCCTTCTGCACCTTATGCGTACACACCCGTTTGCACCCCTTCTGTTCGGAGCGCTCGCACACCATTGTGCGTTCGCGTCTCCTTTGTTTTCGCCTTTTGTGCGTACACACGGACCTGTGTGCGTACGCACAAATGTCGAATTGGGCGTTAAATTTTGACGTTTCATATTCTAAAAAAAAAAATCTCAGTGTGCGTACGTACAACTCAATTTTCACCCTCTGACCGAAGCGCTCGCACATGCTTATGCTCGCGCACAACCCCCATTTTACATGCTTTGTGCGTACGCACGGCCAAGTGTGCGTACGCACAACTCTGTTCTCACACCACCCTACTTCTTTTCTTCTCTTATCTCTATTTCTTTTCTTCTTTTCTCTTTCTCTCTCTTCTTCCTCTTCTCCAACCACCATCCACCACTATCATTCCTCACCCACCATGCTCTTTTTTAGTTAGTTAGTTAGTTAATTAGTTAGTTATTTAGTTGGTTAGTAGTTTAATTTTTCTGTTTAATTTTTTGTTTTAGGTGATAAGTGTTGGATTAATGATTTGATATGCTATTTCTTAATGCTGAAATTATTCATTGTTGGATATATTTATTGAAGTTATATTTTGTTGCTTGGTATTGAGTTCTTCATGTTTAATTTTGTGCATACTAAGTACTCATGACATTGCCTTCATGAATCTTGTTGAAATTCTAAATTGCATGTTGTAGCTAGCCACCATGTAATTTGAATTCATTATCTAGTATTAGGCAATTGTATGTAGTTGATGCATTTTTTGTTAGGTGATGCTTGTTATGATTGATTTTTATTTAAGTCACCTAGTTGATGCATTGAAATTATGGAATTGTGAAATTGGATTATAAGCCCACCTAGTGACATTTTTTGAGCTCTTTAAGCTTTATGGACAATGCTTGCTATGTGATTAACATCATCTTATATCTCTCATTTTCTAAATTGCATTGCAACCATGTTTTTCACTTCATGTCAATTATGTGTTGCAAATAAACTTTCCTCTATTATCTATTTCACAATTGCTTGATTATTGCTTGATTGCTTTTATGCTCCTTCATTACTTGTTTGTTTATCTTAACTTACAAGTCTCTTTTAAAGTATCTCAAGCACACTAGAATGAGTGAAGTGCATGCCTTTTTTGCGTAAGTGTGACATAGCTTTCTATGCTAGTGTGTGTTATAAACCGCGCAACTTAGAATACACAACTTGTTTCTTTCATGTCATAAACTAATTCACTCACTCATTTTAGTGAATATCACCTCGTTCCAACAATTTATGCTTCCTTATTTTTGCATTTATTCATCTTACGGTGTTATTTTCTATTTTTCATGGATGATTCACCATAAGCAACAAGGGAAGTAGAAGAAAGAACACGCAGCAGCTGATTGATCCACCAGCTGAGGGTGGCAATTCGGGAAGTTGCCATACCCTACTTGCTCATCTCTGATTGCATTTCTTTTCATATATACACATATAATAAGCTTAGTTGAAATAATAAAATTTTTCAAGAAAAATATTCTTAATAGATATCCTAATTGATTTGAGTGGATATTTGCTTCATTGAACCTTACTTGAAATATATTGTCGAACATGTTTTTGAGCTGAGAATACATAAGCATGTGAGTTTTGAGTCTAATTGTGTGGTTACATCATATAACCACTATTTTCATTCTTGTGTGTTATTATCTTTTTATGATTGCAATCTTTGATTTATTTGATTCTTTATGTCCATTGTTTGATGTATATATTCATTTATATGATTGAGACCATCATTTTATTTAGCTCACTTACCCAAATAGCCTACCTTTTTATCTTTCTTTGTTAACCAACTTTGAGCCTATTTTAATCCCCTTTTGTTCTTAATTTTAATATATCACTACCCCTAAGTGAAAAACAATAAATGTCCCTTATTTGGATCTTTGATTAGTTTAGGCTAGTGAGAGTGTGTATCATTTAAGTGTGGGGAAGCTTAGGAACATTGGTTGATATAAAGGTGTATTTTTGTATTTTTTTGTTAAAGACCTTGGGAATTGGGTACATACTCATGTATTAAATATTTAAACCATATGCATTGATGCTCTTGTACATATTTTAGTGGAAAAAAAAGAGAAAAAGTAAGCAAAAAAATGGGACAAATGTTAGCCCCAAAGAAAAGTAATAACAATGCATAAGGAATGTGATTAAAAAGAGAATGTATGAGTATGTAAAAAAGTGAATAATGGGTAGTTAGGTTTGAATTGTATAGGTTGTTATGTAGGTTAGGTGAGAGCTTAAGTCAGTCAAAGATTCAACTTTCAAACTTACTTGACCCTAGTCTCGTTACAATAATGGAAAGTTCTCATGATATTTGTATGCATGCATTGAATAATTGTTGATTGTTAGATGAAAAACAAATCTTAGAAAGCTTGATTAGAGGAGAATTGAGTGAATAGAGTGTATACACATCTAGTGAGGGGTTCAATTGCTCAATTACATATTTTCTCCTTTGATTATCTCCTTTCTTGCAAGTTGTTCAACTCTTTTTAATAACTCAATTCAATTGTGGATTCGATCTGATTGAAATTGCTTTAACCCTTATGTTTATATATGTATTCTTGGAGATTGATTTATTTTGACTAAGTAGTTGCATTCATGTAGATAGATTGCATATAGGTAGTTTGCTTTGAATAAATGTAATACCCCTTTCTTGTTTCTTTCTTGAGTTTAGCATGAGGACATGCTGTTGTTTAAGTGTGGGGATGTGATAAATCTACATTTCATGGTATTTATTTGCTCTAATTAGGTGGATTTTATGAACTTTTCCTACATTTATTCAATGAAATAGCATGATTTTGTAAATTCTCGCTAAATTGTGCTTAAAAGTGAAAACATGCTTTTTAGGCCCTTATTTGCTAAATTTTATTCACTTTAATTCCATTTGATTCCTTGATGTATTTATTGAGTGATTTCAGGCTTACAAGGCTAATATGGATTGAAAAAGTGAGGAAAAAGCATGCAAAAGTGGAGAAATCAATAAGAAATGGAGTTTAAAGCTTTTCAGCAAGTGTGCATACGCACAATGATGCGTGTGTACACACAGTTGGAAGCGTGCAGTCATACACACGAGTCTCAACACGTGACCTCATTAAATGCAAAACACTGGCAGTGAATTTTGGGCCTCCAGAATCCAATCAAACTCATTTCTAAAGCTATTTCAACCCTAATTTAAGAGAAAACAAGGGGTGAGCAATTAGGTTTAGGTTTTAACATGTTGTAGGCTAGTTTTTCTAGAGAGAGAAGCTCACCTTTCTCTCTAGAAATTAGGGTTATTAGTTTAATTTCTCTTTTTAATTCTTGTCTTCATCTAGTTTCTTTTACCTTTCTTTGTTCTATTATCTTAATTTTCTTAGTTTATCTTGTTAATTTCTCATTTTGGTTGCTTTTTTATGTTGATGAACTCTTGTTAATTTCTATTATATTTAATGCAATTTTATATTTTTATGTTTATTGATGTTTAATTGAGTTGTTATTATTATTTTCTTACATTTGGTAGTTTTAGATTTTATTTTCATTGCAATTTAATATGCTTTTATTTTCATGCACACCAAGTGTTTGATAAAATGCTTGACTTAGTTTTAGTGTAATTTTTCACACTCTCTGCTTGGAATTGAGGACTTTGGTAACCTTGAGTCATTGATGTCCATTCTTGATTGATATATTAGGGAAGTTAGTTGGTTTGGTTTCCACTAACGCTAGTCTTTCACTAAGCTAATTGGTGAGTTGGCTATGACTTGTGAATTGGGATCAATTATGCCTATTTGACTTATCCTCGATGTTAGAGTTGACTAAGTAGGATTAACTCTTCATAATTATCATATGTTTGTAGTTAACGGCTAGGATAGGTAACCTTAACTCTCAACCCTTGTCAAGAGTTCCCCTTTGCCATTTAATTTCCATTTTCATTGCCTTAATTGCTTTTCATTTAATTCTTTGCATGCTTATTTGATTTCTTGCATTTTAAATTCTTGCTAATTTCAATACAAACCCCTCTTCCTCATAGCCAATAATTGAGCACTTCATTGCAATTCCTAGGGAGAACGACCTGTGATTTAAAACTCCCGGTTATTTAATTTGAATTGTGACAAATTCTATATTTAAACTTTGATGTTGGGGTTTAGTTGCCGATTTGGACTATGCTATCAACGAAGAAGTTTTCTTTTCTTATTTTTAGAAATTCTAAACTGGCACAAATTCTTTTCATCACTCTCCAATTGACACTGGAGGAGACCTAGCAGTTATGGTGGTGATGAATGAGGTATAATCCTCTGACAGTCCATTTAAAATAGTCTCTACATGATCAGAGTCATTTATCGTTGCTCCAACACAAATTAAAAAATCTACTACCTTCTTTATCTCTAGCAAATAATTACAAGTTGAACCTTCTTTCTTTGTGTTTACTAGTTTGTCATTGAGTTGTCTAATTTTTGCCGTGATCTGTGATGCAAAGAAAGTCTCCAATCTTTTCCAGATCTAGTGAGAAAACATACATCCAACCATGTGTCTATTGAATCTCTTGCTTGTTGATGCAAGAAGCCAAGTCTTGAGTAGTGCATCTTGTTTCTTCCACATTGTGTATTCTGGATTCACCATGCCTGAAGCTCCATCTTCAATTGAAAGATGCTTCTTTGGCATTGACTCACTTGTGATGTGATTCAACATTTCGTAACCTTCTATCATAGATTCTACTTGATCTTTGCAAGGCAGAAAGTTTTCTTCATCCAGCTTCATTGCAATCAGACTTGAGAAAGCTTGAGCAATTTGTGCAGTAGTGAGTGATGTAGAAGTCATGGTCAAAATGATATTAGAAATGTATAGTTAATTTCCAATGATGTGTGTGTGCTAATTTATATACCAACTAGTATGACTATCTCTTCTAACAAACTTTGCCTAGCACATACGCTCACGTGCCTAACAAATAGCTAATCACATTACAAAGAGGTCTAACTAACTATTACTATACACACTACTCACTAACCTCCTTCAATTTTCAAGCATTAATAATTTAGTATATTTAAGGAGTACACAAATTTTATTGGCCTAGCAGATTAAATTTTCATAGTGGTCCCCAAATTCGGCTCGTGGACCAATTTAGACCCTGAGATTCCAATTGCACTATTCTTGTCCTCAAGATTGCACTCCAGGCTACATATTGGCCTTTCACTCGAATTCCGGCATGAGTCAACTTGATGATGTGGCACAATCACTGCCACCTAGGATCTCATTGTGGATAGATGACGTTGATAGTGTTTTGTAATTCTCCAATTTAGTCCCTGTCCCCTTGATAAACCCTAAAGCTTCATTTGCTTCCTCTCATTCTAGTTCTCTCCATCGACATCTCATTCTTCATCTCTTGTGTACATCAATAGTCATCCTCCATGAGAGAAACTAAGAGCCACATTGCAAGAAGCTCGAACCAGTCATTATCGACGGAGAATTGGACAAGAAGCACAATGCGAAGCAAGCATGGGCGGGTTCCAGAGAGGTGCGGCTGTGGTTGTCGTCCTGTGTTTTAGTGGTCAGCGACGGAGACACATCCTAACAAGCCATTCTTTGGTTGTCCCAATTATAATGTGAGTGAAGGTAACTTCTTTGTAATTTAATTTTTTTGTGGTTGTCACATTAACTTGTAAAGGGTTGTTTGTAGACAAGTAGAAAAAAATGGTGTGGCTTATTCGTTTGGGCAGATTGTGTGCAAGAAGAGTTGACTGAAAAAGTTATTCCAGGATATGATGATGGTGAAATGAAAATGAACTTTGCATGGCAGCTGGACAAAATTGAAGCAAACTTTAGAAATCTCAAATTCATGATTCAAGTTCTTGGTTTTGGGTTGTTGGTAGTTGTTGTTTTTGTAGGAATGATGCTGTTAAAGAGTTGAAAACATGGCAATGTAACATTATGTAATATAATGAATGAAAGTTTCTTGGGGTAACATTACAATGGTTTTATTATTGACGTTATTTTTCTAGAATGTAATATCATGTAAAATGAACAGACAATTCAAGTTAATAATTAATAGTAAGGTTGATTCAAACCATCCATAGTATTACTTAATCTAGATCAAAATACCACAGAGCATTTATAGTTTTTACACAATGCAGTCATAAGTATTTGACAAAAGCAAGTAATATGACACACTTAACAAAATGAATAAAGTATCTTATAGTGAGCATAGTCACAGTTTTTTAAACTAAAGAGGAACAGTTTGCAAAACTAATATCCTAGTCTTTAGTTTCACTTCTTTCGTGGGTGCTTGAATCCAGGAGTGGGTACAAATTTCATAAAATTTGTGAAGCATGAGGCAGTGGCTGAACTTGCTCCCTTCATTGGATCCACTACTATAGAGGGTGTTGGAGGTGGTGATCTTCTTCTAGGGGGTTAATTTTTCAGGTCTTGCAACTGGTTTAGCAGTTGCTTCAGTTAACTACACAAAAGATACACAAGAAAGGAAAACCCAAACTCATCAGCCACTACCAAAGACCCTAAACCTTTTTCAGAGTTATTAGTGAAGACTTAATAAAAAATTTTAGTGAAAAATTATTATTAAACCTTTTAAGAGTCTTCTGGTTCAGAACAACTTGGCTGTGACAGATCAATCTCTGAAGCGTGACCAGTTGAAACAGTAGTACTTGTTGCAGGGATATTATTTGTAGTAGTAGCAGTAGCAGTATCAATAGTAGTAGCTGTGGATGTAGTAGCAGTAGCAGTGCCATCTAAGGTTGCAATAGTAGTAGCGATTGCAGTGGCCTGAGCAGTGGCATTCTTAGGATCTTTAGTAGCTTCGGTAGCCTTTGCAGCTGTAGCAGCATCAAAAGCCCTCTTCTTTTCACACCCTCTCTTGGTATGACCCTTTTGTAGGCAGTACTTGTAGGTGAATTGTCTTAGCTGTCTTTTCATGGTTGAACTTGGCTTAGAATTCTTGCTAGAACTGGTGCCTTCATCGGCATCCTTCCTCCTCTTTGTTTGAAGGTACCTTGGCTTTCTCTTGATTGGTGGTGCCTGACGATCGAGATTTTTGCCAGTAAAGAATGTCATAAAAACAGTCGCGTTGTAGATATAGTCTCTAAACCGACAGAAATCCCTTTCATGCAAACGTTTTGGTTGTCACAAGTAACAAACCCCTTAAAATTGATAACCGAGTATTTAACCTCGGGTCGTCTTCTCAAGGAACTGCAAGGAAGTATGTTCTTATTATTGGCTATGGAGATTACAAATTGGGGTTTCAAGAATGAGGAACAAGTAATTTAATGGTGAGTAAATTAAATGGCAATTAAAATGAATAAATAACTGTAAAGCAAACTTTTGGCAAGGTATGAGAAATTGGAAGTCCAAATTAGTTATCCTTATCAATAGTAATGAAAGCTGAATCTTAATTCCTCTTAGTTAACCTTTGCTAAAGCAAGGGAAGGTCAAGGGACAAATTGGTTTGATCTTCGAATCCTATTTATTTCCTAAGAAAAGATTGGGATTATTGAAGTTTAATTCAATTGGCAAGATAACAATTATCAATTATGCGGTTGAATTGGATAACTCCTGAGTTACTGATTTCTTAACCAAAACCAAAAGGGGAAAAGTAAATCTACTGGAATAAAGATATCTTCAGAGTAAAAGCAATAATAGCATAAATGAGAGAAAGCAATATTAAACTGGAATACCTCAAATAACATTAATTCAAATAATCTGGAACATAGAAGAATTTATAAATCAAAGTGCAAAAGTAAATAATCAACTAAAGTAAAGGAACATTAAACCTGGATCGAGAGTTACTCCTAAAACTAAGAGAAGTCCTAAATCCTAATCCTAAGAGAGAGAGGAGAGAACCTCTCTCCAAGCTAATCTAAATCATGGAAAGTAACTAAATTGGCGAACTCTTCTTGAATGGATGCATTCATTCACTTTATAACCTCTGGTCTATGCCTTCTGGACTTGGATTTGGGCCAAAAAGGGCTTCAGAATTCGTTATGAGCGTTTTCTGCAATTTATGGTGCGTAGCCTCTGTCACGCGTCCGCGTGGGTCACGCAGTCGCGTCGTTCGGAGCTTTTCCTTGCCACGCGGTCGCGTCAGTCATGCGGCCACGTCGCTACTGATTCGCGCTTGGCACGCGATTGCGTCGTCCATGCGATCGCGTGGATATCAGTTTCTTCAAGGACTCCATTTTGCGCTTTCCTTCCATTTTTGTATGTTTCCTTTCCATCCTTTGAGTCATTCCTGCCTTAGAAGATCTGAAACTACTCAACACACTAATCACGGCATCGAATGGAAATAAAGCTAATTGAAATAATTAATTTTAAAGTATAGGAAACATGTTTTTCACATACATCACATAATAAGGAAGGAAAAGTAAAACCATGCAATTAACATGAATAAGTGGGTGAAGGATTGAATAAATCACTCAAACTAAGCACAAAATACATCATAAAATATGGGTTTATCAACCTCCCTACACTTAAACATTAGCATGTCCTCATGCTAAGCTTAAGAGAGGCTATAAAGAAATGAAGAGGAATGGTAGAATGCATGAAATGCAACCTATGAATGCAGCTAAATGCAGAATGATTCTACTTACCTGGTTAAGAGTAAATAAGTTCTTCAAGACAAAAGTAATTAAAATTCCACTAATTCAAATCATACAATAAAAAGCAAGTAAACTTGTAAGAAGATAGCTCATGAAAGCAGGGAACATAGAATTAAGTACTGAACCCTCACTGGTAGTGTATATCACTCTAGTCTCTCAAGTGTATAGGGTAATTCACTCTACTCTTCTCTAATCATGCTTTCTAAACTTTGTTCTTCATCTAACCAATCAACAAATATTTAGTATACCAATGCAAACATCATGAGGTCTTTTCAAGGTTGTAATGGGGCTAAGGTAAGGGTGAGGATATATGTATGGCCAAGTGAGCTATAATATGAATCTTTAATTAACCTAAGCTCTCACCTAATATACATATACTCTATATACTTTTAAATTCATGCCTAGCTACCCATAATTCCCACTTTTGTATGATTCCCATACTCATGTACCAAATTTTTGATATTTCTTTACTTTTATCACATGTGCATTGATCTTCTTATTAACTTAGCATTGGGGTAATTTTGTCCCCTTATTTATTTATTGAATTATATTTTTATTATTATTATTATTTTTTTTTCATAAAAGCAAACATAACTTATCAATGCACATGAATTTTCCATTATTTTTCTATTTTGGTTTTTCATGAGTAGGTTCCCAAATTCCCAATATTCAAATAAATTAGAAACATGATACATTCCCTTATTAACCCATGTTCCCACAGTTTTCTCACACTTAGTTGATACACAATCTCTATCTTAAGGTAACCAAAGATTCAATTGGGATAATTAATTTGTTTTCCGCTTAAGGCTAGTGATGTGGTAAAATATAGAACAAATGGGGATTAAAAGGCTCAAAGTGACTGACAAGGGTGATTTAAAGGGTATGCTTATTTGGGATAAGTGAGCTAAAATCAAATAATGGCCTCAATCATATGCAAGCATGTAAATACACTAAATAATGGACATATAGATTGGAACAAAATATAGATTACAATCATAGAGAAGAAAATACACAAGAATAAAAATTTATGGTTAAATAATATAACCATATAAATAAGCTCAAATCTCACAGGTTGTGTGTTCTTTAGCTCAAAAACCATGTTCCAAATACAACTTCAAGCAAATTTAACAAAAATTTTTCAATTTAAATTAGTGAAATACTATAAAAATTTCTTGAAAAAGAAAATATTACTTCAACCAAGTAGTAACTAAGTGCACAAAATCAAATAAACATGCGGTCAAATATGCAGATGCAACAATTAACAAAGAAAATAAAATATTGGTGTTGAAAAGAAGGTAACTAACCCCTGGAAGTCGGTATCGACCTCCCCACACTTAAAGATTGCACCGTCCTCGGTGCATGCTGAGATGTGCAGGTGGACGGGTTGTTCCAACTGACGCTTTTCTCATCAAGGAATGTGCGTAGGAACTTGTTTGTCTCCCCTTTTAGAAGTTTTCCCTTTCCCTTCTTTGGTGGCCATCCTGAAGAAGAGAAAAAGAAGAAAAGTAACCCAAAATTAAAGATAGAAAATAAATAAAATATGGGTGTTAATGCCAGATAATAAGGGTCTCAATTACATGGAAGCTTCAACATGTAAGTGAGAAAACAAGAGAAGCCATGGCATACCAGTGGTGCAAAATTGCAACAATGGAGAAGAGAGTGGGGAAAGAGAGATAATATAAATTCATGTCAATGCAAAAAGTAATACAGGTATAAAAGATTGGCATTGATTTAAATAATATTACCTAACCAGAATAAAACAAGTCATAAGCACCAAGATAATACCAGAAAAGATATAACAGTTGAATAAGAACATTTGAACACCAATGGTAAAATAATAAATTTAGAAAAGAAAAGAAAAATATGCACAAAATTAAAATGCAATGAATGAAATATTCAAATAAATTAAGTAAAATAAAATGAAAGATAAGAAGAATGAGAAGGGAAAGAACGGAAGAAGGAGTAAGTAAGAAAGGAGGGAGGAAAAATTAGGATTGGGGAAGAAAAGATAAGATATTTGGCAAATTAGGATAAGCTGTGCGGCGCAAGTGACGCGGACGCGTGGGGCACGCGGTCGCGTGACTGGCGCTTTAAGTTAATCGACGCGGTAGCGTCGGTCACGCGGTCGCGTGACACGTTTTATGCTGCTAGCGCGAGGGCAGCCTCGCTCTCGCACAATTCTCTGTTCAAAAATCATTAATTGCCAAATATTGGGTGACGCGATCGCATGGGGCATGCGATCGCGCAAGTGGCCACTTAGTAGGATGTGACGCGACCGCGTGGGGCACGCGGTCACATGAGATGGACTACGCGTCCAGCGCCAGTCCAGCACCACTCTAGCACAACTTTCGGCTGTGCACCATTATTACGTCGAAATCCTGGTCACGCGGTCGCGTGGGCACGCGGTCGCGTGGGCAGTGGGAGGCCATTATTCCTATATGACGCGGTCGCCTCAGCGATGCGGTCGCCTCAGCGACGCGGTCGCGTGGGTTGATTTGTGCCAAAGGCACGCCTCCAGCCACGCTCTCGCGTGACTCTTTGTTCACTCTTCTTTCTTCCCAATGCACTAACGATGCGGACGCGTCGCGTGCGTGCTTCCCCCCCCTTTTTTTAATTTTTTTTAATTTTTTTGAATAATGCAGAATGCAGAATGCAGTATGCAGAATGCAATGCTTAATGTGAATGCTATGCATGATTCCAGGTTCAATAAAAATAAAATTCAAAAATAAACAAAACTAAATAAAATTAAAATTGCAAAAGGAACGATCATACCATGGTGGGTTGTCTCCCACCTAGCACTTTTAGTTAAAGTCCTTAAGTTGGACATTGGAACAGCTTCCTGTTATGGTGGCTTGTGTTTAAATTCATCCAGAAATCTCCACCAATGCTTGGAATGCCAATAGCCTTTGGGATCCCAAACTAGGCATGTGAAGCTTCTGAGCAGCTTCAAACAGATTTTCAGGCTCCCGGGGTGATGAATATCAGAATATTTTCCAGGATTCCAAACTTTGGTTCTAAATCCGCCTTTGTTTTGATCTATATTTTTCCATCTGGGCGGTTTAGAAAGTAGATTCTCACCATAGTGACCAAACGTTTTCCGAGATCCATTCGATTGAACATGATGCCAATCCGTGCACTTCGAGTTGAAGCGTGGAACCTTATTGAACCCTTTGAACCAGCTCTGAGCACGAGCCATTTCCCTCTTACTCTTAAAGCCGCAGAGAGCTCTAAGCTGGCCATCTGTTTCAAGTAAACCATATTCAAGTGAATAAGTAAAGTTAAAAGTTAAGGATTGTACCCACTTGAAGCTTGTATTAGGTGGTAATGGCCTTAGGGAAGGTGTTTCTGGTGGTTCTGGAAGTTCTACTCCCTTGTGCTCTTCTGTGAATTCCTCCACTTTCTTGTAAGGTTCTTCAAATGCATCTGAGTCCTGGTCAAAGTCTTCTATGTCTTCCTCATCACTTGAGTCATAGATTGGAGGTTGAGAGAAATCTACCTCTGCATCATCTTCGTATTCAATTGGGGAAGATCCTTCGATCTCAGAGAATTCACTTGCGGATGCAAGTTCATCACTAAGAAAACTTGACTTGTGACTATCATCATCAAGGGAATTTGTGTCCTGGGTTATTCTGTCTAGTTCTTCATAAACGACTTGCCTTGGGGAATGTGCAATATCCTCCTTAGCATCAACTGTAACGTCTTTGACGGAGTTCTCCTCAACTCTGGATTCCCATGGAGGTTCAGCGTCTCCTAGATCTTCAACCAACTCTTCTTCTTGTACAATGACAGCTTCTTCTACTTGTTCTAGTATGAATTCATGCTCTGTCTTGTTCACTGGAGTTTCTAATGTTTCCTTCATGCTACGCTCTTCATTAGATTGTCCACATGGGGCTGTGGTTGGTCCTTGAATGTTCGCGCGTCTAGAAGCTAATTGAATTACTGCTTGCTCCAGTTGTTGAATGGTCGTTTGAAGTTTATGTACTGTTGCCTTGAGGCGAACCTCTGATTCTCTGGGTGATAGATTTGGAAATGAAACATGGGGAAGTGGTGGTGCTTGGGAGTGATTGGATTGAAACTGGGGTAGGAAAAGATCATACGGTGGCGAATGGTGAAAAGAAGCTTGTGAGTGTGGTGGTTCGAGGTTATGTTGAGAGGATGGTCTATAGGCACGGGGTGGGGCTTGTTGGTAGTCACAAGATTGTCCACCATATCTATCAGCTGGGTATGCATTGTAGAATGGTCGTTGTCCATGATATCTTGGAGGGTGTTGTTGCCTAAAGGGTTGATTAGATCCTCTTGGCTCCATCCATCCTTGATTGGTCTGACCTTGATGCATATTCCTACTGTAACTTCTATTTCCTTCAAC
>NC_029790.2:111258194-111267058 GCF_000816755.2 Arachis ipaensis | reverse complement strand
TTCCTGCTGCAACTTCTATTTCCTTCAACAGAGTTAGAACCAAACTCAAAGCGCGAGGGGTGAGAGTTCATGGTAGCAAATAAAATTAAAAAGGAAAAACAAAAATAAATAAACAAGCAAAAGAAAAATATTTACAATAACCAATAATAAGGCACACGTTAGCAGTTCCTCGGCAACGGCGCCATTTTTTTGACATTAGGATTTTTGCCAGTAAAGAATGTCATAAAAACAGTCGCGTTGTAGATATAGTCTCTAAACCGACAGAAATCCCTTTCGTGCAAACGTTTTGGTTGTCACAAGTAACAAACCCCTTAAAATTGATAACCGAGTATTTAACCTCGGGTCATCTTCTCAAGGAACTGCAAGGAAGTATGTTCTTATTATTAGCTATGGAGATTGCAAATTGGGGTTTCAAGAATGAGGAACAAGTAATTTAATGGTGAGTAAATTAAATGGCAATTAAAATGAATAAATAAATGTAAAGCAAACTTTTGGCAAGGTATGAGAAATTGGAAGTCCAAATTAGTTATCCTTATCAATAGTAATGAAAGCTGAATCTTAATTCCTCTTAGTTAACCTTTGCTAAAGCAAGGGAAGGTCAAGAGACAAATTGGTTTGATCTTCGAATCCTATTTATTTACTAAGAAAAGATTGGGATTATTGAAGTTCAATTCAATTGGCAAGATAACAATTATCAATTATGCTGTTGAATTGGATAACTCCTGAGTTACTGATTTCTTAACCAAAACCAAAAGGGGAAAAGTAAATCTACTGGAATAAAGATGTCTTCAGAGTAAAAGCAATAATAGCATAAATGAGAGAAAGCAATATTAAACTGGAATACCTCAAATAACATTAATTCAAATAATCTGGAACATAGAAGAATTCATAAATCAAAGTGCAAAAGTAAATAATCAACTAAAGTAAAGGAACATTAAACCTGGATCGAGAGTTACTCCTAAAACTAAGAGAAGTCCTAAATCCTAATC
This sequence comes from Arachis ipaensis, assembly GCF_000816755.2. Classification (NCBI taxonomy): domain Eukaryota; kingdom Viridiplantae; phylum Streptophyta; class Magnoliopsida; order Fabales; family Fabaceae; genus Arachis; species Arachis ipaensis. The sequence continues at coordinate 111,266,069 of NC_029790.2, read as the reverse complement.
CTAAGAGAGAGAGAGGAGAGAACCTCTCTCCAAGCTAATCTAAATCATGGAAAGTAACTAAATTGGCGAACTCTCCTTGAATGGATGCATTCCTTCACTTCATAACCTCTGGTCTATGCCTTCTGGACTTGGATTTGGGCCAAAAAGGGCTTCAGAATTCGTTATGAGCGTTTTCTACAATTTCTGGTGCGTAGCCTCTGTCACGCGTCCGCGTGGGTCACGCGGTCGCGTCGTTCGGAGTTTTTCCTTGCCACGCAGTCGCGTTAGTCATACGGCCGCGTCGCTGCTGATTCGCGCTTGGCACGCGATCGCGTCGTCCATGCGATCGCGTGGATATCAGTTTCTTCAATGACTCCATTTTGCGCTTTCCTTCCATTTTTGTATGTTTCCTTTCCATCCTTTGAGTCATTCCTGCCTTAGAAGATCTGAAACTACTCAACACACTAATCACGGCATCGAATGGAAATAAAGGTAATTGAAATAATTAATTTTAAAGCATAGGAAACATGTTTTTCACATACATCACATAATAAGGAAGGAAAAGTAAAACCATGCAATTAACATGAATAAGTGGATGAAGGATTGAATAAATCACTCAAACTAAGCACAAAATATATCATAAAATATGGATTTATCAGTGCCAATGGCCTATTATACTAACTTTTTTCCCAGAAAGGTTGGCCAGGTAGAGGATTAATGTGGTACTTGTATGTTTCTTTGTAAGACTCCATAGTTATCAAGTTGTGGCAAAAGTCCTCCGGGTGCTTGTTCACTCTGGCAAATGCAACACAAGTATGAACACATAGAATTCCTACAAATTATCATTTCAAGACATTAAAAAAATACAACATTGTATAAGACAACATTAATATGAAATAAATCATGAAACATTTGATGAATTGGGTTGGAAAATATAACTTGTCAACATTCAAAACTGGCAGGTACACAGTCTTTTTCCCAAGTCAACCACATGGTTGGTAGGATGCCTATTAACCTCAAACTTCTCATAACCAGTATCTTCAGCCCAGATAGTATGCTAGTTCCTGGACTTCTTCCTTACCTTCTCAAGCCTACTTTTAATTACTGGTGGTAACAATCCCAAATGGCTATCCAATTTGACCTTGTCCTTAGCCATAATCCTCATGACGAACATCCTCACCTCTTCTAGAAGAGTAATTATTGGCTTTTTCCTTGATTCCTTGATTTTTTATTTGAATATCTCACATGCATTGTTGCAAATGGAGTCCAGTTTCGAGTTGTGTCTGAACTGTGACCTCGTCCATATCTCTCTAGGCCACTTGTCAAGATATGCCCATACATTCTCATTCATCCCCTTGATCCTATCCATGTATTCCTTATGAAGAGAAAATGTTGAATTTAGTTCTCTTGAATTACAAGAACTTAGAAATATTAACATTATGTAGAATTGAATTTTGCATAACCATAAAATAAGGACCAAGCACAACACAAATAATAAAACTAACTAACTAAGAGACACTTTGAATTTTGACACATTTAGAACCATAGTATCTATACGTTAAACTCTTGAAAGGTAGTTTCTCGTGTGCACTCTCACAGTAAACTCCTCAACTCCAAGTCCTTTCACTACTTGTTAAAATTTTGTCATAAATGTCACACACAAAAACGATGACCCACATCAGGCATCACCTTTTTTTATAGTAGGTAGTAATTTCTAAAGACAACACAGATCCTGTTAATCGTTCACCATAATCGTTCACCTCTTTTTCGGTAGTAGTTTTAGGGAAAAGATTTAGCACAATCGTAGCATTTGGCTTTGCTTGCTCTCCAAGATCCTTCACTTGGTTATCAAGGTGCACAATAACATCTTGCCCTTGTAGTATCTCAGGTTTTGAAATTCCATGCTTAATGTACACATCAATAACACCGTCCCTCAACTCATTATCAGAGTTTAAATGCCTCAACCCCACTTTTAGGCTCCTTCTTGGCACTTGTCACCAAACTTCCTTTATTTTCTCATACCCTAACTCTTTGAAGTAGTTTCTCAAGTAGAATACATCCAACCTATCCACATCAACCTCACCCAAACAGTACTTATTGTCAGGATAATATGTCCACCTCCTATTCTTACCCTTCTCAAAATTTCTCCCATGATGAAACATTATATCTAACACTTCGGCGTTCATCTGCAACATAACAAAAGAAGAAAAAAATTTAAAATGCATGCAACCCAAAAACAATAAATAACAAACACACACTGCATGATCAGAGATAGCTCATGTTCAATATTCAAAAGAAATAGAACATCCAGTAGCAGTTCGAACATATCAACAACAAAAATTCTAACAACATATCATTTCCAACAAAATCTTAATGCAAACGATAAGAGTAACTTAAACAACCCCTTTGTCGGAAGAATGAAAAATGAGCCAAAAAAATTTTTTGGAAAAAAAAAACTTTCAAGATAGCTTAAACGTTTCTCACCCTTTGCTTCAATAGCTTCCCACAAAACTTCCTCAAACTTTAGCGCAACGACCAGAAGAAATTAGCGAGCAAGCAGCAGTGTCCTAAGCTATTGCCATTGACTCTGACTATGGAGGAAGAGACTAAGCATTGATGTCACTGAAAAATTATGAAAAAAATGTAACGAATGACTAACTCTTCCCCCAAGCCACTATTTCATTCTAGTGGGAGCAAAATGGCAACGCTTTAGTTTCAAAACGTTTCACCCATGAAACGACATCGTTTTGTAGATCTTGGGTGGCAGTAGTTGTACTACATCAACAAGTCTATTGTTGACTCACACTGAAATTCGAGCGAAGGATAATATGTAACCTGGAGTAATCTTAAAGACAAAAATAATACAATTAAAATCTCAAAAATTAAATTAATACCCAATCTAAAGAACTAATATAAAAATTTAGTCGGCCTAACAAAAGCATCAACTCCTAAAGCCATTTTGTTTTTGCACCATAGATGGAATATAGCCAACAAAGACTTTGATTAGTCCATGGCCTAAAAAAAACACTTTGATTAGTAATGTAGAAAAGACACATATAAATCTCGTTAGAAAGTTAAAAACGTCCAATTACGTTAAAACAAATTCTAGATTGTTTAACCAGAAGTCTCCCGTTCTTATTAAAAAAAATTGTGAAAACAACCAATATATATTAGGGAAAAGGACAAATTAGTCCCTGAGCTTTTAAATCGTGGACAAATCCATCCATGAAGATCTAAAAATACTAAAACACCTCTTACTATTCAAAACGTGTGACGGATCGATCCTTCCGTGCAAAATGCTCTCCCAGACGTAACGGGAGGGGTGATCTGTCGCTTATTTGGCGTGTGTTGGGCCTAGGTGGCAAGACGGGACCGTTGAGGAAGCTTGGTGTGCCCGTTTGGAAAAAGTCTTGGACAAATAGGTCCTTATGATTTAAAACGGCAATATTTTGAGAACATTGGCTGTAGTCCTTGAGTTTCGTCATAATTCCAAAGAAGCCCATATCAGTCACCCACAAATTACATGATGCCCTAGAACACATATGTTTGATCTTTTTCCCTAAAAAAAAAAACGATTGATCTTCTTCCCTTTGTCGTCTTCGTGTAACGTTGCGCCAATGAAGCTTCGTTGGCGGAGTTGCGGGTGTCATCGGTAGTGGTAAGTACCCTTAATGCGAAACTGAATGTGACTGTTACATTCGAACGTTATCTGCTATGCATGTCGTGGGTTGGGGTTTAGGTGTAATGTAGTATTGGGAGGGGCATGGAAGATAAGTTGTGTGTGCGTTGGATTGCCCACTTGTCTTACAATCGGCAACTACAATGCTTCCAAGTCAAGACGTATAGAAACGAGCACACTTGTGCAAGGGACCTTGGAAGCAACGCCGCTGATCAACACTGGATCAGTAAAAAGGTGGAGAAGAGGATGGCAACGCACCCGCATATGACAACCCATGAAGCTATTGATTTTTTAAGAGAGGACTTTGACCTTACTGCACACCCAAAGATGGTGTATAGAGCTGTGAAGGAGGCAAGGGAGAGGATGATGGGTAACGAAAGGCAACAGTACGGCAAATTGAGGGATTACTTATTAGAGATACATAGAAGTAACCCTGGGTCTTCTGCATTGCTAGACCTGATTCCTCAGCCTCAAGAAGTCCCTATGTTTGACAAGTTATATGTTTGTTTTGAGGCCTGCAAGCAGGGATTCAAGAGTGGCTGCAGACCATTGATCCACCTAGATGGAGAATTTCTTAAAATATACCATGGGAGACAACTACTTTCTGCTATTGCACAGGATGCCAACAACCAGTTTTGCGTGGTTGCATACGCAGTTACAAGATCCGAGAACAAAGAATCTTGGAAGTGGTTCCTAACATGCTTACAGGAGGATATTGGTGATGTAGGCAACCACGGTTGGAATTTTATGTCGGATCAACAGAAGGTTAGTTCCCTTTTTGTCATTTCATGTTTGTTGTCTCAGTCATTTACTGGATTATATATTGTTGTAAACATGGCTTCATGCCTTCATTGTTGTTAGGGATTGCTACCTGCACTGAAAGATGTAATGCCTGGTGCACATGTCAGAAACTGCGTCATGCATATGTGGAAGAATTTCATAAACCGATTCAAGGATCTGTATATAAGAGAAATTGTATGGGACTGTGCTAGATGCACCACCATCTCAGAGTTCAAGACAACCATAGAAAGAATGAAAGTAGTGAACAAGGATGCCTGGGCCTATCTTATGAAATTTGAACCTGCTACCTGGGTTAGAGCATACTTTAGCCATGGTCCCAAGGTCGACAACCTAACAAACAACATGTGCGAGTCGTTTAACGCAAAGGTGGTGAAGTACAGAAGCAAGCCCATACTTACAATGTGCGAGGAGTTACGGTGCTATGTGATGCGGTGAATGGTTCAACACAAGAAACTTTTGGGGACTCATGAATGAAAATTGGCGCCAGTGCAAGAGAAAAGGCTACAGAGGCTTATCAAACCAAGCAACAAATGGACAGCGGAGTGGATTGGTGATAACGAGCGCAAACGGTTTGAAGTCACTCACAAGGGATCCAAAGTTGATGTGGATCTGATCAAACACAGCTGCTCGTGTAACAAATGGCAACTCACTGGTCAGTCAGGTTCCTGAATTTCAATATTAACATGCTATGTATTTTTTTAATTTAAGCCTACTGTGAATTCATAGTTGATATGAATTTCAATTTTAATCATAGATGATGTTAACCATGCTGTGAATTTGGACATGCTTGGTGTGAATCTAATTAACATGCTGTGAATCTGTTGATATTAACTATGCTGTGAATTTGGACATATTAGCCATGCTGTGAATTTATATTAGTTCATGATATTTTAATCATGTTTATGCCATTCTGTTGTGGTGAAACTGCTGTCCTGCTGTGAAGGGATGCCGTGCATTTATGCTATAGCAGCAATAAAAAAACGGCATGATAATCTCAATGATTATGTTCATCCATGGCTATGTATGGAGTTCATTAGAAAGACATACGAGCACTTCATCCAGCCAGTAACGAGTGAGGAATACTGGACAAGGTCTGAGTTTACTAAGCCTGCTCCACCTGTGTTAAAAAGACCAATTGGACGTTCCAAGGTGCATAACAGACAGAAAGACCCAGCTGAGGCTGTTATTGATGGTGACAAGTTGAAGAGGAGTTTTTATGTCACATGTAGCAAGTGTGGTGAGGGGGGACACAACTACAAGACGTGCAAAGGGCCCCATCCAACTCAAACTGGAAGCCAAAGACGAAAAAACCAAGAACAAAGGCCAAGGACTCTCAATCACTTGTGGTTTTACCTTTGTCACAGTCAGCCCCCGAGGAAGTGGTAGTCCTTACTTTCCCAGGGATGTAATTGTCCCCCCGATAATAAACTCAGGGATTTAAGTGTCTATTTTAGTTTTATTTAGGGTGATATATGTCTATATTTCAATACTTCATGGTTTTAAATGTCTTATGATATAATGTGCTTCACTGGGACTGTTTAAACTAACTGGATACATTTTACACAATGCCTCATCTTAGAGTGTGGAACAGAGTCCCCTTGCTGCTACGAACCTTCCTCATGTTGAATAAAATTCTGCTAATCAGTCAGTTGCTAATGAGGTAAGAATTTTGGTGACATTTCATTGTTGTTGCTTGCTGGTTTCATTGCATTTCACACTTGTTTCGACCTTCATGCAGGGTAATTCCAATGCAAACGCTGCACCAATGAATGAGCAAGAATCTGGACCCTCAGTAGCAGCGGTTGAGACACAATCAATGCCTCCAAAAGCACCATTCAAGCCCCCAGCCTAGTCTACATCACGCCCTGCACGAGGGACATTTAGGCCTAAGCAAACAGTTAGGAGGAAGCCTGTGACAAATAAACCCTCGCAACCTGTGCCACCTGCCCAGAGTGAGCAGCATCTCCCCTCTCCACAACAACCAACTACATCAGGAGCATCTCCACAGGATTTGGCAGCAGCAGACAAAGCAACTCAACGACTGTTTAAGTTCATCCCCACTCTAGGACTAAACAAGCCAAGTAGTTAATGCTACATGTTTAGACTTTAGTCATGACATCAACACCTTTTTGAGAAACACTGTTATTTTACAAAGCAACTCTTTTTGGAAACAATGTGATTATCTATAGCTTGCAGGCTTAAGTTATGCCTTACTTTGGCAGTAGACATGTTATTGACTTTTTTTGTCAATATTAACAACTCTTTCATGAGATTAAATTATGCTTTACATATATAATCATATCTCTAAATAATTATGCCACTCACTTGCTTAGGACAATCACTTTGTTGAATATATCATAATTTAGCTTACAACATTTTTGTTCAAATAGTATACAACAAAATGGAAACTCATCCCATACTACATTACATCATTTTTTTTACCTACTTTTCAGCCAAGATTGACAATGACAGAAGAAAAAATTACAGAAACCACTGCAAGAATAACCAAATACAGATTAACATTCTTCTTCCTCTCTAGATACAACACCTTCTTCTCCAAATCAATCAGCTTCTGTTCCACTACCTTCTTCCCAATATACACTTTCAGATTATCAACCTCGTTCTCCGTAATAAACTTTTCAAGGACTCTTATTGTTGAAACATGGCCATCCAGCCATAAGAAGAACTTGTAGACTTGCAGTGACTGGTATTTTTCAGCTGCATGTTCATCGTTCCAAAACAAACAAAACATAATCAACTCCCCTATAATCAAACTGACTAAATAAAATCACCAACATACCTTAAAGAATAGACACCCAAAGAACAATCTATTGGGGTTCGTCGTTGTCCTCGATTTGTACAATATGGCGTACACACCGCATTTACACGTCGGAGCAATCTCGTCCTTCTCCTCTGCAGCTTCCGTGCATTTCACGGTTGGCGGCAGTCGAACGCGTCGTGAGTTGGATGAGGCTCCGTCACTGGCCATTTAAGCTTGCACAATACCCCCACACTCAACCACTCACAGAAATGAACAACGGTAATGGCAAACGAGTTCCATTTGAACAAATAGGGCAAACAGAAAAACGACGTCGTCTTTCCATCCAGGGACCAATTCGTCCCTAACCTCAATCCACCTTGCTTACATGTGCACCGTTACGGTAGTCTAGGCCCAACACACGCCAAATAAGCGACAAATCACCCCTCTCTGTTATGTCTGAGAGAGCATTTTGCACGGAAGGATCGATCCGTCACATGTTTTGAATAGTAAGGGGCGTTTTAGTATTTTTAGATCTTTTGGAATAGATTTGTCCACGATTTAAAAGTTCAGGGACTAATTTATCCTTTTCCCTATATATTAATATACTATGTCCAATACATTCATTAATTTTTAGTTGATCTATAAGCACTTCAAA
>NC_029790.2:111257370-111257754 GCF_000816755.2 Arachis ipaensis | reverse complement strand
TATAAATATAATGAAATATTGATAATGTTTTCTTTAATTTTATCAAATATTTAAACTAATACTAATAAACATTTTCTATTAAAAATATTAACCTTACATTATGCATAAATATATATGAAAAATTTTTCATGAAGCCGACTAATGATAGCATGTGGAACGTAATGAACTAAAAAATTAGGTAAATTTTATGGTGTTTATATTGTATATTGTGTTTAGAATAAAAGAAAACTAAAGGAAAGAAAATGCAGAAAATGAAAATGAAACTTAATTTTTTTGTTATTGGATGTGAAAGAAAATTGGATGGAAAGGAAAAAGATTGACGTGAGACCCATGTTTAACTTTTCACTTTATCTGTGCGAAGAAAATTGAAAAAAATTTATAAGT
>NC_029790.2:111252325-111257247 GCF_000816755.2 Arachis ipaensis | reverse complement strand
TTGGATTAAAGACAGCATAGTATTACCAGAGCTGTCCTGCAAGGGCGGTGAATGAAATAAATTCCACGCAGACAACACGCAAAGCAAAGAAAAGAGAAGAAAGGCGAACCGTAAGAGTGGTTGGATGATTCCACGCTTTAGACACCGACTAATCAGCAAACTTGGATTATATTTTTCTTCTGATTAGCGAACATGAAATCTTCCTTTCTTACGCGTAAGGGCCATTGGAACCAACACCATTCACTGAAATCTTATAAATACCTCAACGCCCTCTTTATACAAACCATTTTCGAGTTATTCCAAGCATTCGTCTAAGGTATGTTTCTTTTTCTTCATTCATTTAATTCCATTCATCATCATTGAATTATGCTGTACCTGAACTTGAAATCGTTCGTGATTGATGATCATTGGAATTGAATTATGACGTTATATTTTGTTAATCATTTGATATGTGTGTAAGATCTAGCGCTGATTCACTTCATTTTGTGCTATTCATCTAGGAGTTTGTTGTTGATTGGAATTTGGATCTAGGTCATTACGCCTCTTCATGTATCTTTTTTGCAATAAGGTCATTTATGTTTAGATCTAACGTGAGATGTAAATGTGTTCACAAAAGCAACGGCAATTCAGCTACTTAAATTCAGATTAGGATGCTAGATTATACTAGTTTCTGTGACAATTGTTTGAAGATTATAATTGTACTGCGCATGATCTGTTTGACATGTTCAAACAAATCAAGGCGTGCAAATTTGATGTATCCCCTGTTCTGTTTGGCATCTTTTGCCTAAATTTCAATCTAGCAGATGTCATAACTAAATTAAATGCTTGAATCAGTTGTTATTAGCTTTTGATTACTGATATGTGGCTGATCATGATGTATATTTTGGCAGATAATTTTAAGACATGGTTTTAATATTTCAGCTTTAGTTTGTTGATCAACTCAGTATGTTGGTATTTAGCTAATGTATCGTTATAATCATACCAAGCAAATTATTTACTCAATGGTTTGCATTTACCGTCACATTTATCTGTTTCAGGTACATAAATTAAAGGTATGGAAGATTCCGTCGAAGTAAGTCTAAATGAAGCAAAAGAAGAGAAGAATATGATTGAATTGGACGTGAAGAATGAATCAAAGGAAGAAGAGAAAGAAAAGGATTTAGAAGATAAATGTGGGGAAGGCGAGGAGAAGAAAAAGAAGGAGAAGGATAAAAAGAAAAAGAAAAAGGATGATGAAAATGGTGCAGATGATGATGGTGATGAGGAGAAAAAGGAGAAGAAGAAAAAGGAAAAGAAGGACAAGGTAAAAGATGATGAAGGTGAGGATGGTAATGAGAAGAAAAAGGAAAAGAAGGACAAGGATAAGAAAAAGGAAAAGAAAAAGGACGATGGCAATGAAGAAGCAGATAATGATGATAAAAAGAAGAAAAAGGACAAGAAGGAGAAAGAGAAGGATAAGAAGAAAGAAAAGAAGGAAGATAATGAAGAAGAAGAAGTGGATAATGATAAAAAGAAGAAAAAAGACAAGGAGAAAGAGAAGGATAAGAAAAAAGAAAAGAAGGTAGATGATGAAGAAGAAGTGGATAATGATGATGAAGAGAATAAGAAAAAGAAGAAAAAAGATAAGAAGGAGAAAGAGAAGAAGGATAAGGAGGTCAAAGTTGAAGTTGCTTCAAAGGAGATTGATATAACAGAGAATGAGAAGGAATGCAAGGAAGAGAAGGGTGATGAGAAAGATGCTAAAGAGAAGAAGAAGAAGAAAGAGGACAAGGAGAAGAAGAAAAAGGAAAAAACCAATGATCTAAGCACCTTGAAGCAGAAGCTTGAAAAAGTTAATGTCAAAATACAAGCACTCCTTGAAAAGAAGGCAGATATAGAAAGGCAGATAAAAGAATCTGAAGCTGAGGGCAATGTTATCACCCAGAAAGAGAAGGATGTGGTATAATGGTAAATTTCAACCTTTGTTTGTAATCCTGTATGTACATATATGTTGTCGATTCACACTTCAGAAATTACTGAATGAGATGTGTATCTAAGTTAAATGAGGTTCACGTCCTATTCAATAGTTGTATAATGTAATACTATATGTGCATATATGTTGTCGACTCATACTCCATTCACTATTAAACGAGATATGTATCCAATTCAAATGAAATTCACATCCTATTCAATAGTGGATGAAATGTGAGTTGATACAGTTTTTTCACACATAACATCATTTACACATAATGCTTTTTCCATAATGTAATAAAATTGTCTTATGATTTGACTGAAAATTTGTCATATATGGTATAGATGGGGATTTCCTTCCCCAATTAACCCTTTCCCAGCCTGTGGTGGCTCTGTGCTCTTTTTGCTGCGTCTTCTGTGTCTACTCTCATTAAGTGATGATGTTGATCAATGTGAAATCTAATAACATACTCTATTTAAGCATAAGAATTCGAAGAATAATCAAGAGAAATTAGTGACCAACTCAGAGCAGACAAGAACAAGAACAAACTTGTTTGTAGGAAGGACCTTTGGCTCAATCTCTTAAGTCTTCACACTTTGGAATCAAATCTTCTCCATGGAGTGTTGAAAGGCGCTCCTAAAGAACAACTCATAACAAAGATTGGATAGAGTCAAAATTGCCACAATGTTCCACAACCTCTACAATGCTTAGGATAGTGCTTGTTTAGGGAAAGCTTTGGTACTATTACAACTAAAAAAACGAGAGATAACCTTAACTCTCTGCTTCTCTATTCATCAAAGCTTTGCATCTTTTACTCTTTCTCTTCTCAGCAAGTTTCTGGAGTGCATGACCTTTTCTGCTTTCAATTTCAATAAACTTAGGTTTCCCGACACGTAAAGGGGAGCCGTAATGGCCTCATCTTCGGCAGGCTCCTCCGGTTTTTTTTTTTTTTTTTTTTTTTTTTTTTTTTGGTGTTGAAAAGGTTTGTGAAAGCCTCAAGTAAAGGACATATGTGCTTGTCTGCTTGTTAGAAAAATCAGTATTATTTTGAGACTGTTCCAATTAATTTGTAGTTATGACTGCACATCAGCTCTTGATAAAAGGATTTGTTAATTAGTGAAAATCTCTCAGAATAAAATTCCAGGAGACCTATTAAAAAAACATTTAAATTAAGTGTTAACAAGATATTGATAGGATGCTACTGTAAATATAAACAATAATGTACCACTACAGAAATGTGAAAGTTTTGGAATTTTGTAATATAATTCATACAAGTGTGCACTCTGAAACTGATGATAAAAAAGCCCACACTTAATTAATTATTCACCTATCTATTGGCCTTCTCTTCTAAAGGTGAAGGACTAGCTTTTGCATCATGGCCATTGCTACTGTTTTGAGAATTGTAGTTTCTTTCATCCACATAGTGTTGATACACATAAGATATAAAGCCCCACAAAGCCAGCACCATAGAAATAGCCTTAATCCCATGCATTTTGTCCTTAAACACTATCACAGCCAAAAGTGGAACAATGGGCACACCCAAAACACTTATAGAATTAGAAAAGAGTGAAGACACCTCAAATATCAACCCTACACAACCGATACTAAAAAGTTGCCAAATTATAGCTGTGAAGGTCAAATTCAACACATAGGATACTTCTCCCATTTCATACCCTCTCATCTCTTCATTCAAACCTTTCCATTCTCCACTAGCAAAAAGTCCAATTAGAGTAGCAATTGTAGCTACAATTGATTGGTATATTATCACGTCCATCACCACTTTGAAAGTTTCACCTTTTAGAACCTTCTTGAAAGCCAATTGTTGAAGGGAAAGGACTAGTCCATAACCTGCAGAAGAAGCAATTGTGCAGATGAACCCAATAATGTACTTTTTCTTTGAGGCTTTTGTTGATGAGTCTGATGTGCCATCATCACTTGGTTCAAATACAAGAACTACTGATGAAATTGTGAGAAGTACTAAGGAATTGATAATATAAGGTGTGAATTTGAGTGAATTGAGAAAGTAAGAGAAGAAAGCATTGAAGGCCAATTGGGATGAACAAATTAGGGAGAGTGTGGAGACAGGGAGGTACCATAACCCAATTGAGTATAAGTAACAATTCAAAGCAACAATTAGACCCAAAGAGACATACACAAATGACAACATTGAAAGTGATGGTTTATTTGGATCAATAATTGTTATATCTTTATTTTTGGGTGGTGATGATTGATTGAAAAAATAATAATAAGGTAAGAGGATTGGGAATCCAGCAATTTGGACAAGTGTTCCCATCCATTTGCTCTTACCACCTTTTTCATAGTACAATCTTCCTAGGAGTGTTGCTGCTGATTGGCCTAACAACACAAATGCTGCATACACTGCTATTTTTAACCAACGATGGTATATTTTCCTCTCGATCATCATAGCCGATGATTGGTTCATTTGAGTTGGAACATTATTGTCATCTTCCAATGTATTTGTTTCCTTATTAGCTCCATTAGATACTGTAAAAACAAAACAAAACAAATCATTTATGGGTCACCATGTCATGAAATCACACCACTACTTTCCAAAACTTTAATTTGTAATCCATACCATGATCTGTACCTCATTTATACTATCTTCAATAATTATCATCATATCATTATATCATATAATAATGAGAATATACTATTCTAATTATTTTTTGGTATCTCAAAATTGAGTTTATTTTTTGTTTCAATCCCGCTACGTTACCAATAACATTTCTGCCAACTTCTGCCAATTCTTGTTTATGACTATATTTAATAGAAGTGTCTTTATAGATGTGTCTAATAAAAATGACTTTTTTATAACTGTGTCTAATAAAAATATTTTTATAGATGTATTTTCTGGATGTGTCTCTTTATATATGTGTTTAAAATATAATAATTAATTATTATTGACAATAAATTGACAGATAGTATATTAATACCCTATACTTTTCTTTTT
>NC_029790.2:111251930-111252301 GCF_000816755.2 Arachis ipaensis | reverse complement strand
GCTTTTGTAATTACCTCTTTTTGCTATTTCTAATTTTTCTTCCAATTAAGTCTTTTATTTGGTGTGATGTCAAATTTAGGATTTTTCTATTAAATATGGTTAAAATGGTAAAATAAAAATGCTTCGACTCATTTGTCTACCTTAGTGAACTCACGATGAGATAACTATTATCAGAACACCCAATTTTTCCTTAATTACTTTTGGTCCATCTTTCATCTGGTATTTTCTTTCCTTTTCTTTTCTTTTCTTTCTTTTCATTATTTTCCTAAACACATATACTTTTAAAAAGGTTATTCTATTTCTATGTCTAATTCTAATTACCACTCAATTATATTAATCGATACAAATTTAATAAATATATACATCCAATT
>NC_029790.2:111251071-111251802 GCF_000816755.2 Arachis ipaensis | reverse complement strand
GCAACATCATTGAATTTTAATTTTTGGTTCACATTTTCTATATATTTACCTCTTTGTTTTGATGCCATAAAGACCGGATTTCATCTATTTAATACCATTATATATCTGAAATCTGAATTTAATTTTTGTTTCACATTATTTAATATACACCTCTTTGTTTAGACGCCATAAAGACCTAATTTCATTATCACTTCAAGGCACTATATGCAACTTTGTTAAATAAAACCAAAAAAGAAACAAACCACTATATATATGTCCAATCATCCACGTTTTTAATATAAGCAATTAAGCAGTTTAGTGGAACTTCATCTTGCATGTGCTTGTACCAATTGAAATGCAACTTGACATACAGGTATGAGAGAGATAGAGTATAGTTCAATTTCTTTTAATATGAAAAGTGAAAACCCTTCCTTTTTGCTTATGTTTAATTTGCCTTTTTAAAATAAAAATTTGTACTAATTTTCTTGTCCTCTTAGCAGGAAAAACAAAAAAGTGATTACAAGCTTGACCCGTTCACATGGAAAACGAGAGCTTTGCATTAATTTCCCCATCATATCACATATTCATTGAAGTCTCACCTAATATTAGATACAGGTGGTTTCTACCGCCTAAATTTTGTTCATAAAATTTAAAAATAAAAAATAAATCTCTTCTTATTTTATTTTATTTTTTTTTTAGAAAAATTAAATACAATTTTCATAAAACCAAAAAATTTTTCTGAGATATAATTT
>NC_029790.2:111210930-111251023 GCF_000816755.2 Arachis ipaensis | reverse complement strand
CATTTTGAACCCATTTTAGTTGGCGGGGCGGAACAGGTTGGGGCGGACCGGCCCGCTTTACCACCCCTACTTAAAACTACTTGTTAAAGATATAAAAAAGAAAAATATTTAAAAATAGAAAATATTATATTTAATCAAATAGAAAACGTTTCTGTTTTTTCAATAATAATATTTTATCCTCTGTATCTTTAAAGAATATCCTAACAGCGATTATTATCAAAACTTTGTGTTACTTCTAGCAAAAAAATAAAAATAAAAAATAAAACCGAACAATATCTACTACCAAAAAACTATGTATGACCGCCTCCAAACTCTATCTCTATCACCAAATCTAAAACCCCAAATAGTCAAATACTATCAATTACTGTTGTCTCCCAGTTTATATTGATATATCATTTTTATGTATACTTTTTAATTTAGTTATGAATGATACGTTATATATATAAGTAAATTAATAAAAAGGGTCTTGTATAAACACTGTAAAATAAAAAATCTTTCAAAAGAATTATTAAAAAAAGTTTTTTATATATTATTTTTAATATTTTGAATACATAAAGAATTTAAAAAAATTATTATTATCTTTTTAATAAATAATTTCCTTAAAATACTTTTACCTAAATCTTAAAAAAAAAAAAAAAAATATAGTGTGATGATGACATAATTAAAGACTGATATTTACATTCCAGGACACTGTCTTTTCTTGCTAGCTATATTATATGGACTCTGCTGGCTTCTTGTTTACATCTAGCACAACAACGTCCAAATTTTAATTACTTCCTCGTAAGCTTCGAATAATTTAATTCATGTACATGCAAGACGATTAGATTATTAATTAGTTTATGCACATAAGGGTAGTATTATAGATGATGAGATGATAACTGGCCTACAATCATGATATGCTCAAACTTGAATGAAAATGATCACAAAAGAACAAACCGTATAGGAAGCTGGCCTTAATATTTTGTGAAGTTAAATATCATAATAATAGAAGTGGCTTTGATTAGTGATCCTAAAGAAAGAAATTTGACTTACCCACAATTGGAAGCTGCTGCAGCTCTTGAGGTTGCATGGTGAAATTATGGTAATATATAATAAAAGAAGTTTAAAAGGAAACAGAGAAGAGAGAGAGAGAGAGAGTTGAGGAAAGAGGGGCAGCGAGTAGATACAGATATATACTTTCTGATACGATGATATATAGGCCAAAAAGAATATATAAAGATCATAGATGAAATTCTAATCATCACAAAATACTTGAAACCGACTTCTTACTCTCACATTAGTTTGAGATTAATATATTTTAATATCTCTAACCCTCTCAAAATTCTAATCTCACTTTATCTCTAACGTTCACTTCACATTACTACTACAACCTCACTTTCTTCAATCCAAAACCTAAGATTCTTCCTCTTCCACCCAAAATTCATCCTCAACCTCTCTCTCTCTCCACCACCACCACCTTTCCTTCTCTCTTCTCCTCAAACTTATCCACCTCTGTCACTCTGTCAATGTCTTCTCCCTTAGATTAGTGACCAGAACGATAGTGTTGGGTTTACCAGCACCATCAATATACTCGCGTCAATGATGCACTTAAAGCAAGTCTAGCTTCAGAAGAATCAGTTTACCAGTCTCATTTTGGATTTGTCAAACTGCATCGATTTATTCGGTATGTAGCTTTGCGATAACTAGTTAATCGGTTTTGTACTTGTTGCGCTGACCACAATGTCGAGTTTGAAGAACGTTTCTTTATGTGGTACTTTGCTTTCGCTTGGTTGGATTGTAGGTATAGCTATTATTACTGTATTTTTTGCTGCAGTTATTTTCTTTGTGTTTTGCAAGTGTTATGCTAAGAATAGACACAAAAAATTTGAAAGGATAAATAATCCTAAAACAGAAAAAAGAGAGGTAATTAAGATTGAAATGGTATGTGCTTCTAGTTCTAATGAATTTGTGGGAGCAGGGAGAGCAACAAGAAGTGAGTTGCAAACCCAGGGAAGCGAACAAAATGGACAACTCCCTGTTTCTTGATTAGAGAATGGAGATGAGATAAGATTAGAGTTTGAAGGTGATTAGATTTACAGTAGAAGGATAATCTAAAATTTTTTTATAGATTTTAGAGTTTGGATAGTTTTATCTATGAAACTTTATCTTTCATAGTTACAAATTAGTTTTATTTTTTTATGGTTAAATTGTCCGTATTACAATATTTTATAGTCAATTTTAATACTTTACTCAAAAATAAAACTAACGTATTTATGAAAAATAAACTCAAGTCGACAAAACCACATAAATTCTAAAAAATTATTCAAAAATTTTAAATTATCTATCCTAACTTGATTCAAAATTTTAACTATAATCTAATTCTAATCCACCTCAATCTCTAACCCTTCACCGCCACCATTTCACAATCTCTCTTCTTCCTCTTCTGCATCACACCCACCTTCTCTTTATACATCTTTGTACATGTGTTCTAGCCTCTTTAAACAACAAATCAACTCAATACTCTCCCTAAACTTTGACTCTTCTTTTATTCTCATCCTAAATTTTACTACTGTAATAATATCCATTTCCACACCACCTGAATTTAATCATGTGGACCCAACCTAAATATCTGCCTTCAAAAGTAACCTGCCATCAGAAATCTTAGAATAAAGAAATAAAAAAAAATTGAAGACAAAATGGTCACACAATATCCTTACCCAAATTGAAACTATTAGATCAATTAGTATCATTTATATTTATATACCATGTCTGTATATTAATTAAGCAAGTGTTGAGGGTTCGAATCCCACCTTGTACATGCAGCAATCTATTGGCCAGCGGCAAACCCTTATAAAATGGAGCTCAGTACCGCGACGTATTAGTCCTTGGCCTGTCGGGTTGGGGGATACCGTGGGAAACCAAAAAAAATTATAGGATTGTATACTTTTATTACTCTAATTCTTCTAACACCTATATATACCCATTGTATATTGTACTTTTCCACAGCCTGAATAATGCACAAAAATACTTTCTTCATATGTCTTTCTTGTTTCTAACATGGTATCAAGAGCTTAAGTTCTTTTTTTCATGAAAATTTGTTTATAGTCCCCTTATTTTTCTCTTTCAACAGTGCTTCTTTGCTCTCATTTTTTGGTCTTTTCTTGACGCTTTGGTTCGCCACCGCCGTCACCATCGTGTTCGTCTCTTCGTCAAGATTCCAACACCGTCAGACTCGCCGCCAGACTCGCCCTCACGCGCTGCCGCAACCTCGCTGCCCGCCTCCATTGTTTCATCTCCAGACGCTTCAGGATCCGTTGGATCTTGGTGTCGATCGAACAGTCTAGAAGCCTCCACGTGTTGTGATGCTAACCTTCCCAGTAACCCGCGTGCAACCCGGCCCGATCCGCTGGTTGACCCGCGCTCAAGCTGATGTGGCGTTGACGTGGTAGACAATTGGGACCCTCACTAAGGTTTTTTGGTGAGATCTTTCCGATTTTGGACTCTGATTTCTCATTTTCTACTCCGAAATTTTATTTTTCTCTCATCTCTTTGATCTCTGTGACTACTATCATGAAAAAGTCAGATGTTTTTGCTGCCATAGACAGAAAGTGTAAATTCTATCGAAACTGTAACCGTTCCGGACACCTCTTCTCCGACTGTCCTTCTGTTAAATGTTGCATATGCCACCAAAAAGGTCACATTAGCTACCAATGTTCACAGCTGTTCTGCCATAATTGCAAGCTCTCAGGACATTTGATTACTACCTGTCCTACTCGCCCACCACGTCCTGATCAACTCAAGTATCATTATCGTCCTAACTTATGCAAGATTGTGCCTACTTCTACTGTTGCTGCTACTATTGAATCTACCATCTCTGCTCCTCTCAACCCGTCTCCTGTCTCTCTATCTGATATTGTGTCTTTTCTTCAGCATCTTCTCTCCCTTTCTGGTAATATCCCTGCTGCTTTTTTGACTCCTCCAGGTAATTCTAAATGGTATTTTGACTTGGGTTGCTCTAATCATATGTCTCCGTTGCGTAATCTTTTCTCGTCTCTGTCTACCACTACAAATGAACCTTCTGTCAATACTACTAATGGTTTCCTCTTGCACGCAACACACAAAGGTTCTATCTCCCAATCATCTCTTAATCTTCGTGATACTTATTATATTCCCAAATTAAACTTTAATCTTATTTCTGTTGGTCGACTTGTTGATCTGGGTTTTGATGTCACTGATAAACCACTATTTTACGGTTTATTTTATATTGAATTGAGTGGATTTTATCCATTATTCTCACACTTATTCATAGAATTTGCAAGTTTCACATTTTCCTTCCTAATTTTGTGCTATGAATGAAAACATACTTCTTTGGCCTTAAATTTGCTCATTTGAATTCTCTCTTATTACCATTCGATGCCATGATATGTTTGTTAAGTGTTTTCAGGGTTTATAGGATAGGAATGGCTTAGAGGATGGAAAGGAAGCATGGAAAAGTTGAAGGAACACAAGAAATTGAAGGAATTGCTAAGCTGTCAATCCTGACCTCTTCGTACTAAATCGATCATAACTTGAGCTACAAAGGTGGTTCCAGTTGCGTTGGAAAGCTAACATCCGGGGCTTCAAAATGATATGCAATTTGCCATAGTTGCCTTGCAGTTAGGTGACGCGTATGCGTAGGCTATGCGTATGCGTGACCAGTGCAGCAGGCAAGCGACACGTACGCGTGATAAACCACTATTTTATGGTTTATCTTATGCTTAATTGAGTGGTTTTTATCAACTCTTTACCCATTTATTCATCCTAATCGCATGCTTTATGTTTTCCTTCCTGATTTTGTGCTATGATTGCAAACATGCTTCTTTGGCCTTTATATTGCTAATATTAATCCTCTCTTATCACCATTAGATGTCTTGATATGTGTGTTAAGTGTTTTCAGAGATTACAGGTCAGGAATAGCTTAGAGGATGGAAAGGAAGCATGCAAAGGTGGAAGGAATACAGGAAACTGAAGGAGCTGCTAAAGTTGTCTAGCCTGACCTCCTGGCACTCAAACGGTCATAACTTGAGCTACAGAGGTCCAAATGATGCAGTTCCAGTTGCGTTGGAAAGCTAACGTTCGGAGCTTCGCAACGATATATAATTTGCTATAGCTGCTCTGAAGTTAGGCAACGCGAACGCGTGAATGACGCGCCTGCGTCGCATATGCGAACTTCAATCCACGCTAACGCGTGGATGACGCCTCCGCGTCACTTTGCCGCGACCTGAACGTACTAGAATACGTTGGGGGCGATTTCTGGGCTGTTTTTTACCCAGTTTTCAGCCCAGAACACACAGATTAGAGGCTATAAAGTGGGGGAATGCATCCATTCATAATCATGCTTTTCATAATTCACTTTTCATAATTTAGATATAGTTTTTAGAAAGAGAGGTTCTCTCCTCTCTCTTAAGTTTTAGGATTAGGATTTCTCTTAAAGGATTTAGGATTCAACTCTTCATGAGGTTCAATATTTCTTTTACTTTATATTTATCTCTTATTTTCAGATACTTTAATGCTTGTATTAGTTATGTTGCCTAATTGGCTTATAAACTTTTCCATGTTAGGATTTGAATATTTTATTTAATATAATTGAGGTATTTCAGATTTATCACTTCTTCTATTGTTTGTTATTAATTAATGTTCTAAGTTAGATCCTAACTTGATTTTAGAGTTGATTAATATTCGGAGACCCTTGAGTTGAATTACTCAAGAGTTAAATTGTAATTGGGTTTATTGTTGGCTGGCTCTCTAGTCACTAACGCTAATCCTTCCCAAGGGAAAAGATTAGAACTTGTGAATAGAAGTAGACTTCCAACTTACTTAACTTTCTTTTACTTTACTTGGTAAAGGATAACTAAGTAGAAGTAACCTTCAATTATCAATTGATCTTGAGAAAAAATCCAACAAGGATAGAACTTCCGATTAATCTCTCCTAATCAAGGTTTTTAATTTAATTACAATAAAATTTCTTATTTATTATTATTGCTTTAATTTATAAATATACCTGTGCCCATTGCCCAAACTCCAAACTCCCAATTTACAAACTCATAACCAATAATAAAAACATACTTCCCTGCAATTCCTTGAGAAGACAACCCGAGGTTTAAATACTTCGGTTATCAAATTTAAAGGGGTTTGTTGCTTGTGACAACCAAAACTTTTGTAAGAAAGGCTGATTGCTTGGTTTAGTAACTATACTTACAACGAGAGTTTACTATAACTTCTAAACCATCAATCTTCAGTTCTTCAAAATGGCGCCGTTGCCGGGGAATTGCAAACGTGTGCCTTATTATTGGTTATTGTAAATATTTGCTTTTTGCTTGTTTATTTGTTTTTATTTGTTTTTATTTTTACTTTTTCATAAATTAAGATGTTATTGGTTTTTATTTAGTTATTAAAAATTTTTCAAAAATTTTTTTTTTGGTGTTCATCTTGATCTTCAAGTTGTTCTTCGTGTTCATCTTGACCTTCAAGTTGTTCTTAGTTGTTTTCTTCATTTTGATCTAAAAATTTTAAGTTTGGTATCATTTTATTATTTTTCTCTTTCCTCATTTAATTCAAAAATATATTTTCTCTTTATTTTTATTGAATTTTCGAAATTTCCAAAAAAAAAAAAATTCAGATTTTGATTTTAAAAATTTTATCTTATCTTATCTTATTTCAAAAATCAAATTTCAAAATTTAAATTTAAAAATTTTTAAAATTCAAATTTAAAAATGATCAAATTTTGATTTTTAAGTTTCAAAATTCAAATTTCAAAAATTTAAAATTAAAATTTAAAAATTTAATTTTCAAATTCAAAATTTAAATNATTACAATGAGAACATGCATCAAGGTTGGAACAATCAAAGATGGGAGGAGCCACAAGGATTTGATCAACCCTCATGGCAACAACCACCTCCAATGGACTATCAACAACCACCACCATATGCCTATAAACCCTCTCCTCAACATGACTTTGGACCACCATACTCACAAGCCCCTTTACACCATTTACCTCCATATGACTCTAACCCACATCCACCATACCAACCACCTTATGAACTATATGAACCATATATAGAACCACCCCAATTTCAACCCAATTACTCCCAAGAACCACCACCTCCATATGCACCATATCCATATCCATCAATCCAAGAGCCTTATGGTCCTACTTATGATATACAAGCGCAACAAGAATCACAGGATCGTCACAAGGAAATAGTGGATCAGTTTCTTGCAACCCTTCACCAATTGAATCAAGCAATAAATCAATTATCTTCCCGACATTCGGACACTCAAGAAACTCCCATGGCTTCATGTGGACAATCTAATGAAGAACGTAGCATGAAGGAGATATTAGAAACTCCAGTGGACAGTACGGAGCATGACTTTGTACTGGAACAAGTGGAGGAAGCTGTAATTATTGAAGAGGAAGAAGTGGTTGCAGACTTAGGATATGCTGACCCTCCATGGGAAAGTCAGGTTATGGAACCTCCTTCCAAGGCAATTGAAATTAATGCTGAGGAGGGTGTACAACCTCCAAGGCATATCATGGTTGAAGACTTGGAAGAGGTTGGTCAAGAGATGGAAATTAAAGAAGAACAAGCACTACCTCCCATGCCCTTGGTAAGTAATGAAGAAGAGATTGAATTGGAAGAAAACTACCAAGAGGAAGAGGTTGAAATTAAAGAAGTTTGCAAAGAGGTGAAAATTGTCAAAGAGCACAAGGGAGTGGAGCTTGAAATCACCTTGCCAAAGTTATTGGAGACCCCTCCCCCTAAGTTGCCATCATCCTTCATAACATTCAAGTGGGTAAAATTTATATCCCTTAGCTTTCTAATCCCACTTGAATATGGGCTACTAGAGACGGATGGTCAACTTAGAGCTCTTTGTGGCATTAAGAGTAAGAGGAAGATGGCCAGTGGTAAGAATTGTCCTGCAAGGTTCATTATGGTTGGAAGCTTTAAGTTTAAACGCAAAGGTTGGTATAAAGCTCAAGTGAATGGGTCTAGGAAGCTTTTTGGATGTCTCAGTGAGAATTTTGACTGTTCACCACCCAAGTGGAAAAATGATGATCAACACAAAGACGGGTGTAAAAGCAAAGTTTGGGATCCTGGAGTCTGTTCTGACATTCAGAACACTGGAAGCCTGAGAACCTGTTTAAAACTGCTCATGGGCTTTACGTGCCTTGTTTGGGATCCCGGAGGCCATTGGAATTACAAACATTGGTGGAGATTCCTGGATGAATACAAGCATAAGCCACCATCACAGGGAGCTCACCAAATATCCAACTTAAGGACTTTAACTAAAAGTGCTAGGTGGGAGACAACCCACCATGGTATGATCGTTCCTTTTTCATTTTTATTTAGTTTTATTTGTTTTCGAGTTTTATTTTATTTTATTATATTGAACATGGAGTTTTGCATCACATTCATATTAGCACTGTATTATGCATTTTTTTAGATTAAAAAAAAAAAGCACGCACGCGATGCGACAGTGTCGCTGACGCGTCCGCGTCACTAGTGCGTTGGGAAGAAAAGAATTGAACAGAGAGTCATGCGAGAGCGTGGCTGGAGGTGTGCCTTTGGCACAAATCACCCCACGCGACTGCATCGCCGACGCGTCCGCGTCATGTGGGAACTTTGGCCTCCCACGCAACCGCGTCACCCATGCGGCCGCGTGACATGAAAATCGACGTCAAAAGGGTGCATAGCCGAAAGTTATGCTGGAGTGGTGCTGGACTGGTGCTGAACGCACAGCCTTACCATGCGGACGCATGGCTCACGCGTCTGCGTCATATCCCCATATTGGCCACTCACGCGATCGCGTCGACCACGCGATCGCGTCACCCAAAAATTTGGCAAAATAAGATTTTGAACAGAGAGTTGTGCGAGCGCGAGGCTGCCCTCGCGCCAGTAGCATAAAACGAGTCACGCGTCCGCGTGACCGACGCGACCGCATCGATTAACTTAAAATGCAAGTCGCGCGAACGCGTCACCCACGCGTCCGCGTCACTTGCGCCGCACAGCTTTTCCTAATTTGCCAAATATCTTATCTTTTCTTCCCCAATCCTAATTTTTCCTACCTCCTTTCTTACTTACTTCTTCTTCCATTCTTCCCTTCTCATTCTTCTTATCTTTCATTTTATTTTACTTAATTCATTTGTATATTTCATTCATTGCATCTTAATTTTGTGCATATTTTATTTTTTTTCTAAATTAATTATTTTTCCTTTGGTGTTAAACTTTTCTTATTTAACTGTTGCATCTTCTCTTGAACTATTTTAGGCGCTTAGAGACTTGTTTTATTTTGGATAGGTAATATTATTTATATCAATGCCAATCTTTTATACCTGTATTACTTTTACATTGACATGAATTTATATTATCTCTCCTTACCCACACTCTCTTCCCTATTTTTGCAAATTTTTGCATTCTTGATTTGTCATGTACTTCTACTGTTTTCTCATTTGCATGTTGTAGTTACCATGTAATTGAGACCCTCATTCTCTGGCATTAACACCCATATTTTATTTATTTTCTATCTTTATTTTTGGGTTACTTTTCTTCTTTTCCCTCTTCTTTCAGGATGACCACCAAGAAAGGAGAGGAAAAGCTTCTAAATGGGGAGACAACCAAGTCCATCAGCACAATCCTTGGAAAAGAGCATCAGTTGGAGAGACAGGGTCTACACTTGTACATCTTAGCATGCACCGAGGATGGTGCAATCTTTAAGTGTGGGGAGGTCGATACCGATCTCCATGGGTTAGTACTTTCTTGTCTCAACACCAATGTTTAAATTTTCTTTGTAGTTAGTTGTTGCATTTGCATGTTTGTTTGATTTTTTTTACATATTTTACCACTTGGTTGAAGTAATATTTTCTTTTTCAAGAAACCTTTTAGAACATTTCACTAATTTGAATAAAATTTAATGTTACACTTGTTTGAAGAAATATTATTTTGGAACATGGGTTAGAGCTCGAACACACAAAACCTGTAAGATTTTGAGCTTATTTAATTGGTTGCATTTTATCAATCTTGGAAGATTTATTTACTTTTAACCAAGTAGGTAGAAACATTTTGCATGTAGTTGCATTCATATAAGATAGGTTGCATTTCATACATTCTACCATTCCTCTTCACTTCTTTTATAGCTTCTCTTAGGCTTAGCATGAGGACATACTAATGTTTAAGTGTGGGGAGGTTGATAAACCACTATTTTATGGTTTATCTTATGCTTAATTGAGTGGTTTTTATCAACTCTTTACCCATTTATTCATACTAATCGCATGCTTTATGTTTTCCTTCCTAATTTTGTGCTATGATTGAAAACATTCTTCTTTGGCCTTTATATTGCTAATATTAATCCTCTCTTATCACCATTAGATGCCTTGATATGTGTGTTAAGTGTTTTCAGAGATTACAGGGTAGGAATGACTTAGAGGATGGAAAGGAAGCATGCAAAAGTGGAAGGAATACAAGAAACTGAAGGAACTGCTAAAGCTGTCCAGCCTGACCTCCTGGCACTCAAACGGTCATAACTTGAGCTACAGAGGTCCAAATGACGCAGTTCCAGTTGCGTTGGAAAGCTAACATCCGGAGCTTCGCAACGATATATAATTTGCTATAGCTGTCCTGAAGTTAGGTGATGCGAACGCGTAAATGACGCGCCCGCGTCGCATCTGTGAATTTCAATCCACGCTAACGTGTGGATGACGCCTCTGCATCACTTTGCCGCGACCTGAACGTACCAGAATACACTGGGGGCGATTTCTGGGCTGTTTTGACCCAGTTTTCAGCCCAGAACACACAGATTAGAGGCTATAAAGTGGGGGAATGCATCCATTCATAATCATGTTTTTCATAATTCACTTTTCATAATTTAGATGTAGTTTTTAGAGAGAGAGGTTCTCTCCTCTCTCTTAAGTTTTAGGATTAGGATTTCTCTTAAAGGATTTAGGATTCAACTCTTCATCAGGTTCAATATTTCTTTTACTTTATATTTATCTCTTATTTTCAGATACTTTAATGCTTGTATTAGTTATGTTGCCTAATTGGCTTATGAACTTTTTCATGTTAGGATTTGAATACTTTATTTAATATAATTGAGGTATTTCAGATTTATCACTTCTTCTATTGTTTGTTATTAATTAATGTTCTAAGTTGGATCCTAACTTGATTTTAGAGTTGATTAATATTCGGAGACCCTTGAGTTGAATTACTCAAGAGTTAAATTGTAATTGGGTTTATTGTTGGCTGGCTCTCTAGTCACTAACGCTAATCCTTCCCAAGGGAAAAGATTAGAACTTGTGAATAGAAGTAGACTTCCAACTTACTTAACTTTCTTTTACTTTACTTGGTAAAGGATAACTAAGTAGAAGTAACCTTCAATTATCAATTGATCTTGAGAAAAAATCCAACAAGGATAGGACTTCCGATTAATCTCTCCTAATCAAGGTTTTTAATTTAATTACAATAAAATTTCTTATTTATTATTATTGCTTTAATTTATAAATATACTTGTGCCCATTGCCCAAACTCCAAACCCCCAATTTACAAACTCATAACCAATAATAAGAACATACTTCCCTGTAATTCCTTGAGAAGACGACCCGAGGTTTAAATACTTCGGTTATCAAATTTAAAGGGGTTTGTTACTTGTGACAACCAAAACTTTTGTAAGAAAGGCTGATTGCTTGGTTTAGTAACTATATTTACAACGAGAGTTTACTATAACTTCTAAACCATCAATCTTCAGTTCTTCAACGCGTGGGCGACGCGTACGCGTGACCTTCCATTTCTGGTTGTCGTGTACAGGATCGTCGGACAGGACAAATCATCGGGACTGGATGTAAGGTCGGAAGGTTATTTGAACTCGAGAATCTTCATATTCCTCCTATACCAAGTCTCTGTGCTGCTTCTCCTCCATCTACTCTTCACTTATGGCATCAACGTCTTGCCCACAGCTCCTTAGGAAAATTGCGTCCTCTTGTGTCTCACGGTGTTTTGGGTTAGGTTCCTAATGAATCTTTTGATTGGATTTCTTGTCAAACTGCCAAACAACCTGCTTTATCTTTTCACAATAATTCCTCTCTTACTTGCTCTCCTTTTGATCTCATTCACTCTGATGTTTAGGGCCCCGCTCCCACCACTTCTATGGGAGGAGCTCGATAATTGTCATTTTTATTGATGATTATTCACACTTTACTTGGGTTTATTTGATGATTAATCGCCATGAGTTACCTCTGATTTATATTAACTTTGCTACTATGATTAAAACTCAGTTTTCCAAGGCCGTTAAGGTTTTTCGACGCGATAATGCTATAGAATATAGTGATTCCAAACTTTTAACCTTTCTTGCATAATAGGGTACTTTGTCTGAGTTTTCTTGTCTTGGTACTTCTCAACAAAATGGACGAGATGAACGCAAACAGCGTAACATTGTTGACTCTGTTTGTGCAATGCTTCTTTCTTCTTCGTGTCCTGAGCGTACTTGGGGTGAAGCTATTCTTACTTCTGTCCATGTTATCAATAGACTTCCTTCTTCTGTTCTTGATAACGTTACTCCCTTTGAGCGTCTTTATCATACCCCCTAGATTACAGTTCTCTTCGAGTTTTTGGTTGTGTCTATTTTGTTCTTCTTCAGCCTCATGAACATAGCAAACTTGAATCCCAGGCTCGTATGTGTTGTTTCCTTGGTTATGGCACTAAACACAAGGGTTATCATTGTTCGGACCCTCTCTCTAAATGTATTCGTATATCTCGTCATGTTGTCTTCTGGGAGCATCACATGTTTTCTCGGTTCTCCTCCTTTGAGTCTATTCCTCCTACTCAGCCACCTTTTTTCACTAACCCCAATGTTGATCTTTTTTCTAGTGATGATTCTATAGGTTCTATCTCGAGTCACTCTCTACAGCCTCCTGTTATTCTGCCTTCTCCATCTCCTGATGATTCTAGACTGGATGACGATCCTGCTCCTACTGTCTTGCCTCCTCCTTCCACTCGTGCTTCTAGGGTAAGAAATCCACCTCCTCATCTTTTTTATTATCATTAGTTTTCTACTATTCTTCATCAACATGAACCTAAGTCATTCAGAGAAGCCTTCACAAACCCAAATTGGCAACAAGTAATGCAGGAAGAAATACAGACACTTGAAAAAGCACACACTTGGGATTTGGTTGATCCTCTTTCTAATTAGGAAGTTGTGGAAAGCAGATGGGTATACAAGATCAAGACTCACTCTGATGGTTTTATGGACCGTTATAAGGTACGATTGGTTGCTCAAGGTTGTACGCAAGAGTATGGTATTGACTATGAAGAGACTTTTGCTCCTGTTGCTCATCTCATATCTGTTCGAGCTCTTCTTGCCATTGCTGCGGTCAAAAAGTGGTCTCTCAGTTAGATGGACGTGAAGAATGCATTTCTTAATGGAGATTTGAAAAAGAAAGTCTATATTAAACCCCCTCTGGGTTATCCTTGTTCTTTTAGCAAAGTTTGTCTCCTTCGCAAGGCACTTTATGGTCTTAAACAAGCTCCTTGCGAATGGTTTGACAAGTTCAGCACCATTATATGCAATCTTAGTTTTACTTGCAGTCCTCATGAGAATTCTCTCTTTATTCATAAAAGTAAACGTGGAGTTGTTCTTCTGCTTTTGTATGTTGATGACATGATCATTACTGGAGATGTGTTGATGGTATCTCTGATCTCAAAAGCCCCCTTCACCGTATTTTTGAGATGAAAGATCTTGGTTCTCTCAGTTATTTTTTTGGACTCGAGGTCATATCCACAGATGATGGTATCTATCTATCTTAAGTTAAGTATGCTTCAGATCTTCTTAGCTTGCTCGAGCCGGTCGAACAGATAGTCGCACTGAGTCTACTCCTCTTGAGCCTAATATTCGTTTTACTCCTATGGATGATACTATTTTAGATAATCATACTCTTTATTGACTGTTACTTGGAGGACTAGTCTACTTAACTATTACCCGACCAGACATTGCCTATCCAGTTCATGTTCTTAGCCAGTTCTTGTTAGCTCCTCGTACTACTTACTATGTGGCAGTTCTTCGCGTTCTTCTTTACATCAAAGGCACCCTATTTCATGGCCTTTATTTTTCTGCGCATTCATCTTTATCCCTTCAGGCGTACTCAGATGTTGATTGGGATGGTGATCCCACTGATCATCGTTCTACTACTGGTTATTGTTTGTTTCTTGTCGACTCTCTCATTTCCTGACGAGCTAAGAAGCAAACGTTCACTGCTCGATCAAGCACGGAAGATGAATATCGTGCTATCACTGACACCACTGCTGAAGTTGTCTCGATTCGTTGGCTTCTCGAAGACTTGGGTGCACCGCAGTCGTCCCCAATTGATGTTTTTTGTGACAACTGCAGTGCTATTTAGATTTCCCATAATGATGTGTTTCATGAACGCACCAAACATATTGAGATTGATTGTCACTTTGTTCGGAAACACATCCTTATTGATGTTGTTCGTCTCATCGTTGTTGGAATACTGGATCAGACTGCTGATATCTTCACAAAGGCTCATGATCCAACTCGTTTTCGGACTCTGATATCCAAACTCAAAATGGTATCCTTAGCTCCCACTTGAGTTTGAGGGTGGATGTTAGAGAATAAAATGTTTAAAATGTGTTTGAAAGCAGAGACATGGACATGGAACACATTGCCTCCGAGACAGTTTTTTATATTTTTGTGTCCACTCTTTTACGAAGGACAATGATGGACATGGGATTTGGAAGAGTGGACACGGACATTTTTATAAATTTTGTTTTCCTTTTTGTCCATAGATATTTTTTATTATTCCACTATTATTCCTTCTTATTTTTCCTATAATTAGTCTTGAAACTTTTAAAAGATAAATATTATTAAAGGTAAAATTGATCTTTTAAAATGCTAAAAAACAATTTATAAGTTGTAATTGATTTTATATAATTTAAAGAAAAATCAGTTTTTAGATAAAAAAAAATTAGTTTTCTAAATAAAAATAGATTTTTATGTGCAAAAACTAATTTTTTTTCATGTAAAAACGGATTCTTTTTAAAACTGATTTTTTATTTAAAATTAATTTGGCCTATTAACCTAAATACAATTTTTTATTAATAAAACTCAGATCTATTTTTTTATTAATCTTAACCATATGTATTCCTACATATTAATAATAAATTTAAAAATAAAATAAATATATTCATAATTTTTATTTTAATATAAATACTATTATATATTTTTTTATTAAAACTTTTGTTTTCTTTAAACATTTTTTCAAGTTTCGTCTGTACTCCTACGTACTCTCATTTTCTATTAAATTAGTTTGTACTTGATGTAGAAAATTTGGAATCGTATGGTTATTTTAGTCATTTTATATAATATTTTAGTCTTATCCATGTGTATCCAAACGTAATACTGGACATTACATGAGTGTCTTGTACATCGTATCCAAAAACAATAATTTTTAGTGTCTCTGTCTCAGTGTCATGTTCTGTCCTGTCTCTGAAAACAAACACAGCCTATTAGATCAACTAGTATCATTTATATTTATATAGCATATCTGTATATTAATTATAGGATTGTATATTTTTATTAGAGTTAATAGTCAAAATCATCCTTGAAAGATACCCCGATCTCCATTTTAGTCCTCGAAAGATAAAATTAATCAAAGTCGTCCCCGAAAGTTATTCACGTTGGTCGAGTTTGTCCTTCCTTCATCTGAGGTAGTGACGTGGCTAACGTTTGGTGAGGTGGAATGTTAAGTGCCAGCGTGGAGAGGTCCAGCATGGCAACCGTTAATGCTGATAAGATATGTTTGATTATTTAGGTCAAATTAATCCTAATGTTACAACCCTAACCCCCAATCTGAAGCATATATGTGCGCGACTCTCAGGTGGCGATGTATGTTTGAGGAGTCGCTGCTATGATGAGTGGAAGCCGGAGTGGTGACCTGCCGTCGCAGTCTATCGGTAGCCATGAGTCGAACTCTGCCATGCGACGGAGGAGGAAGATGAAGGACCAGACTTGCTTTTGTGGGTTGAAGACGACAATCAAGAAATCCAGCACAAGAGAGAATCCGGATAGGTTGTTCCACACTTGTGCCAGATACCCTGTGAGTTAGGTTATGATATATTAATCTTGTCTTCAATATTCCTTTGTCTATTCTGCTGGGTTGTTGAAATTGATTTTATTTTTTTTGGAAAAATTCAGAAGGGAAGTCACTGCAACTTCTTTAGGTGGGTTGAGGAAGATGGGTATGTAGCAGGGGCGGAAACTGATGCAGAGGTTGGTAGGGACTATGATGAATGGAGACTGAATGTGTCATGGAGATTGGGTAGCTTGGAGGGTGAGGTTAGAGCAATGAAGATGCTGATAATGTTCCTGTCAGTTGCAGTGGTGGTGGCTACTGTATTGTGTGTATCACTGTTGTTCACATTAATTTAACATAAACTTGTTGTTTAAGCTTGATGGGTTTCACTGAGAATACATGATGGTGATGTTTGAACTATTATAAGTATCTTTTCACCAAATAGAAGCATACATGACAGTAGACAAAGTAATTGTAATCCATAACAAACATCATAATTATATGATATCATATTGTCTTAGTAGACACACCACAAAGGTGATCATGGATCCAGACAACATTGTTCAGACAACATTGTTCATGTAAACAAAAAAACATACTAGGCCTAACTTAAATGATCCTGAACACAGAGACAGTTTACAGAGCCATGTTCCCAAAAAGCAAACTTTTCAACTACATACAAAATATATTTCCTAGTTAAACATATTAATCTTTCTTTCTTGGACGCTTGAACCCTGGAGTAGGCACGAATGTCATGAAGGTTTGCATCTTCTTTGCAGTGGCAGTAGTTGTTCCTTTCAAAGTCTCAGCAGATATGGCCACAGGTGACTGGGTGGAGGCATTTGATTTTGCCTTTTTTTTATTACATGCAGTTTGGGTGGCCTGCCTCTCTTTTCACCCTGCATAGGCCAGTTGCAGACCAATTAATTTCAAGTAAATAAAATAAATACAATTGGGCAGAATAAAAAGCAGCAAATAAATAACCTGAATGTCTTGAACAGGCAGTTGGGTATCTTGCACTGGTTGGCTTCCTCCAGGTTGGTTGACTTCCACAGCAGGTTATGGCTGGACTGGGGGAGGAGGGGGAGAATGTGATTGAACTTCATTGTTGATGTTTGGGTCATCTGTAGGGGAGCAGGCCCTTTAGCAAGGGCAAGCTGAAGTTGCATTTGCCTAGCTTGTTCCTCAGCATCCTCCTTTTTCTTCTTTGCACAGCTTCTCTTGTTGTGTCCAACTTCACCACAAAACATGCACCTAATTGGGTTGTACTTCCTCTTCATCTTGGTGCTTGACCCAACTGGCTGCTCTCCTTTGTCCTTTCTCCTCTTCTTGGTAGGCCTCCCAGGTTTAGGCTTGATTGGAGGTGGGATAGGGGCAGGTGAAGATGTTTTCTCCCACAGATCTTGTCCTTTAACTGGGTTAACATTGAAACAGTATGTCCTTTTATACGCCTCCATTGTCAACAACTCATGGCAATACTCCTCAATTCTCTTACCATTTTTGTCTTGAATTGCTGAAATTGCATGCATACATGGCATCCCTGTGCCAAGTGTAGACAGACAAAGGTAATGACAACATCAAAAACAACTCTGACTAATTCAAAAATAAGTGAAGGAGTTATAGGGTTTAGGTGAATTACCTGTGAGTTGCCAGAATCGACAGGTGCAAGTGTGCTTTCCCAAGTCGACCACCATGTTTGTGGGCCAGCCATGTACTTCAAACAGCTCCTCTTTTTCATCCCCGCACCATTGGGGAGCCCAACGACTAGATAACTTTGTCATGGCTTCTAGTCTGCTTTGCTTAACCGGGGGTAAAATTCCTTGATAAGTGCTCAACTTCAGTTTGTTATCGACCATGCTCTTCATGATTATTCTCCTCACCTCTTCAGCCAAAGTTAAAATCGGCTTGGTCCTCTCATGCTTTATCTTAGCATTGAATGATTCGCAAGCATTGTTGCAAATATTGTCATTCTTAGGATCCTCACTGAAGTAAGCCTTAGTCCAAGCCTCCTTCGGCCACTTTTTAAGATACTGCCAAGCCTGTTCGTTGATCACCTTTACTCTCTTCATGTTCCTCTCGAACTCATTACGTGTCCTTGATCGAGCACACTCCCAAACCAGGTCTTTCAACTCCGTGCTACCCCATTGTTTTGAAAAATTTCGCCACAGATTCCACACACAGAACCTGTGTTGGGCCATGGGCATGACTTCCTTCACTGCTGGAACGAGTCCCTGCCAGATACAAAGAAACTCGAAAAGATTGTTAGTCAAATGAATCCCTCAATTATGATCATTAAATCAATTTAGTCCTAGAAGTATAACTAATTAAATCAATTTATTCCTCACCTTCTGCATGTCTGAAATGAGGCACAAGTTGTTACCATTGAAGTTGCCAAGGTCTGGTTGCAGCAGCTCCAGAAACCATTTCCAGTTGTCCTTGTTTTCCACATCCACAATTGCATAGGCAACAACAAATATGTGGTTATTGGCATCCTGAGCACACGCCGTCAATATTTGTCCACCGTGCAGGGTCTTAAGAAAAGCCCTATCCAATCCTATCATCGGTCTACACCCAGCCTTAAATCCTTTTTTACAGGCATCAAGACACACATAGAACCTCTCAAACTGAGGAGGACCCTCTGGCATTGGGATTACACCAACTTGAACTGTAGACCCAGGGTTACTTGTAAGCAACTCATTCGCATAGTCCCAGATTAGTCCATACTAAGCAACTTCATCACCCTCTACCACTTTCCTAGCAGCTTTCAATGCTCTAGTGATGCAGGTGCTGTTCAGGTTTACGTTACACTTCCTCACAAACCACTCATACACTTCACGATGTCTCATTGTAGGATGCTTCCTAAGTTTTGGAACAAGTTTGCTTAGTGTCCACTATTGGGTGGCTGCCCTGTTTTTTCGCCTTCTAGGACAGATATGGTTGTCAACCAGGGTTATAATCTGCCACAACCCGTCTTGCTTACTATGTGCACAGTATACTACCCAAGGACAACCCTCAGCCTTACACACAGCCCTAACCCGAACATTGTCATTCTTTGTAAACAATATGTTTCTACCTAACTGGATTGTGTAGTCCCTAGTTGCATGCATAAAATGTTCCTTTGATTTGAATATCATACTAACCTCAAATTTGAGGTCCCCGAACTTTGCCTTGTCATTATACTGGGGATAGACCGTTGGTGATTCCTCATCAGAGTCTAGTTCCTGGCCTGAGTCCTCCGAGTGCCATGAGTTGAGATCCGAATCATTGTCCTCAAGGGGATTATCCTCTAGGTCTGCCAAATAGAAACCACAAATTAAGTAATCAGTCATGTGACCAAAATTAAATCAACATCTACAAACCAATTGATTTAACCAAATACTTGAGTCACTTTCATCCTCACTCTCAGAAGCTTCATAGCTTGAATCGTCAGTCTGTATTTCTTTCTCTGCTAATCTTGTCTTACCAGGCTTGTGCTTCTCCTTAACCTCCCTTTTCTTGTTCAGCCTTGTAGAGTTGACACCATCATCACTGTCACTGCTAGATTCATCATCTCCTAGTACCCTTGGAGGTTTGTAAAGGCTGTCTTCAGCACTCTCATAGGAGTCATGAGAGTCACTGTCTTCCTCAACCTCTACTGCCTTCACATGCCTGCCTGCCCTTGTGGTGGTAGTGACCTTGGCCTTACCTTTAGGCTGAGCTGTAGTAGGGGTAGGTTTGGTAGGCTGACTATAGGCCTTTCTCTGCTGTGATAAAGTTTGCACAGGTTCATGTGACTTTTTGGTGGGCTGAGATGATGGTCTGCTGGGCTTAGTGGTTGGTCTAGTGGGCTTAGCTGATGGACCAGTGGGCTTCAATGATGGTCCAGTGGGCTTAGTGGGCTCCTTAGTGGGCTGCATTAGTTGCTTAGTGGGCTGGGTAGGCAGTTTACTGGGCTGACTTGGTTCCTTTGTGGATTGGGTAGAAAATTTCTTGGACTGAGAAGGCAACTTTGAAGGCTGAGATAATCTGCTTCCTTCAGCTGATGCCTTCGTGGACTCAGAGCATGCTTTTTGGTGGGATGGTAACTTGGTGGGTTGAGACGGATGTCTCTTGGTCTGGGTTGGGTTAATTTTAGGCACATCTTCTTCCTGCTCATCAACCACACATGGCTCTGAAACACCATGCTCGAAATACAGGTTGATCAAGTTGAAGTTCCTCCTGCAATCCTTTACCATTGCAACCAAATCATCATCTGTGGCCAGCCTCCTCAGCCCATATTCAAGGGGAACTCCTGGAGATTTCCACCAGCACTCCCTAGCCTCAGCATATCCCAGTTCGACATAGTACCCCCTCACAAAGAACACGTCAAGTGTGTCAGCTTCAACTCCCATTAACACCTCTGTGTGATCCGGCTCATAGTACAGATATCCACCCTCATCCTTTTTAAACTTCCCACCATGGTGAAATACAAAAGTCATCAGAGGACCCTCCATCTACAAGTGCAAATAAATGTAGTCAACATCAACATCTAAAACAAATCATCTCTTACAATTGCATGTAAACACACAGCAAACTACATAATCATAACCATCGCAAACCCTCAACTCCCAGAAAAACCCACCACATAAGGACCAGGAAACCCCTAACAAACGCATACAGAATATTATGTAGCTAATCCAAACCCTAGCCTCACTAGATGGTTCTTAGAACTAAATCACCCTAAACCAACGGACACCAACATTGTAAAATCAACAGAAACTGTGAAAAAAATTAAGCCTTACCTATGGCAGTTACTGTTCCTTCCTCCAACTACGAAACTCCTCAGCGACCTCCTCCAACGTAGCAGGGCCTACTCTTCTACAAGCCTCGCACACACCAATGCTCGATAACGCCACCAAGTTCTGATCAAAGGATCTTTGTGCAGAGTACCAAGGTAGAGAGAAGACGAGGGGTTTTGGAGCGAAAGTGGAAGAGGTTTGTTACGAGAGAAGAGAAGGTCAGAACGTTTGAATATCCACATGTGGCTCATAAACGACGTCGTTCCACTGATTTGGGGCCGAGGGTATGAAACTACGTCGTTTTGCACCTCTCCACGCTGGCAGTTAACGTTCCACCTCACCAAACGTTAGCCACGTCACTACCTCAGATGACGGAAGGACAAACTCGACGAACGTGAATAACTTTCGGGGACGACTTTGATTAATTTTATCTTTCGAAGACTAAAATGGAGATCGGAGTATCTTTCAGGGACAATTTTGACTATTAACTCATTTTTATTATTCTGATTCTTATAGCACATATATATATCCTTTGTATATTGTATTTTTTTACAACCTGAATAATACACAAAAACACTTCATATTTCTTTCTTGTTTCTAAAAGAAACAAAAAAACATTATAGATAAATAAATAAACTTTAGAAATGACACTATTTTTGTCACCAAACTATTATGCAAACTAATAAAAATTCCATATTTTCTTGTAATTTTCAACATTTAATCCGAGAGAGAGAGAGAGATGTTTTTTATTATTATACGAACACATCAATTTATACTGTCTTGATAGAAAAAATCATTCTTAGTAAATAAAGAAATTAAGTATTACAAGTTGAAAGAGATCATTAAATTAAATTAAAGTAGGGGTAAAGTGTGAAAGAATTCACAACTCTCATATTCAAACTCTAAAATGACAGGTTTTGTTGGATATAAAAAAAGTTTAACATTAAAAAACAACTAACTATTCATGAATAGAATAACTAACAATAGGAATATTTACACTATTGATGAATTTATCTTATGTAAATTAATAAAAATTAGTTTTATTTCATAAAATCTTACAACAAATGTTCGTGGTGTAAAAATAAGAGAAAATTTATATCTTTAATCACTAAATGATGCATCATGTTTAATCACTTATAATAATTTAATAGTGTATATATCTTTACTATCTAATTTTAGAAATAGACTCTAACAAAATGTAAAAGCCTTTCTAAACTTAATAATACTGATATGCAACGACTAGATAAAGATTCGTAACGTATTTTTATAAATATTATACATTTAAGTTGTTCATAGTTATTTATGAAAAACAATTTGTCTATAGTTTTAGGAGGACTCTTTTAAGTTGTTCATAGTCATAATAGTAAAAACAATTGCAAAATATATATAAATCTACCAAGCTGAATTATAATGGATTGGCTAATTCGATTAAAGATTCAATTAAGTCCTTTAAATTTGATCTCTAGTCAATTTAATCTTTTAAATTTAAGTTTAACCAATTCGGTCTTCAAAATTAACTTCCATAAGTCATCAAGTGGCCTGGTTCCTATAAATAATTTTTTTTATCTACTCTCTGTTATTAACATGATAAAGTCATGTTATTAAAGGTTCTAAAAACTGAATTAATTATTGAAATGATAGAGTTAGAGATTTAAAAATTTCAAAATTTAATAGATATTTAATAAAAGTTAAATCAGATATAATAAAATAATATATTTATATATAAATTATATATTTTTTAAAATTGAATATTTTGTATTTTATTATTTTGAATTGGATATTCATTAAAAATTAAACTGGTTTAATCGGTTAATCAGTTCTTGATAGATTCACTGCCAACTGATTTTTTTTTATCTAAATCGGATTGGTATCGTGGTAAATTTTCTGTTAATTTGATTGAATCAGTAAATTCTATATGTTAATTAATTCGAGAAATATTTACATTTTTATTGTATATATCTTGTTATTTATCTTATTTATATTGCAATATCTCATTTTGCAATTGTGATGTGTGTTAAAAAAAAATATCACGTTAGTAACTTATCTAGTTTGTAGTATAAAAATACATTCAAACCTAATATTTCGTTTCCTAGTCACAATGAGATAAATAAAATGTGAGCCTATATAGTGGAAATTTTTTTTGAAAAGAATTAAAAAAAAAAAACTTTATTTCTTGAAAGAAATAAAACTTTATTTACCAATTTTTTTTTTCTTTTTGTCTTGGAAGCAGATCGTCAAGGGTTTAGCTGACCTGACCCAAGTCGCCTAAGATTTGAGTGATTTGGACCAGTTTGTCTAGGGTATAGACAATTTGGCCAGTTTGTCTAGGATATCGATTTGGACAATCTGATTCTATTTTTTTGCCAAAAAAGGTAACCATAGTGCCACACCCATCATTTAGCCTTGGTTCCAGTAGCTGGCGTGCCACGCCCAGCATTCAAGTGGCACGCCATAGTGAGATTTTTGAGCTGGCGTACCATGCCTTCGATACCAAGTGGCACGCCCAACCCCTTGCTTTGGCTTCTTGTACATTGGCGTGCTACGCCTGGATGCTCAAGTGGCATGCCCAAGTGAGGGTGAGAGTTTGGCATGCCACGCCTTCGACCTCAAGTGGCACGCCCAGACCTTTTTAGCCTTTAAACCTTCACTGGAATCTTGTACTAGCGTGCCACGCCATGCTTCCCAGGTGGCACACTCATTCGTTTGTGGTTTTCTTATGCTTGGCGTGCCACGCCTGGCTCCTCAAATGGCACGCCCAAGTGACTTTTGAAGCTAGCGTGCCACGCCTTCGACACCAAGTGGCACGCCCTATAGTAAGTGATGGGTTAGGCGTGCCACACCTAACCTGTCGTGCCACGCCCCTTCAATGGCCTTCATTGTTGTTCTCTGGAGATCTGTACCGGCGTGCCACGCCCAGCTTCTGGCGTGCCACGCCCATGTGAATGCTTGAGAATCTCCTCTGGACTTCAGTACTGGCGTGCCACGCCCAGCTCCTGGCGTGCCACGCCAGTGCATTTTTGTGGCGTTTGCTTCAAGTGGCACGCCAATTTCACACGCCCAACTTGTTTTGTTGTTTTCTTTCCATTTTTGATGTCTTTTTACCTGAAATTCAGCACAACCCATTCTAAAGTAATGTACTATAATATTCATCAAATATTGCATAAATTTTAATGATCAAATGAGATTATGTTCCTTTATGGTCCTTTTTATGCAAGAAAAAAGGATAGATGATGCAAGTCATCAATGGGACATCATTGATGCCAAAAAAGTGTGTGACCCCCAAACTTAAGACTTCTTTGTCAAGAGCAAAATTTTGTAGACTATATTTATCAATAAACAAAAACAAAATAAATCTCATCTCCTGTAAAACAACAAAAAGAAAAATATAATAAGTTGCTAATATCTAAGACTTTGTCTATGTGCTATATGGAGACTCCATAGACATCATGGTAAATAGTACTTACATCAACAATGGTATTTTAGTTAATTGAATTCCATGACGTTATACTCTACACTCCTTCGAATACTATAACTAGATGCACGACTTCTCTACTTTGAGGTCATGCTTACACAGAACACGACATCTCTATTTGTGTTATAATCATTCAACTCTCCACGGTTGATGGATTATCCTTTTGTATTGCATCAAAATCCAAAATAAATTAGTAGCTCAGAATTAGTAACAGATATGGAATGGCAAAGTGGTGTAAGTAAAAGTTATAGTGATGGATAGAGAAAGTTGGTTTCAATAGAAAAATATTTGAGGTATTAAACAGATAAGCACGATTGAAATCTTCGTTGTTGTCACTAGGTTCCTACCTAATCATGGTCTGGCTTAGAATCCTCATCTATATGGTTGATTAAGGCAAAACTGGGTATTAGACAAGAAGTATTATTTGTTCTCCTAAACCTCCAGCATTATTATCATATTAGAATGAACCTACTGACTAGAACTTGAAGAGCCTACACCTCCTTTGATATATCTTACCTTAATTAGAGCTCCATCACTTGTTGGGTAAAAAATTTTGCATGTAGTCAAACATCATCCGAACATGCTCATCTCTAACAAAAAAAAAAAATAGATATTAAAAGCATCGATTTTCCAATAGCTATTAGAAACTATACCCGACATCACTATCTCTTTCAAACCAAGTTCATATTCATCAAATATAAGGTTTTTCAACTCATTAACCAAAGATTCCATATGACAAGTGTACATCAATGTAAGACAAGCATATTCAAATGAAACTTCGTCATTACCATCCCTAATGTTTAGATTTAGATATACACTCACAAAGATATCTTCGATGTTAGCCATCTGCCAAAAAAAAGGAGAAGAAGTTGGCATGTAGTTTTATTTGAATAAACATATTTATATATTACCTGCCATGGTTGTCTGCACATCTAGTTCTTATCTTGGCAATTCATTGTACGACTCTTCCTAATTTTTATAAATCTGCGCAATGACCTTCTTCTTAGCCAACCAAACCTTATAAGTCGGTCTAAAACCAAAATTTGCCTCTGTCACTTTCTGGAATACCTTAATCAATACAGTCGAATAAACTCTAACAATAAGAAAGATGAATGCAGATATAACATGATAGTCAGGCTTCCTATGATCACTAGAAACTGACGTGGCCAGACATGTATATATACCTTTTGACCTCCCAAATATCCTATCGCTAGCAAAGAGTGGTCTGAATCAACCAACTGCAATCTTTTTCAAATTTCTTACACTTTCTATAGTACTTGATGTGATCTAACTCCAGCACTTTATAATTAACTCCAGGCGGATGCTATAAGTCTTCATACTTAAGACGACTTCCTCTTTACTATGAAACTATTGACCAACTTGAAACTTAGCTAGAGCTACTGTATCTTATGTATCTCTGCTCCCAAATTTGAATTCTACATCTGAAAAATCCTGATGTGCCATGCTCCAGATTTAACGTCAAAAAGTGCAAGGGATATTGCTGAGTTTTTGAACTCGATGCCCTACCCAGACCAATTGGACTACTCCTTCATAGATCGTCATCGTTATCCTCATCTATCATAGTGGGCTCCACATCATCGTCATCCCGTAGTACATCCTCCAGAAGATTTGGTTCTCCACCCTCCCCTAAAACTAGGATCATAAATGGAGTATCTACCATCGTAATCGCAAGCTCACCAAAAGATCGATTATCACCAATTTCTCCATCATTAACGCAGGATTAACTGCGAAGGACGAAGATGCCACCAAAACTTCTTCGGGTGCAATTACAGACACAAATGAAGAAACAACAGACATTGAACTAGAGGCTCCTAATATTGCTACAGATTGAGGAATCTGATTCGATCCTTCTAAACTAGAGACCAAATCTCCAAACTTGACTAATAGTTCATGGGTTCTCACCTCGAAAAACTGACAATGG
This sequence comes from Arachis ipaensis, assembly GCF_000816755.2. Classification (NCBI taxonomy): domain Eukaryota; kingdom Viridiplantae; phylum Streptophyta; class Magnoliopsida; order Fabales; family Fabaceae; genus Arachis; species Arachis ipaensis. Next base: position 111,224,759 of record NC_029790.2, on the reverse strand, counting down.
CTATGAAACAAAACTTGCAAATCTTCATCACTATCTATTATAAAAGAGTTGTACTTCACACCATCTCGGACAACAAAAATCATAATTGAAATCTTATAAAATAATTTCTCCACCCGTTCCATGACATGCACTCCCAATTTTTAGATTATAGTACTCTGAAACTGAGAAAAACTCGTAGAAGGATCGATAAAGATATTCAATGGATCCTTATCAGTAAATTTTATTCTCTCTCGTGTTTTTTTTAATTGTCTATCTGTGTTGCATAATAACTAAAAAATAATCATCACTAGCTATTGTGAGTGTCACTCTGATGAAGAGCAAATTTTCTAGTTGTATTTATAAGACATACTCGTAGCTGAATCGAATTAAGTAAATTCGAAATACTGATTTGTGCTTCATGTGCTAGTAATTCGAATTAATAGATTCAATTTACCTTGGAGCTATATCCTCAGTAAAACGAAACAACCTGTATCAATTTATTACTGACTTCCCTCTCCTATAATCGATTTCAATTGCTTCGATTTACTATGGTTGCGTGTTGTCAGGAGCTACTAGCTAGTAAATCAAATTTATTGGTGTCAATTTACTATATATCATGCTAAATTAATTCCAGTTAATTCGATTTACATTAAAACATCATAAATTGAATTAAATTTATTCGATTTATTAACAAAACACGTACAAAACTCAATTCAATTTAAGACATTTATATAATATTTATTCTCAATCATTTTATCTATATAAATTACCCTTATTATTTTTATTATTATCTTTTACACAATAAAAAAAAATGTACACCACATATATCATTTAAACTACAAACGAAATAACTAACTAAATTATGTTACTTATTTTATTTGTAAATAAAATACATGTAATTAATTTTTCTTTATACATATCTTATTTGTAATATTATTTATTTCGTTTATAATATAAATAAAATATGTATATATATTTTTCATTGTCCATATATATAAACAAAATAAATAACAATATATAAAAATATAAATATTTTAAAAATTACATATATGTATAAATATTATATCATTTTGATAAAATTTAAAGGGTCAGTATATAGGAATATCCTAAACCACAAACGCTAAAGTCTAAACTCTAAACTATAAACTATAAACCCTAAATTATAAACTCTCAACATCAAACCATAAACCATAAACCCTAAACTCCAACTCTAAACTCTAAACCACAAACCTTATATACTATTTGGAGATGATGATAATGGATAAAATGTGGATTTCAAAAAACTTAAAAGGGAGTTCACGGGGGTTAGGCGAACTCTATAAAATTTATAGAGTTTGTCGGGAGTTAGGCGAACTTGCCTATTTTTATAGAATTTGTCAGGGAGTCCGACGAACTTATTTAAATGCAAAAAAAAATCGTATTTAAGAAATTAAAGTCCAAAATCTTTTCGAAAAAAATACTAATTTTTTTATTTTATAAATGAAAAAAAAAACCAAATTTATAGACTCCTAACACTCTTTTATTATTTTATCTATTTTAAAATAAATCCAAGTAACTCATCATTATTATCAAGAAAGTGAGAAACCATTAACCATCTACATCTCCTCGGCGTCACAGAACAGATCAGCTTGTTTACAAAGTAGAAGAGACAAAAGTTATGGGTCATACGTCAAACTTGACAAATCAAATTAAACTTCTCAAATATTTTTCTTATACAATAATAGAGTAGCATAATAAAGCTTCTAGCCAACCTAGCTAAAAACCAAAAGGCGGCAGTGCTGTTTTACACTCCCAGTGTTTCTTCTATTTCATGAACCAATTTTTTTTATGATACTTTTTAATTTAATAAATTAAAAATTAATTTATTACATATTTAAAATAAAATAATTTAAATTTGTAATACTTACTTAAATAAACTGATAAAATAACTACTAAATTAGCTCATATTAGTTACATGAATCATTGTTATTGTCTTCATCTGATCACATTATTTTGGTTACAAGTGATGCACGTTGCTGAGCTTGTTAGTGTCTGATCATTATTATGGGAGTTGGGTGTCTGTCATCATTTATCACACGACTGCGATGTTTTGTCTTGCAACTTATCCGCTCATTATTATGCCATGCCAGTTGCTATGTATCAAAATAATTGTTTGACTAAAAAATTGACTCATCAAGTGGAAAACTACATAGTATGACATGATAATAGATAAAAAATAAATCATTCTATTTGAAGAAAAAAAAATAGTTAATAAAATAGAATAGCTTGTCATTTTTGTTTGGTTTATTTACAGTTTAGTTTATATCACTTTTAGTTTGAGTAAAAAATAACGTAATTAACAAGTTTTGTTTTTAATGTGTTTAATTAAGTTTCGGAAACAAAAAAGTCTAATCAAATTTTTATTAGATACGATTGATGTGTTTAGTTAAGGTTTAGATTTAGGAAAAAAAAAAAAAAATGTGTTGACCGTCGCAGCAACCCTTAGCTTGCAAATGCTGGAAGTCGGAAGATACGTTATCGGATCTAATTGATTGCAAGCTCTATGTGTGACACATATTATATGTTGCTAAAAAAAAACTAAATTATTATTTTATTTACGACATCGTGTTTTACATGTCACTTATTATATGTTGCTTTCTTTCAATTCACAAATTTTGCTTAGTATCTACTGCTATATATTCCAATTTTGACACGGATCTTTCCTTTCCTTCATGACTAAAGGCCATTTATTTCTTGATGATATTGATATTGATATTGTCATATTGACATGAGTTATCCACTAAGATAAATTTCAACTGTGAGCCTCAGCCTATAGCATTTCATCATGATATATTAAAAATTGCTTATTTAATTATGATTTATAAATTGCTAATCACAATATACTTCATGTTGGGTATTCCATGAGAAAATATAAAGTTTTGCTAACCACAACATTGGTTTAAAATACCTAAACGATTAACTACTGTTCAATAGGTATAGTACGTTTAAAAATAAGAATTTTATTTACTAGAGGTCTTGTTAAGAATACTTACTAAAAGAAGAATTTTGCAAAGTATATACATTAAAAAATAAAAAATTTAAATTGTCAATGATATTAATTAAATAAATTATCTTTTGTTTTTTCCAATAATAAATTTTTCTTTGTAAACTATATCCTTAACCCTGAACAAAAACAAAATATATAGTACTCCAATGCTTCAATAATTGTTTGTTTCGAATTTTTAGTTTTATTTTATAGATAATTATCTTGTTAAAAAATTGGCATACATTAATATTTTGTTTAACCAATTATACATTAATACATTTTTTTCTCGAATAATGTTATATACATCACTTTTATGTATATCTCTTTTGTATATATATCTTTTATTTTTTGTTAAAAAAATGGATTAACTATTAATTTGGTACTTAAAAGATTTAACTACGGACAAAAAAGTTTTTGAAAAATATTATCGACAAAACAGTCTATGAACGATGTAAAAATACGATAAAAATAACCAATATTTATTATATTTTTGTAAGTGACAAAAAAATTTGTATTTAGCAAATGGCTAATTCATTTGATATGAATTTTTGTGGCAATATTTGAATAAATATTTAGAATATGCATATAAAATTCAAAATAAACTATTCATTTTATCTCTGGATTTTTCTTTTTATTTTTAAAAATATATGGTAATTCACAATAAAAAAAACTTTTTTTTTTTAAATTCACTTGACATAAAATTATCAAATTTTAAAGATATAAAGATATTATTTTTCTAATAATGATTGCAAAAATTGACATCAAAATTTTATATCTAAAATTTTTTTCTAGAATATATATTTTTTTGTTGTGTTTTTAAATCTTTTGAAGATTTATTTGTCGTTAGCATATTTTGGGATTCTTTTTATTTCTATTTTTAGTCAATGTGGATTGTTGTATATATAAGATAAGATTCGAATTCTCGAACTTATAAAACTGACAAGTGAACTGACCATTCGATCAACCTAAGTTAATTCCTATTTCTTTTTTTGTAAGTATTATTGTTTTATTCATATATGTGAATATTTGAAATGAAAACAAGAATATTTTGAGAAATCCTCTTTCTCTCCTCAGTGCAGAAAAGGGAGAGGAAATTGGAAATCCATCTTTGTGTGGAGGGTTGACGCTACGAATTCAATCTACAAGGCAGTCGTGATCCTTTTTTTTTTATTTTGGTTTAATTATTCTCTAGGTTCCTATAATTTTATTGAATTTTTAATTAGATCTTTATACTTTTTTCTTTTCAATTGGATTCCTATACGTTAATTTTTTTTTTCAATTTAGTTCCTGTCGTGACAAAAATGTTTGAAATAATAGAATATTCTATTTTATTGAAAAAACGAATATTCTCATAATTGGATTAGAATACCTAATTGAAGGCACTTTCATATTTTCAAAATACTAAAAGAACTCTTGGCATTTTGTCCTAAAATCAGAACCTAAGCCATCCCTAAATTCTTCGAAGTTTTCATCTAGCCGTGTTTCTCCTACGTTGCATTGTGGTGTCGTCATCCGTTGCTTGGTGATCGTCGTCGACGGATGCTATGCTCTGCTATGCTCGTCCACCATCAGTGGACCCATTGCCTCCCATTGTCTCGCCTCCCCTCGTCTCGTCGCACCGCGCCTCCGTCTCGCCTGTGCTGCCTGAGCTAACTCTACAACAACAGGTGATGATTTAATTTTTATTTCAATTTTTTAAGGTTAATCTCTTAGGTTTAAGCATATGTCAATTTTTTTGATATAATGATTTATGAGCTGATTAGAAAAGATTATGGCACTAGTTAAATATTTATTTCTTGAATTGATTTTTGAATTTTTTTTATATAATGGTTTAAGATTTAGAATATATATAAAAGAGAGAGAGAATTTTGTTAATTTTTGAGTTTTGCTGATTAAGAATTTTGTTAATTGCTGATTGTATGTTGCTGTGATGATACTAGATTATTAAGATTTTTTTTTCTTTTTTTATATAGTGACGGGAATTTAAAATTTATCATAGACAAGCATCATGGTAAAAAGTTTTAGAAAAATAAGTTGATTGGCTTGGAATTATTGATTTCTAGAAATTTTTTTGTAAAATTAATTTGGTATTGTTTTATGTTTTATTATAAAGTTCGGAGCTTGCTGTGTAGCTGGCTGCAACAATATAGTTTAGTAAATTTTGGTATGACTTTTTAGATAATGGATTTTGAATTTTAGATTAGATTGTCATCGGTTCGGGGCGGGGGTTTGTTTCTTATTATTTTGTTTAATATGTAGAGTTTTATGAATCTTTTTCAATTAGAATTGGATAAATCATGTTCCTTTTTATAGTTCTTGCTTCTTAGTTTTTTGTTGTGCATAGTAGTCTTTTTTATTTAAATTAAAGTCATACTTTAACATTTTTAGGTTGAGGTTTGAGTTTAATTTTCTGCTAAGCTGGAGTCAAGCTGAATCAAGATGCCGTGAGTTTCTTTATTTGTGTCTTATAACAGAAATTGTGTTTACTTGGTGGTATTTTTCGTGTAATTCTGTAATTTATTTAGTTGAGATTAGCTATTTTGTGCCGTCATTTATTTTATAAATATTTTTCTTTTAATCCCATCTATAATTCTATAAATTCATGCTAAGAAAATGTAATTATTATCATATGTCTTTTCCTATGATTTTTGTTTGGTTCGCAAAGTAGAAATGTGTAAGCAAGTTTGTAAATTGTTGTATATGAAGTAATATACTGAATAATATTGCTATTGTTTTGCTCTTTTTATGTCATCTTATATATGGGACTTTTTCTTTATGTTCGATGTTTTAATATATTTTCTTTATGCTGTAGGTGGTGAAACTCTTTTTATTAGTACTCTCTTTTTTTTTAATTATCAAAACTATTGGGTTGGTTGAGAATGAATTTTATGCCATCGAAAAAAAAAATCGAACTGTGAGGGAAGTTGGGCAGATTACAATGTGTGTTGGAAGAGGAAAATTAGGAAGAAAAAAAAATGGGAAAGAAGAAAAAATCTCAGAGAAATATGAACCTATTATAGATAGAAGATAGAGATATATAAGTAATTTCATAATTTATTAACGTTTTTTTTTTACGTTTAATATTAACTGGGACTAAATTAAAAAAAAGTATAGAGACCTATTAAAAATTTGATAAAATTATAAAGACCTACAGAATAATTAAACTTTTTTTATTTCTTTTTCATTTGCTCTTTTTTTTTCTTTTTTTTCTCTCTTAACCCCCTCATTATGTTGGGAATAAGGAGTATGACCACAATTCAATCAATTATGTGTCAAATAATTTATTATTGTTATTATATTAAAATGTTAATATAATAAGGTTCTTGATTAAATTTAGAGATTTATCATTGTGATAGTGATCATAATATTGAGAGATAAATCTTTTATAATTTAATCTAAATTGTTCTTGGTCATAGGATTATTAAAAAGGACATTAATAATCCGGAAATATCAAAATATATATATAATGATCTTCATTCGATGAAGATTAATAGATCTCATTTATTAAATTATATATATAGATGGTGCATATAGAGATATGACCATTGAACTGACTCACTTTGAGAATTCCTAATAGTTATAATTACCGTATATTTGTCAATAGGATATTCTCAAGACGAACATAGTAATAGAGTTTCCTTTGACCTGCGACTCTCATAGTAATTAACAATGTATTTATTATTCTTTGATTTCGGACACCTAATACCCTAGAGTGCTAGTTGAATGGATATTGGGGATGATTTAAATACTTGTACAATTAATGATTAGTCAATAAGGAATCCATCAACTCTCGGTAAAGAGTTTGAACTCTATGATTATAATGACTGAAATGAATAAAACCTTGGCTAAGGAGATTGAATGAATGAAGAAATGAATTTCTTAAGTCATTTACAGTTCATTATAATAATGGCAACAAGTTAGAGTTTGACAATTAAACCATACTCTAAGGGTTAACTAAGAGTTGAAAAGATTGAAGGAATTATACTTTGTTCTTCTAAGGTTTTTAGTAAGAATATATTACTTCATACTATTGGGTCGTTGAGTGTTGCTAGACGCCAACCTCGATTAGTGAATTTAGTATGACTATTTTACTACCCGCTTAGTATTGAACCTATGGGGTCACACACTAATGAGTGTTCTAACCTTTGCTATAGAATTATTTAATTATTATTTTGATTTGATCAAATAAATAATTATATTAATTCAAAATAAAATATTATTATATTCTTTGCTAGCACCAAGAATATAATAATAGTATGATAATTGAGAATATAAATGAGATTTGAGAATAATTAGTTATTCTATTTCTAAATTTGGATGAGATTCTAACTGATTCTATTTCAAATTGAGTTATGATATGATTCATAAATTTGAAGGATTCAGATTTAGAATTTCAAGATATGATTTAAATTTGAATTGAGATTCAAATTTAAAATCAATAACAAATCTCATACTATATATATGTATGCCAAGTGTACAGGAACAAGAGAGAATAACAAGGATTTTATTCCTTTATCTCTACACACATAAATGTATGTGAGCTTAATTTTTGGAGAAGAATTTTATGGTGTACAAAAGGTTGCAAAGAGATTCACAATTTAGATCAGATATCCATTGGTCAAAGAGTTGACAACAAATGTTGGTCTCGGTGTGGATATGCATAGCGCCTTTGTACCATCGAAGGAGAAAAAGATTTTTACTAGCGTACTCAGTATTTAGATATGATCTACTATGTATTTATTATTGGAATAAAGTTTAAGCACAAAATAGATCTTTAGGATTACTTTCTTTTTTTTCGCTGCGTGTTATGAACACATGGTAATCCTTCAGTGGTATCAGAATTTTGGCTTTTTTTTGTTTAAATTTTTATTCCTATTTTCTTAAAGTTTGTGAATTAATAGGATTAATTCAAATTGAGTTTTTCTAATGTTCTTGATTATAAAGAGCGGCCTGACAACCAGGAGTTTTATTTTCAAGATAATAATCAGTGTATACATTTGATGTATTAAGGATTTAACTTTATATTTTTACCTAGATAACCTGGGAGTATAAAATTCAATCCAAGAATACTGGTAGAAATTCTCTAACAATAGAGATAAGTCCTAAAAGTTAGGATATTGTCAAAAATAAATTTATCTCTTGTTTATAAGGAACAACCTGACAACCAGGAGACTTGTAATCACGAATAGAATTTATTCATGTATATGATGATGCATAAGGAGAATTAATTTTATACTTGAACCTAGACAACTTAGGAGTATAAAATATAATTCAGTTAAATAATTGTCTGACAACCAGATAATTATTTGGGATTAACATTGTATGTAATACATTTAATCATCTATTTTAAAAAAATATATATGAATAATGACTTGACAACCAAGATACTCATTCATGATTTTAAATATTTTTTAACACTTAATTTAAGAAATAAAAATTTCTTAATTTTTTATAATAATAATTATTGTAGAAAGTGTTATTTGAGAATTGTATTTTCAAAGGGTTATCATTGAGATGATAATTCTACTGAAATAATATCCTCCAATCAAATTGGTTATGAACCGTTAGAACTTGTGAAGTATTTGGAATATTGTTTTATTGTAATATGGGTTGTTTTGACAACCCATTATTTATTATTAAACATCTTGAGAAGGTGTATGATGTCTAAAATAAGATAGTATGACCATCAAAAATTTTGTTTAAACTAGTAGGAGTATTGGACAATATATTTTAAATTAAACAACTTTAGAGGTTAGAATGTCATTAGGCTTTAGCATGAATTGTTCTTGCAAACATTTTTGGAGATTTATTTTGTTACCAACAAAATTTTTCTTAATATGATTAAGGTTTGTGGTCTTTTTGGAAAAGCTCAATATGAGTATTGAGGATGTGTATCAAAATTGCTCTTAAGGGTTGGTTTGACCAATAATAAAGATATTGAGTATTTTTATTATAAGATTTTAAAGTAAAATCTCTAATATCTAGTTGATATTCTATTGAAAAGAGAATGAGATTCTCTTAATGCACAAATATTAGTACTCTATGTACCTATCACGTTTAAAAAACATAATATTTGATTTAATTGAGTATCATTGTTTGTTAAATATTTGGATTATATTTTAGAAGTGTTGCTAAATTAACAAATTTCTCACTAAATCAATTTTTTACTCATATGAGATATGAAAAAGGCATAAGGCGAAACTTAAGAACATTAGAATTTGAAGATGTCTTATATGTGTTAAGAGATTGCACAACAATAAAATTGATATTTGGTCTGATAAATGAGATTTATTGGTTACCCTAAAAAAAATAATAAAATTATTTTTATCATTCTTCTTATGACAAAGTGTTTGTGATAAGAGGTTAAACTCTTTTTTAGAATAACACTTTCTACAATAATTATTTGAATCTATTATCACTACAAAATTCTTGCTTGTTTGTGGAAGATTTTTAGTGGGAGTTATTATAAACCTCCATAATATATTTTAATAGTGACTATTTTTAAAACCTCCCTAAATCATTAACAATAACTCCCACAACCCAATCAATACTAAAAAAACTTCTAGCCCAAATAAATATCAGCCCATAACCAAAAATAAAAAAAAAGAATATTCAGAACTGGGCTTCGAGCGAGAAATAGAGAGAGAGAGAGAGAGGAGAGGGACCTCTGTGAAACCCTAAAATCTCGATGTCACTGCCGCCATTCATTTCCTTGCCACGGCCATTCATCTCCTTGCCACCGTCGTCTCCGATCCTCCGTCAAAGCGTTGACGCTGGAGTTATGAATGGAGATCGTGGAGCCTCTGAATTTTCGTTGACCTCTCAGTGACGATTTGATTCAAATTTTCGAGGTAATGGTTTAAATTTTTCGCTTTTACGTCGTCTTCCACCACGGGTTGTGCCGCTAGTTCTGCTTTTCCTCCGGCGGCTTGAAGCACTCAGAGTGCGGTTTTGGCGCGGATTCGATGGTGTGGTTTGGGCGCGAATTTGGTAGTGCTAGCTGAGGAGATCAAGAAGGCGAGCTAGTGAGTCTCTGTAAACTTCGATTAAAGATATGTTCAAAGCTATCAGATCTCGTGAACTGATTTTCATGTCGTGTCGAGTTATTACAATGAGGATTTGTTCCTAATTTTTTCTTGTTCTTTGCTTTCTTCAATTCTTCAAATTTTTTCAAAGATACTAGTTTTTGTGATCATTTGATGATATAGTTTTGGCAAAGTTATACACAAATTCTGCTTCTTATGTTCTAATGACTTGAGGATTCTACCAGATGCAGGCCAAGATCTTTATATTAGAATTCCTGCTTCAGAGTTAGGTATGTAATAAATTTACTTGGCCTTAAACTGCTCTTAATCTTTCTCTAATTCTGAATTATATCACATGGTTTATCATTGTGTTTTATACTGTGACATTAAACAATTCAAGATACAAAAAATAGATGCAAGGGCAAGATATGAATTGCAGTTTGGGCCACAATCGGCATGTTATGTGGCCTGCTCTTCCTTTCATGTTTGATATGGAATGGACGAAAAAAGACCACTCTGAAAGGTAAAGAATTCTCCTTTCTTTTTTTCTTGTGCAGTAACTTATTAAATTATTATCATTATAATGGAGAGTAATTGTTAACTTGTCTTAAGATAATTTAGAGATCAATACAGAATTAATGGATCATATCACGGAAGAACAAGAGGAGGATCCAGAGCTTCTATTGTATGACCTATCAGTTATAGCTTTTTGCACTGATAACTTTCTAGACAAAAATAAGCTTGGAGAAGGTGGTTTTAGATCTGTGTTTAAGGTAACAAACATATTACTTTTTTCAAGGATATTAGAATAGCAAAATGAAAAACTTTAAGCTAATTTACAATTGATAAATAGGCTTCAAGAAACCAAAAATTCAGTACTAAAACAAGAGAACGTTTTTATTTTTCTTGTTAATCTTTTTTCAGCATTGTTGGAAATCCCCTTGTTTGTGCAACTGGAAAAGAACCAAACTGTCGTGGCATGAGTCAATGTCCATGAACTTAAATGCCACTGAAGGTAAGAATAAGATCTCTCAAGAGTTTCATCTTTTTTCGAATTAATTGTGAAATTGTGTCATTATTTTTATGCTGACATAAATAATGGATGTCTCTGCCTCATAGTTCTCAGTTTTGGCCTTGTTCTTTGGTGGAAGCACAAGCACAATCAAAAAACATTCTTTGATGTTAAAGGTACTTTCCAATTAGTAGCATAGTTAGCATTTTCTTCTTCTTTAATACTATAATAGTTCCTTCAATTCATGTACAGCTAGGAGTCTGTTACTTATCCACTGACTTCCCTCACGCCCACTTCTTAAGGGTTCGCTTTTTTATTTTTCTTCTTCTCCACTTCCTCTATTTTTATTTCAATTACTTTACTGTGTGCTTGGTTTTGCTTGATTATTGGTGTGAAGGCTGAAGCGGAAGAGCAACCAGAGATATCCAAGGCTTATTCCGTCTCTGCTGTCCCTTTCTTTGTCTTCTTCAAGGTAATTTGCACCTTTTTCTCTCTTGAATAAAAAACTCTGCTGATAGTTAATTGCTCAATAAATAGTTAAACGGCACCATAGCTGAATCAATCAAGTGTAAGGATCAAGGACAACTTATAATTCTCTGTATTTCAATCTATTGGGACTTTTCTGCCTATCTTAGGTTCAGTTTGATTTAACACGACTCGTATTGATCCCATCAATGACAATGTTTTTACTTTCATGATCAATTCGGTAGTATAGTTTGTTGCAGTGTGCTTGTAGTTGATTGGTTTGGACACATTCACATTACTTTTAACCACTGATGATGACTTATATGGAGTATAATATGGATGTAATTTCTAAAAGGAGTAAGTTCCATATCTAGCATTGTTTAGTCAGAGTGAAAACCTATGGTGTCTTTACTCAGCTTGATTACTTATGACCGATAATTCATAAAATAGAAAGGGAAGTATTGATTGATTACTCTATTATTTCATTGGTCTTTGTTTTGTATGCACATAAAGGTCGGAACATGATTATTAAAGTTGAACATTTTGATTATTGTGATAATGTGATGTGATGAGAGAGTTTCCACAAAGTCTATTACCGTAATTGAGTGTTTAAAATGATTTATGTTGAAAAATAGTCAAGTGTGAGCCTTTCCTGCATTTCGACCAGGAAAATTTTTTCCCAGTACAATGCGAAAAGCTGCATTTATATATCTTAATTTGAACAGAGCATGCTAATTAGTTTGCACTAGTCACATGTTAATGTGTCACTTACACAATGTTTATTATCATGCATTTTTCAACATATAAATAATTTCATCTATTTGCCTTTTAATGATAAGTCAAATGCTAATGCATAATCCTTCTACATCTATTTCAGCACTAGTCACATGTAAATACAACTTATTTGTGATCTGAAGCCCTTGAAAATGAGTTCGAACAACATGCATCTCTGAGGTTTGTACTTGTACTCTTTTCAATTTTAATATTAATTATTTTTAGCCTTTTGTATTTATTTCTTTATTGCTTTTCAGTAGCTGAAATAGGAAATATGTAATCTGCAGATTCAAAAAAGAATAGAAGAAATGGTTAGTGCTAGTTTGGACACTAGTTTACTTGAGATATATATTTATGTACATAGTGTTCTCTAATTATTATATGTAAAATACATGTTATTTTTAATATTTTGGTGTTGTAATTAATGTGATTGAAAAATGATGGTAATGTACTATATTGATTTTGTTTTTAAAGTATTTCTTTTGTTTAAATATGTAATATTTTAATTTTCTTTTACATTTTTAATGTTTTGCTTAAGTATTTCTTTTAAATAGTAAATAATTTGTATAATAATGTAATTCTAACATCCAGATTAATATTTTAAGAATAATATTGACAGGTTAATAAAGGTTTAAAACCCCTACGGAATAGCTATTTTTTTTAAAATGAAAAATTTCTTTTGTGGGTGTTTTGAACCGCCACAAACATTAACCAAGAACTGTCACAAAATACTAGCACAGAACCCCCACAAAAGGGATAAAAAACCACCACTAAATGACATTTTGGGGTTGTGAAAAACCGCCACAAAGGAGCTCGTGGCACCTCAAATTTTGGGGGTTTTTGAAACTGCCACAATCCTTTTTGCGGGGGTTTGAAACCTCCACAAATAGAAAAAAAAACTGCCACAAATAAACAAAAACCTTATAGTGTATAGATGGAAGACAGAGATTTCTTGTTCATTTCCTCTTTTTTTTTTCTCTTAACCTCCTCATTATATAGTTTGTTGTTCTAATATTTTTAGGTTTTAAATTTCAATAATCCTCTTATATTATACTATGTTTTTCTCATTTTGTGGCGTTCTCGTTTTTCTTTTATAGTTAATGTAGATATAGTGGCACACATCTTTCAGATTTCGAAAGAAAATTCATCCAGCAAATTTTTTATGAGATTTTTTTAAATTAAAATAAAAAAATTAATTCTAAAAAAAATTATTCTATCTTTAGTTTCCAGAATTTAATTTTTTTTGGCTTAGGAGAAGTTCGTCCAACTCTCGATGAACTTCATATAATTCATGAAGTTTGCCAAATCCTCGATGAACTTTATTACATTCGTCCAATTAAATATACGTTATAAATAAAAAGATGATATTTTTTGTAAATAAAAATGTCATTTACCTTCATTACGTATAATAATTTTTTTTTCACTTTCTACGTGTGTTATTGAGTATTAGTATATACTATAAAATTCTTTAAACCGTACTCTTATTAACTATTTTTTTTATTATGTTCATCCTTATTCTTTTATTTTACACCATATTTAAATATATAGT
>NC_029790.2:111198582-111210914 GCF_000816755.2 Arachis ipaensis | reverse complement strand
GAAAATAAAGATGAACATAAGTGAATATAATTAAAAAAAAATAAAGGTGAACATAATAAAAAAGAATAAAAAATGGTTAAGAATGAGGTTTAAGAAATTTTATAGTATAGGTCATTGGTTAATAACACATATAAAAAAGTAAAAAAAATATATATTTTAGATATTTAATGGAGATAGATAACTGTTCATGCCCTGGGTCGACCTGTACGACCCGGACTGATTAAAGACAGGTCGATTGACCTCTTCCAAGTTAGAATCTCCGACCTCTTCTCAAAGAGTTCGGCTAAAACGCCATGAGAGCCCAAAGCAAGCCCAAATAAGGGAGCACAACCCAAATCTAAAGGCAGTAAAAGCCTAGAAAGATAAGGCGGCTCCCCAAAAGATAAGATAAGATAACTAACTTATCTTAAAGCTCACTCACTACTATAAATATACTGAAGCACCCAGCTATAACTCATACTCTGATTCTACAAAAAACCTGCCTAAAGCACGTTCTAACTTAAGCATCGGAGTCTCTTATAGGTACCACCACCCTCCGGTGACGAAGGATCAGCAGCACCACCAAGTCCAACAAGTCGGACACAGCAACTCCGGCCACCAGTTTCAGGTAACCTCCGGAACATTGGCGCCATTGCCGGGGAACCTGGAAGTCATCCCATCATCATGGCGGATAACATTGACAACGATCACAACTCTGATTTAGAAAACAGAACACCGCATAAGAACGCGGACATCACACCTAAAGAGACACCTCAACAAAATAGAGAAAAGCATTCTCCAAATACAAAAATTTTAGAAGCCCTCCGAGAACAGTAGAATCGTCTCAAGCAGCTCGAATAGGAGGCCAAATACCAGCACGAAGCCGAAAGAAACCTCCAGAGAGAAACTAGACGACGCCGAGAGTTGGAGGACAAACTTCTAAAGCTTGAAGCCGACCTTAAAACTAAAACCATTCAGCTTGATCACGAGGACATCTCCCACAAGGATCAAGATCCCTTCACAAAGGAAATCATGAAAGCTAAAGTTCCAAAGGATTTTAAAGCTCCCGACATGACCCCTTACGACGGAACCTCCGATCCAAGCCATCATCTCGGCAATTTCAGAAGCAGAATGTATCTCACCAATGCCTCAGACGCTATTTAATGCAAATCCTTCCCAACTACTCTAACAAAGACGGCAATTAAGTCGTTCGACAGTTTGCCTCCTAGATCCATCACAAGTTTCGACGACTTAGCCAAAAAGTTTCTTGCTAGATTCTCCATCTAGAAGGACAAGGTCAAACACGCCCCAAGCCTATTAAGGATCAAGCAAGGAGATCGAGAGAGTCTTCGCAACTACATGGAAAGATTCAACAAAGTGTGTCTGGACATACAGAGTTTGCCAACAGAAGCAGCCATTATGGGTCTCATCAATGGCCTGCGAGAAGGACCATTTAGCCACTCTATATCAAAGAAACACCCAACATCTCTGAATGAAGTGCAAGAACGAGCAGAGAAGTATATCAACATGAAAGAAAATTCTCGGCTAGGAGAGACCTCAAAACCCGGATTCGCCTACTCTTTTCGGGATAAGGATAAAGAGTCCAAGAAAAAAGAAGATCAACATGGAGAGAAGCCTAAAAAATACCATAATTACACCCCTCTTCGGGTGTCTCTTGTGGATGTTTACCGAGAAGTTTGCCACGCTGAGAAGATTCCACCAACTCGTCCAATCAAAAGCAAAAAAGGAGGGGAAATCGGATAGAATACTGTGAATACCACCGAATCTATGGACATCCTACCAACGAGTGCTTCGACTTAAAGAATGTCATAGAAAAATTGGTAAGAGAGGGGTGACTAGATCTGTTCTTAGCCAACAAAATGGATGAACCCAGAAAAAGAAGAAGGGATGAAGAGGTCGGACGAACGTAGCGATCACCTCACACCCCGGAGAGGCACGTTCATGTGATAAATGGAGGATTCGCAGGAGGAGGGATCTCAAAATTATCTCGCAAAAGGCACCTTAAGGAAGTATATCATGTTGGAGAAGGAGAAGGATCACCTGACCTCCCTACTATTACCTTTACCCAAGAAGACGCAACAGGCGTCACCCCGGGACATGATGATCTCATGGTCATTACTATCATATTGGCCAATGCTAATCTCCACCGCACACTGGTGGACCAAGGAAGCTCAGCGGATATCTTGTTTAAATCCGTCTTTGACAAACTCGGCCTACAAGAAAAAGAGCTCCGAGCATATCCGAACATCCTGTTTGGACTAGGAGACACTCCAATCTAACCACTTGGATATATCTCATTACACACAACCTTTGGAAAGGGAATTCGATCAAGGACACTCAACATAGACTACATCGTGGTCGACGTGAGCTCCGCCTATAACGCCCTGATAGGTCAGACAACCTTGAATCAGCTTGCCGCAGTAGTTTCGACTCCACATCTATGCATGAAGTTCCCAACTCCAGAAGGAATTGCCACAATAAAAGGAGACCAAAAAATTGCGCGATGCTGTTACAACGAAAGTCTAAACCTTAGAGGCAAATGAGAAGAAATCAACACTATCGAATTCAGGGGAGTTTGAGCTCGGAAAGAACTTCGTCCGCAACCTGAGGGCGAGATCGAGGAAGTCCAGATTGGGGATATCCCGGATAAAACAACAAACATTGGGGTGACCTTTAAAGTAGACATAAAAGGCCCTCTGATACAGTTCCTAAGGGATAATGCCGACCTCTTCACATGGAAGGCCGGGGACATGCCGGGCATAGACCCTAAACTAATGTGCCACAAACTGGCAGTATACCCAGGATCTCGGCCAATAGAACAGAAGTGTAGGAAGCTCGGACCAGAAAGATCTCAAGCTATGAAAGAACAGGTGTGAGCTCTACTGGAGGCAGGATTTATAAGAGAGGTCAAATACCCACTATGGCTAGCCAATGTTGTCTTGGTGAAAAAGTCAAATGGGAAGTGGCGGATGTGCACTGACTACACCGATCTCAATAAAGCCTGCCCGAAAGATCCCTATCCACTCCCAAGTATCGACACTCTAGTGGATGCCTCCTCCGGATACAAATACCTCTCGTTCATGGATGCTTACTCAGGATACAATCAAATCCTGATGTACCCACCTGATCAAGAAAAGAACTCATTCCTAACCTCAAAGACAAATTACTGTTATGTTGTCATGCCATTTGGACTCAAAAACACAGGAGCTACCTACCAAAGATTAATGAACAAGGTCTTCGCAAACCATATCGGGAAACTCATGGAGGTATATGTGGACAACATGTTGGTGAAAACACAAAGTGAGGAATCATTACTGTCTGACCTCGCCAAAGTGTTCAACACCATAAGAAAGCATGGCATGCGAATTAATCCCGTAAAGTGCACCTTTGCAGTAGAAGCTGGAAAATTCTTGGGCTTCATGCTAACACAACGAGGAATTGAGGCAAACCCGGATAAATGTCGGGCTATACTCAACATGAAAAGTCTGACATCCGTCAAAGAGGTACAACAACTCAACGGAAGACTGGCAGCCTTGTCGGAAAGAGGTTTGAATGGACAACAGAGTGCGAGCAAGCCTTCCTGGATTTTAAAAAGTTCCTGGGACAACCACCCATTCTTACCCGGCCACGGGAAGGAGAAGCACTCATATTATACCTCGCAGTAGGAAATCGGGCAATAGCTTCAGCATTAGTTAGAGAAGATGAAGGCGGACAACAACCCATATACTTCATCAGTAAAGCCCTACAGGGGGCCGAACTGAACTATCAAAAGATAGAAAAGTTCGCCTATGCTCTCATAATAACTTCTCGATGACTTCGCCCATATTTTCAAGCTCACACCATCAAGGTTCGGACCAACCAACCCATCAAAGGCATTCTACAGAAGACAGACTTAGCTGGAAAAATTCTACAATGGGCAGTCGAGCTATCTGAGTTTGATCTTCAATATGAAGCTCGGACGGTCATCAAGTCACAGTATTTGGCCAATTTCATTGCTGAGTACACTGACACCCCGGGAACTCCTACAAAATGGAATCTCTATGTAGACGGCTTTTCAAACAAAACCGGGAGTGGTGCAGGTGTGATAATAGAAAGCAATCAGGGAACCCAAATCGAACTCTCCCTAAAGTTCGAGCTCCCTACTTCAAACAATTAGGCCGAATACGAGGCATTGCTTGCCAATTTGAGGCTGGCTAAGGAGGTTAGAGTTCAAAAGCTTATCATCTTTAGCGATTCACAAGTAGTCACTTCACAAATAGTGGGGAGCTACCAAGCTAAGGACCCTACCATGAAAAAATACCTGGACAAAACCAGGGAACAGCTCGGACAACTTGGGAAATATGAGGTCCGCCATATACCTTGAGAACAGAATGCTCAAGCTGATGCACACTCAAAATTAGCCAGCACCAAACCAAGGGGAAATAATAGAAGCCTCATCCAGGAAATACTGCAGAACCCATCAATTTCGGAGGAAGAAAAGGTCCTAGCCATATCAGGTCAGGATCAAGGATGGATGACCCCTAATAAACCACTATTTTATGGTTTATCTTCTGCTCAATTGAGTGATTTTTATCAGGTCTTTGCACACTTATTCATACTAATTACGTGGTTTTACATTTTCCTTCCTAAATTATGTGCTACGATTGAAAACATGCTTCTTTGGCCTTAAATTGCTAATTAATAATCCTCTCTTATTACCATTCGATGCCTTGATATGTGTGTTAAGTGATATCAGGATTTATAAGGCAGGAATGACTTAGAGGATGGAAAGGAAGCATGTAAAAGTGGAAGGAATACAAGAAGTTGAAGAAATTGCTAAGCTGTCCAGCCTGACCTCTTTGTACTTAACTGACCATAACTTGAGCTACAGAGGTCCAAATGAGGCGATTTTAGTTACGTTGGAAAGCTAACATCCGGGGCTTCGCAACGATAGATAATTTCCCATAGTTGCCTCGAAGATAGGTTACACGCACGCGTGGACTATGCGCACGCGTGGACCACGCGTACACGTGACCTGGAGAAAATTCAATCCACGCGTACACGTACGCGTGACTTTGCCGCATGCTGGACGTATCAGAAATCGCTGAGGGTGATTTCTGGGCTGTTTTTGACCCGGTTTTCAGCCCAAAAAACACAGACTAGAGGCTATAAAGTGGGAGAATCGATCTATTCATAAAAACAACTCCATAATTCACAATTTTAGTTTTAGATGTAGTTTCTAGAGAGAGGCTCTCTCCTCTCTCTTAGGTTTTAGGATTTAAGATTTCTCTTAGTTTTAGGATTGTTTCTTCTCAATTCCAGGTTTAATGTTCCTTTAATTTATGTTCTCTTCTACTTTTATTTATTCTAGCATTCTAGTTTATCTATTTCCTCTATTGATTACTTTATGTTGCTATTTGATTTATGAATTCTTATGTTTAATTTGATTTTCTATTTAATACAATTTGAGGTATTTCAGAGTTATAATTGTTTTCTTCTATTTATGTTATTGATGCTTTTAATTTAATTTAGATTCCTCCCTTTTGGCTTTGGTTGAGTAATTGGTGACACTTGAGTTATCAAACTCCTTTGTTGATTGATAATTGGAATTTGCTGGTTGATTTGGATCCCTCTAAAGCTAGTCTTTCCTTAGGAGTTGACTAGGACTTGAGGAATCAAATTGATTAGTCCACTTGACTTTTCTTTATTTAGTAAGGTTAACTAAGTGGGAGTAATGAACAATTCTTATCACAATTGATAAGGATAACTAGGATAGGATTTTCAGTTCTCATACCTTGCTAAGAGCTTTATTACTTGTTACTTTAATTCTTGCAATTTACTTTTCCTGTTCATTATTCAAAAACCCCAAAAAGATAATCTTCCATAACCAATAATAAATACACATCCCTGCAATTCCTTGAGAGACAACCCGAGGTTTAAATACTTCGGTTATCAATTTTATTAGGGGTTTGCTTTAGTGACAAATAAGTTTTTGTACGAAAGGATTCTTTGTTGGTTTAGAAACTATATTTACAACGAGAATTTATTTGCAAAATTCTTTACTGACAGAAAATCCATTCATTCAACCCCATAATCAACTACCTCAAATCAGAGATACTCCCCACAGATAAGAAGGAGGCGAAGAGGCTAAGAAGAGAGGCACAATACTACACCATCATAAACAACATCCTATACAAGAGAGGGATTTCGACACCCCTATTAAAATGTGTGCCGACCTCCAACACAAAGGAGGTTTTGGAAGAAATACACAGTGGCATATGTGGCAATCATCTCAGAGC
Organism: Arachis ipaensis; assembly: GCF_000816755.2. Classification (NCBI taxonomy): domain Eukaryota; kingdom Viridiplantae; phylum Streptophyta; class Magnoliopsida; order Fabales; family Fabaceae; genus Arachis; species Arachis ipaensis. Next base: position 111,204,636 of record NC_029790.2, on the reverse strand, counting down.
ACGAGCTCTCTCCAAAAAAGTACTCTGAGCCGAATTCTTTTGGCCGACTTTGCAAAAAGAAGCGACAGAGTTCGTTAAGACATGTCCACCATGTCAAAAATATGCTAACTTCCACATCGCCCCACCAGAGGAGCTCATCAGCGTAACATCACCTTGGCCATTCGCAAAATGGGGACTCGACCTCCTTGGACCCTTTCCCCAAGGATCAGGACAAGTCAAGTTCCTTATTGTAGGGGAAGATTACTTCACAAAATGGATCGAGGCAGAGCCCCTAGCTAATGCCACTACTCAAAGAAGTCGGAAATTCTTGTACAGAAACATTGTTACAAGGTTTGGGGTTCTTTACTTCATCACCACAGACAATGGCACCCAGTTCACAGACACAGGTTTCAGGAAGTTGGTAGTCGACTTGAAAATAAAGCACCAATTCACATCCGTAGAACATCCACAAGCTAATGGACAAGCAGAAGCTGCCAATAAAGTTATACTAGCCAGGTTAAAACAGAGGTTACATGACGCAAAAGGAGCCTAGGCTGAAAAGCTCCCACAAGTCCTATGGGCATATCGGACAACTCCACATTCCACCACAAGGGAATCACCCTTCTGATTGGCTACTGAATGGAGGCAATGATCCCAGTAGAAATCGAAGAAGGATCCCCCAGAAGGCTCCTCTACAATGAAGAGGTCAACTCCCAAATTCAAAGGGAAGAACTCGACCTACTTCTAGAAATCTGAGAAAGAGCTCGGATCAGAGAAGAAGCGTTAAAACGTCGAATGGCCTCAAGATACAATCATAAAGTCGTCCGGCGAAGCTTCACCAACAACGATCTCATCTTAATCCGAAATGACATCGGAACAGGTCGACTAGGAGAAGGAAAGCTAGTAGCTAACTGGAAATGACCCTACAGAGTTATAGAAGTACTGGGAAAAGGCTACTACAAGGTGTCCGACCTCGAGGGGCGAGAGCTACCAAGGTCATGGCATGCCTGCAACCTAAGAAGGTACTATAATTAGGAGGTAATAAAGATCTTAGGTCAAGGTGCACTCTTTTTCCTGAAAAGGTTTTTTAACGAGGCACCAATCCGGGATCTGAAAAATTACCTAAATTAGAAGGGTAAGCACCCACATGTATATATTCTTGTCTATATGCCTATTTTCTATTTGAATAAAATTTTCCAGCTTTTCTACAAAGTTTCTCTACCAAGACGCATTAATTTGAACGCAAAAATTCATCGCCCGACTACAAAGCTACAGGTCGGTAAGGTGAAAACCAAATTCACCGCCCGATCACGACAAGGTCGGCAAGATGAAAACCGAATTCATCGTCCGATTTCGACAAAGGTAGGCGAGGTGAAAACCAAATTCACCGCCCTGCTTCAACAAGGTCGGCCAAGTGAGAACCAAACTCACCGCCCGATTTCTACAAAGTCGGCAAGATGAAAAGCGATAAAAACAGATTAATGCAAGAAGTTATAAAAAGTGATCTATAGAAAGAGGCCTGACGAGGTCTGCGAAAAAATGTATTGCTAAAAATAACTTAGGATGGACCGACATGAAGAAGTCGAACCAAACAACCAAAAGAGACAAAGTTATAAAAAGTAATCTATAGAAAGAGGCCTGACGAAGTCTGAGAAAAAATGGATTGCTAAAAATAACTCAAGGAGGACTGACGAGAAGAAGTCGGACCAATCGACCAAAGCGACAAAGTTATAAAAAATAATCCATAGAAAGAGGCCTGACGAGGTCTGAGAAAAAATGGATTACTAAACATAACTCGAAAAAGGATCGACAAGGGAAGTCGGACCAACGAAGGGCGTGCGCTAGGAGGGACACAGCTCTGCCCAAAAAGCCACGACTCCACAACAAAGCTACCAGAGTTGTTCAGACTAAACTAACAAAGTTCTACGAGAACACTAGAAAGTTGTCAAACAAAGCTAGCCTCAAAAGCAGAAAATGAACAAACACAAGGCAATAAAAAAAAAGGTCGGACAACAAAATTTCAACACTCTAAAGATCCCTGGAAGTGGCAAAATTGCAAACAAACATATCAAGAGAAACAAAACTATTATAATAAAAATTCAGAAGGTCACCTGAAAGTCGACCTTAAGAGTTCGAAAGCATTTGGTTTTTCCTAAATAAAGTTGCTAAGAAAAGCAACCAAAATGTCAAAGTCACACCAAGACGCAATTACAAGAATTAGAGTTTAAAAGCCCACAGACCGGGCTATACAAAAATACATCAGAGAAGTCACAAGGGGTTCAGAGTCTCCTCAGCGGCGGTGCTCTGAGTTGTTGAGGGAGGAATAGTCTTCAGAGGGGTCGCATCCACAGTTCCATCCTCCCGATTTAGGATTTGGACATCGGGGTCGGACTCGGGGTGGCCAACCTCAGCAGAAGGAGTTGAAGAAGTCGTGGTAGCAGGAGCTTTGACTGGCGGCATAGGGGGAGGACCTTCCTCTTCATTCTCATCCAGGGCAGGGACGATCTTCCCATCCTCCACAAGGTTGTCCAAACTGAAGAGAGCCAGGTCGAGCTCGGGAGCAAGAACTCGAACCTGAGCCTTTAAATTCTCATAGGCATCAGTCACACTACCTACAAAATAGCCCTGGAGCTCAGTATAGTCAGCTTGAGCAGACTCCAGCCTCTCCCTGGTCTCCAGCAACTCGCCATAAGTCCGAGTATAACTCTCCTTCGGCTTTTTGGCCATCTCCTCGGCCAGATTTGTAGCAGCCTCCGCAGCAACAGCCCTGGATTTCTCCTTCTCTACATCCAGTTCCAACTTGGCCACTTTGGCGTCTAGCTCGTCTTTCAACTCTTTGATCCTGTCAAACTCCGACTTGGCTTCCTGCATAAAGGCCTTCGTCGCATGGACAGGAGAGTCTTGGATTGAGCAAAACAAAGTCAGGTGGTGCAGGATGGACACGTCGTCCATGGGAAGTCGATCGTAAGGAGCAATCTGGTTATCAACGAACCCCACAGCATCAAAGTCAGGGGCATCCAAATTGAAGGGCTCAACAGTCCTCTGTTTCTTGGGAGGAGGACCGGCAGCAGAGGGAGAGGCAGCATCAGAGGTCGGCTGGGGAGGATCAGAAGAAGCCAGGCAAACTTGGGGATTCTGTATGACCTTCCTTGGCCTAGAGGAGTCCGAGGTCGACCTCCTCAGAGTAACTTTTGAAGATCCTTCCCCAGAACCTTTGGCAGAGATGTTCTGGGCCACAGTCGCCTTCCTCGCCCTCTTAAAGGCCTTCATGGAATCACTGGTCTTCACCATCTCTGAAAAAGAAAGCAGCAAAGTCAGAATTGCAAAGTAAGAAAGGGATGGATTCACAAAATATGCAAATAAAACAAAGAAAAAAGATAAAGAGAAATCGGCAACTACCCAATTCAACTCGGAGAAGGGAGGGATCCCCTAAGAACTTTTTTGTGTCGAGGTGAGGAGATTCCCCCCAATTCTCCTCCAACACATGCACGAAGGCCTGCTCAACTTCATCTAGCATTTCCCAAGTATACTTAGACACTACCACATTCTTTTGCCAGCATAAGGGGAAGGCAGGCTCATTATTCTGTTCCAAGAAGAAAGGTCGAGCTTCTTCAACAGCTCGGACCTTGAAATAATAGTTTTTGAAATCCCTAAAAGATTCGTCGTACATAGAAAAAACTTTCTTTCCTTGGGCAGCTCGGAAAGAAATCCAGGAAGCCTTCTTCTTAGCTGCCTCAGGCTTCGTCAAAACAAAAAGATAAAGAAAGAGAGTTTGAGAAGGTCGGACATCCAACTCTTGACACAACAGTTGGAAGATTTTTATGAAGCCCCATGAGTTCGGGTGAAGTTGAGAAGGAGCTACATTGTAGGACCACAACAGGTCGGTCTCAAAGGAAGTAAAAGGAATGATGATGTTCATTTGGCTAAAAAAGTAATCATACGCATAAAAGAAGGGACGTTCCTCCTGAGTTAGAGAAGGAAAACAAACTCTCTCATCAGGGTCAGGCGCTACCAACCCGTAATTTTTCACCTGATCTCTACTACTACAAATCCTATGATGATTCCTAAGTCACGCACAGTATTCAGAATCAACCACAGTGACACACATCAAGACAAGAGAATCCAGCCAGTCAGACATGCCATCTGGGATCTTAGTGGACATCTCGACAATATTTTTGCAGGAAGACATGGGTCAACTATTCCTACAGTAAGAAAAAAGAAAAATGGGTTACTAACCAAACAGCTCGGACAAATAAGAAAACAGCTCGGACATGTATAGATATAACTCGGACAAAAGCATGCGAATATCAGAAGTCAGATTCAGCAGCAAAAGGGAAACCCCAGGACTTACAGCAAGGTCCAGGGGCATCCTTTGGAGGCAGTAACAAAGTAAGGGTTCAGAAAAAATCTTACAGTATATACCCTAAAGACACAAAGAAGATCAATTCCCCTCTGACAAAGAAGATTCATACAAAAACAGCAAGAAAGCCATCGACATCAAACATACCACGAAGAAATCATTGAAAAGATGCAACCTTTTTCAAGTTAACAGTTCATTACTTCAAGCTACAAACAGAAAAAGATCTACGCATAAAGAAATCTAGTAAAAGGGGGCAGAAACAAGTGGCAAATCAAAGAAGCCCTAAAGCAGCATCAAATCGCACATTACAGCAATGATCAAGCACAATGACGCAGAAAAGATTCAAACTTTCCAACACGAATCCAAACAAGATCAAAACTTTTTAAACCTAAGTAACGCAAGCATGAAAAGAACGGCATGGAAAGTAAAGAAGAGAGAGAAGAAGAAAACCAACCTGCAGTGGACGATCAGAAGACTGAAGCAAGCGATCGAAACGTCGTCAACAATCGCCTTTTCGAAATAAGGAAAGGAAAACACGAAGATCCAAAAACGGAAGGGTAAGGAGAAAGAAAGAAAATCGCAGCGAGCAAGGAGAAGAGAGGATAAAAGAAAAGGCTTTGAAAAATTCAAATGGAGATACAAAGAGGGAAACAAAGGAAACGGCGAAGAGTTAAGTGAGTTTTTAAACCTTCGCACGTTTCCAAGAAAAGCAAAACGTGCGCCGTAATTAAGAGAGGAAACGTTCCGTATTCAAAACCACTAATAGGAGTTCTACAAACGAGATCAACAAAAATGCTCGAGCTCGACTTCTCCAAAAGAGGTCGAAATCTAAAAAGACACGACCTCAAAAGGAAGACCACGCTCAAGCAGGGGCACTGTTCATGTCCTGGGTCGAGCTGTACGACCCGAGATGATTAAAGACAGGTCGACCGACCTCTTCCAAGTCAGAATCTCCGACCTCTTCTCAAAGAGTTCGGCCAAAACGTCATGAAAGCCCAAAGCAAGCCCAAATAAGGGAGCACAACCCAAATCTAAAGGCAGTAAAAGCCTAGAAAGATAAGGCAGCTCCCCAAAAGATAAGATAAGATAACTAACTTATCTTAAAGCTCACTCACTACTATAAATACACTGGAGCACTCAGGTATAACTCATACTCTGATTCTACAAAAAAACCTGCATAAAGCACGTGCTAACTTAAGCATCGGAGTCTCTTGCAGGTACCACCACCCACCGGTGACGAAGGATCAGCAGCACCACCAAGTCCAACAAGTCGGACACAGCAACTCCGGCCACCACCGCAGATTTCATCCGAAATCGACTTACAGTTTCAGGTAACCCCCGGAACAATAACATTTTTATTTACGAAAGGTATTATCTTTTTATTTATAACATGTATTTAATTAGACGAATGTGGTAAAATTTGTCGAGAGTTGGACAACCTTCTCTTAAACAAAAAAAAAAATAGATTCTAAAAATTAAAGATAGAATATTTTTTTTTTTGAAATTAAAAATTTTTTTATTTTAATTTAAAAAAGGCACTTTTGTATGTATAAAAATAAAAAAGAAAGTGTTAAGATAAGTCTATTTGAAAAATAAAAAATAAAATCTCGTAATATTACAATATATCTTGTTTAAATTTAAAAACTAAAGAGTCTTAAATTTATTTTTATTTCTATTTATTAAAATTTTTTATAATCAATATTTATATCCACTCT
>NC_029790.2:111191161-111198557 GCF_000816755.2 Arachis ipaensis | reverse complement strand
AATTTTCTTTTTCAAATTATTGAGTAAAGTGTAATATTTTATTATTTAATTTTTTTTATATATTATTTTTGTTTTATTTAAAAAATATAAAATAAAAAATCACACTTTATCAAATAATTTAAAAAAAATAGAGAGAATTTATTCTCCTTTAACAATGGCATTAAAATGGTACAGTATAACAAATTTTCGGAGGTATATTGGGCCAACCAAATTAATAAGCCATCTTCACAGAATAGAGGGTATGATGGTATAAATACACGACCCATTTATAATACTTCAAAATTTGTCACCGTAATTAATATATTTTTTGAGTAAATAAGGTGTATTATTGAGTTGTAATCAAGTTGTCTACTCAAGTTGTCTGGAATGATACAATATAAAAGGGTATTTATAAGTACTAAGAGAATTGTAATAATAAAAACATAATCTCCTATAATAAATATTCAGATATACTAAATAATGCTAATTGATCCTAATTATATTCTAACATCCCCCCTCAAACTCAAGTGACAACTTGAGTTTGAAACATATTTAAAACAATGAAATAAATAAAAAAAAACTGCATAAATTAATAAAACGGGTGCAGACGGAACTGCCAGAAGGAAGCGCAGATGGAACTGCCGCTAGTCTGAAGGAAGCGTAGACGGAACTACCGCTATATGAAGGAAGCACAGACGGAACTGTTGCTTGTCTGAAGGAAGCGCAGACGGAACTGCCGCTTGTCTGAAGGAAATGCAGACGAAATTGCCGCTTGTCTGAAGGAAGTGCAGACGGAACTGCCGCTTGTCTGAAGGAAGTGCAGACGGAACTGCCAGAAAGAAACGCATACGGAACTGCCACAAGAAAACACGCAGACGGAACTGCCACGGGAAAACGCAGACGGATCTGCCACGGGAGAACGCAGACGGAACTGCCACGGGAGAACGCAGACGGAACTGCCACGGGAGAACACAGACGGAACTGCCGAAAGAGAGCGAAAACTATATGATTTCTTCATGAGAATAGGTAAGCAGCGGATGACAATGGTGTTTGATCATTCAACTCGAAAAAAAATAGAAGACAGAAAAAATAGGCTAGTCGGTGAGGTGAAAAAGTTTCAAAGGAGTGACAAAATAGAAAGATGAATGACATAGAAAAAAAAAATGCAAAAACTACAGTGATTTCACTTCAAGGAAAACAACCTATCCTCTTCAAGGAGGATACCATGGCTCTGATACCATGTTAGAAACAAGAGACTGAGAGAGTAATCTGAAAGGTGTATTATTGAGTTGTAATCAAGTTGTCTACTCAAGTTGTCTGGAATGATACAATATAAAAGGGTATTTATAAGTACTAAGAGAATTGTAATAATAAAAACATAATCTCCTATAATAAATATTCAGATATACTAAATAATGCTAATTGATCCTAATTGATCCTAATTATATTCTAACAATTTTAAATAATTTCAAGTTTTAATTTGATGAATTTTTACTTTACAGGATTCGATTCATGTTGCCATAACTGTGACTTGTTATAATATTAGTTTCATTTTATTTTTTATAACTCTAGCAACCCAATAAATAGAGTTTCAGTCGATAGTTAAAGTTAAATCTCAAAATTTTAAAAGACAGATACAAAAAATCTCATTTTAAAATGTTATTCAAGATTTTAAATTTAAAAAAAAAACATGTTGAATTTAAAAAACTAACAATATATTATAGATAATGACTAAATATTATTATTAGAATAAAAATACAATTATTTATATGATTAGGTTGTTTAGTGCACAAAAAATTAATTTAATCACACTGATTCAGAAAACAAAAAAATACGCCCAACAAATTAATGAAATCTAACATTGGTTTAATTTAAACAAAGTACTCATATCATCATATTTAATTTAAAGAATGAGTGGCTAATTTTCATCGGAAATAAAAGCAAACAATCTGACTAAAACAAGGAAGAAAGGAAAAATTAATTCTTGCCCAAACACAAGCATAAGGTCCAACAATTGATCCAAGTCCATTCATTTAAATTGGTTGTAAATTAAAGAATGGAACTACATTTGTCTATGAACCAAAACACCACACCACCGAACCAAAATTCTCTCTTCTCTCTTTTTCATCACCCACGTGATTTCTCAGAAGAAAAAGCAAAAAAAAAAAAAAAGGAGGAAGTTCTGAGTTAGGATAAAATCAAGGAACCAAAAAGGTGAGTTATCAAAACTAAGTAAGAAGAGGAAGTCAAAGAAGCTAGAGTTAAAGGCAAAGATCACATCTGAAGGGCAAATTACAAAAAGCATTTTCATATTTATGTTTCATTAAAGCTCGGTGAAGAAATCTTCTCCTTACATACACAGAACTAAAAAGTTGAAGATGTTGAAGATGATGAATCTGTGTTGTGAATCAATATTCAAGAATCAAACTTGGAACTAAAGCAAGAATGAAGGGTTCAAATTCAACAAGCAATTTGAAAAAAAGGATGTAAGAGAAGATAGAAGGTATAGATGCATGTATGATTCAGTCACTGCCTCTACTATATCTCTCCTCTGTTATGCCACTGCTGCTACTGAATTTTTAGGCGAAGAAGTCCAATGTGCTAAAAAAAAGTTTCAAACTTTGGAAGTTTCACTCCTCTATTAAAGGGGTGAACGACCAAGGATTGAGGTAAGGAGTGAGAGCACAACGTTTGAGTTCTCACAACTTACAGAGCTATTATCATTCTTCTCCTTCATGATTTTTATTAAATATTCTGCTTTCTCAGTCTAGTCTTTTTTTGTTTCAATGGTAAAAGCAATTACAGTGAAGTATGTAAGAAAAAATCATTGAGTGAAAAAAGGTAAGAGAGTTAGACTTGGAGAAAAGCCTATGTTTATCTTAGAATTTCTTTGTATGTATTTTTATTTTGTTGTCATGATCTTGAGGAGATTCCCTTACAAGTTTGGTGAGCACTTTGCTGTTGAAAGTTAGGGTGAATTCCTAGTCAAATCTAGTTTAGGTTAAAAACTGGATTTGTCCCAGATAAGATTGGGTAGAATCCTAGGAAAAATTAGTGAATGTAATCTCGTACAAAGATAGTGAAATTTCATCATAGTTATGATAGAGACTGTATGTAGACTACATTGCACTGAGTAGCAGAATCAGGATATATGGCTGTATCACTTCTTCTTCTCTTCTCTGTTTTTGGTTTTTCACTTTAGGAGATAAAACAAAATAATCTTCTACTTATTCTATCCAGCTAGACTTCACAGCTTTATGCCTTGCATGTATTTCAGTTTTGGCTCATCCTTCTACAAGAGACAAGATAAAATAATCTCTTACTTTTCACCAGAGGTAATATTATTAAATCCAAAAATTTCATCCAACTCCAAGATTAATCAAGCAAAATAAAAAGAGGTCAAGATTCAAGCCCCTTCTCTTAGCTACTAATATCCATCAATTGGTATCAGAGTTTGGTCTCAAAGAGATCAAGTTTCAAAGCTTGGAGAAAAAATCCAAATGGCAAACAACATGGGATCTAACATAGTGGCTTACACACTGACAGAAGGGTAATCCAATAACAAACCTCCATTATCGAAAAAATTACAACTACTGGAAAGAAAGAATGAAGAACTTTGTTCAGTCTGTGGATTACAACCTTTGGAAGATAATCATAAATGGTCCTCAAATTCAAACCAAAACAAGCGCTGAAGGTGTTGTTACTCCTAAAGCAGAAGCAAAATGGAATGACAACGACAAAAAAAATGTGCAACTCAATTTCAAGGCTGTCAACATACTAAATTGTGTCATCAGCTTCGAAGAATACCGAAAGGTTTCTAGATGCAAAACAACAAAGTATATCTGGGATAAGCTCCAAGTTACACATGAGGACACCACAAAAGTAAAAGAAACAAGGATTGACATGCTGAGTAAGGAGTATGAAATATTTACTATGAAGGAAGGAGAATCAATAGATGAAATATTTGAGAAGTTCTCTATCATCATAAATAGCTTGGATGCTATGAAAATTACTCATTTCGAACAAGTGTTGGTGAGGAAAGTTCTGAGAAGTCAGACAAAAAAGTAGGAAACTAAGGCTATTGTTATCTCTGAAGCCAAATGACCTATGATGAGCTGAGAGAAAAGTTACTAGCTTACAACATCACTCACATAAAAATTGACACAAAAAAGAAAGGAGTGGCTCTTAAATCTTGTGCTGAATTATTGGATGATGAATCCAGTGACTATTTATCAGATAACGAGATTGTGTTTTTTGCTAGAAAACTTAGAAGGCTGATGAGACTAAAAGAAAGAAGTAGAGGAGGCAGCTCAAAGGAACCAAAGAAGGACATCAGCAAGGTCATTTGCTACAACTACAAAAAAGCTGGACACTACAAATACGATTGTCCCAAACTGAAGAGGAAAGACAAATCTCAGAAGAACAAGAAGAAAATGCTCATAGCTTCTTGGGAAGATCTGAAAAATGACACTAAAGAGGATGAAGAATCAGACCACAACTCTCTCAAGTAAGAAAGAAAAAATTAAGTCTGGCCCAAACACAAGCACAAGGCCCAACAATTGATCTAAATCCATTCATTCAAATTGATTGCAAACTAAAAAATGGAACTATATTTGTATCTGAACCAAAATGCCACACCACATAACCAAAACTCTCTTTTCTCTCTTTTTCATCATCCATGTGATTTTTTAAAAAAAAAGTAAGAAAAAGGAGAAGTTCTGAGTTAGGACAAAATCAAGGAACTAAAAAGATGAGTTACCAAAACTAAGCAATAAGAGAAAGTCAAAGAAGTTAGGGGTGAAGGCAAAGATCACATCCAAAGGGCAAATCAGAAAAAGTATTTTTACATTTATACTTCATTGAAACTCGGTAAAGAAATCTTCTCCTTGCATACATAGAAGTGGAAAGTTGAAAATGTGGAAGATGATGAATCTTTATTGTGAATCAACGTTCAAAAATCAAACTTAGAGCCAAAGTAAGAATGAAGGGTTCAGATTCAACAAGCAATTTGAAAAAAAGATGAAAGAGAAGATAGAAGGTATGGATGCCTGTATGATTCATTCATTGTCTCTACTCTTTCTCTCCTCTGTGATGCTATTGCTACTACTGAATTTTTGAGAGAAGAAGTCCAACGTGCTGAAGAAAAATTTTAAATTTTGGAAGTTTCACTCCTTTATTAAAGGGATGAACAGCCAATGATTGAAGTAAGGAGTGAGAGCACAACGTTTGGGTTTTCATAACTTACAGAGTAATTACCATTCTTCTCCTTCATGGTTCTTATTGAATATTTTGCTTTCTCAATCTAATCTTTCTTTATTTCAATGGTAAAAGGTATTACAGTGAGGTATGTAAGAAAAAACAGTTGAGTGAAAAAAGGCAAGAGAGTTAGACTTAGAGAAAAGCCTATATTTATCTCAAAAATTCTTTGTATGTATTTCTGTTTTATTGTCATGATCCTAAGGAGATTTCCTTACAAGTTGAGTGAGCACTTTACTGTTGAAAGCTAGGGTGAGTTCCTAGTCAAATCTGGTTTAAGTTAGAAACTGAATTTGTCCCAAATAGTATTGAATAGAATCTTAGAAAAAATTGGTGAATTTAATCTTGTTCAAAAATAGTAAAATTTTGTCATAGTTATGATGGAGACTGCATGTAGGTTACATTGCACTAAATAGCTGAACTAGGATATATAGCTGTGTCACTTCTTCATTTTTTCTCTGTTTCTGATTTTTTACTTCAGGAGACAAAATAAAATAATCTCATACTTATTCTATCTACTTAGACTTCACAGCTTTATGCCTTACACGTATTTCAATTTTGGTTCATCCTTTGACAAAAAAAAAAATAATCTCCTACTTTTCACCATAGATAATACTATTTAATCTAAAAATTTCATCCAACTTTAAGATTAATCAAGCAAAATAAAAATAGGGTAAGATTCAACTTTTCCTTCTTTTAGCCATTGATATCCATCAAAATATTTTTTTTATTTTTTCACATACTAATTTAGTTAATTTTTTCACTATTTCCAACTCTACTTATATAATTGGTATACTTATTTTTTTTTCTTTTAACAAAAGAAAGTGTCATGTAAGAATAAACTATGTAAAATAATTTAATATAACGTTTTGGCTAAACCACTAAAACTGTTTTCAATTTTTTAAAACGTTGATAAAAATATCTTCCACTTTTTTATGATAAAAATATCATCAAAATATTATAAAACGTGACAAAAATAATAAAAAAGAATATTATCCAAAAAAATAAAAAAATATTTAATAAGAATAAAAAATAAAAAATATCTTATTTTTTAAACTGCTTGAAAAAACTATATCGAAATTTAATATCTAAAATTTTTTTCAAAAACATATATTTGATATTTAATATTTTTATCGTATTTTAAAATACTTTATTGATATTTTTATTGTTATTGAGTAAAAGATATTTTTATTAACATATTTGGGGACAATTTTAATATTTTTTTTGGTATACACAATTTTAATAATTTACTTCAATTTTTTTTCCCACAAAACAAATACACATTCATGAATAAAAAGCAGTGATAGAGGGAAATCAACATAGCAATTACTGGCCCAATTCATAAAAAATAGTTTTAATTACCCCATCATTTGAATTAATTTTCTGGCCCAAAGAAGAAAAAAAAATTGATATCATTAACAACTTAACTTGGTCATTAATCTCTATCAAAAGTCAGACAAACAAAACTGTTTTTATGTAATATCAAAGATGGATTCTTTTAATTGTTAAAAATAAAAAAATTAAGAGTACAAAATATGATTTTTTATTTTTTTTTATCATTTTTTATATTTATTTTTTATTTCACTTATAAAATTAATAATAAAAAATTATACTACATTCTTTCAATTATTAAAAGAAGTTGAAAAGATCTGGTCAATGTCACCACCCGTTTTGTCCTCTAGGTATCTGCATTTTCTAAAACTTTCAGATCCTTCCAGCACCACATGTCAATCTACTAAGAAGAACACCTAATGTCCATAGGTATAGATATTTTTCACCGTCTATACCTTAGACTTTTCCTCTTTTATTTAGTTATTTCTTCGAATGAAATCTCTCTATTCTTTAAAGAGAAGAGCACGAATATTTTGAGGTGAATGCTATGATGTATAAATTATGGTATCTAATTTATTAAAAAAGATAAAAAAATAACATTTAATAAATTTTAAATATTTTACTTTTATTTTATAAATTTTATTTTTTATTTATAAAAATAAATTAAATAATTTAAACACAAAAATAAAAAGTATCATAGTATCCACCATATTTTAATTAGGGAGAATGTGTAAAGAAAAGCGTGTGGGGGGATGGAAATTTCATTTTTGTATGCAGCGTTGGGAGTTGTGACTTGGCTTGTCAACAGGCACACATTTCAATAAATAAT
>NC_029790.2:111189630-111191127 GCF_000816755.2 Arachis ipaensis | reverse complement strand
AATCGCTAAAATATATATACTTAGTGTAAAATTATATAAATAAAAATATCCTATTTTTTAATCATTATTGTAAAAAATCGCCTTAAAAGCTGATATCTAAAACCCTCTTTATGAATATATAGTTAAAAGTTGAGTACTCTTGTTATGTTTTAAAATAGAGGAAAGTATTGTTTTTGTCTCCAATATTTGGAGTAAGTTTTAAAATTGTTTCTAACGTTTGAATTGTCCTATTTAAGTCCTCAACGTTTTAAAATTGATTCAATGTTGTCCTACCGTTAGAAATATGTTAATGGAATTGACGCGGAACAAAATTGAGACAATTTTAAAACGTTAGGAACTTAAATAGGACGAAAACGTTGTGGACAAAAACGATATATAGAAAATAAATTTAAATTTCATCATTCAATAATATCAATTTTTTACGGTACACAGTTATTCAATTATTTTTTAATCACATCTAAGTAAATTACACTTAATCACATTAATTTTATTCTAAATAAATTTATTTTTTTATAATTTTATTCTTAAAGATTTTTATTCATCATAAAATATTTGTAGAATGACTAGTACATAAACTTATGGAAAAAAAATGATAAATATACAATAAAGTAATGTGATTCTAGTCATTTTACAAACATTTCATGATGTGTAAAACTTTTTAAGAATAAAATTATAAAAAAATAAATTTATTTAGAATAAAAATAATGTGATTAAGTATAATTTATTTAAATGTGATTAAAAATAATTGAATAACTATGTACCATAAAAGATTGATATTAGTGAAGGATAAAATTAAAATTTATTTTTATGTATCATTTTCTTCTTAACGTTTTCGTCATATTTAAGTCTCTAACGTTTCAAAATCGTCTCAATTTTGTCCTGCCGTCAATTCCCTGTTAATAGATTGATGGTAAGACGACATTAAAAGAATTTTGAAATGTTAGAGACTTAAATAAGACGAAAACGTTAGAAATTTAAATAATACAAAAATTTTAGAGATAAAAATGATACATTACTCTTAGAAAAATTATTAAATCAAGTAAAATGATAGTGAATTTTAACGAAAAAAATTGCATTATAAATTATTTAAATGTGATTAAAAATAATTGAATAACTATGTACCATAAAAGATTGATATTAGTGAAGGATAAAATTAAAATTTATTTTTATGTATCATTTTCGTCTCTAATGTTTTTGTTCTATTTAAGTCCCTAACGTTTTAAAATCATCTCAATTTTGTCCCGCCGTTAATTTCGTTAACAGATTCCTAATTGCAGGACAACATTGAATCAATTTTGAAACGTTAAGTATTTAAATATGACGATTCAAACGTTAAAGACAACTTTATGACTTACCCGAAATGTTAGAAACAAAAATGATCTTTACTCTTTAAAATATTTTAATAGTATTTTCGTGTTCACAGATATTTTTGTTAGCAATTTGATAATTTAAGGTCATTTTCGGTGGTTATTCTTTTTTATTTTTATTTATCTAAGG
>NC_029790.2:111184321-111186010 GCF_000816755.2 Arachis ipaensis | reverse complement strand
TCTTCTCAATTTTGTCCCGCCGTTAATTTCGTTAACAGATTCCTAATTGCAGGACAACATTGAATCAATTTTGAAACGTTAAGTATTTAAATATGACGATTCAAACGTTAAAGACAACTTTATGACTTACCCGAGAAACAAAAAACAAAAATGATCTTTACTCTTTAAAATATTTTAATAGTATTTTCGTGTTCACAGATATTTTTGTTAGCAATTTGATAATCATTTTCGGTAAGTAAATTTTTTATTTTTTTTATTGTGAATGACCAAATTTTAAAAAATGAAAAAATTTCTATAGATTAACCTTTGTTTCGATTTTTTTAACTTTTAACTTCACATTTTAAATAATAATCTAAATGTTTTTACAAAAATCGAATCAAATATATAGTTGTTTGTTTCATATAAATCTCATTTATNTAAAAATAAGACATTCTCATTCCTTAAACTTTGTGATTTTATACTAAGTAAATTTTTTATTTTTTTTATTGTGAATGACCAAATTTTAAAAAATGAAAAAATTTCTATAGATTAACCTTTGTTTCGATTTTTCGATTTTTTAACTTCACATTTTAAATAATAATCTAAATGTTTTTACAAAAATCGAATCAAATATATAGTTGTTTGTTTCATATAAAAATTATTTCTCATTTATAAAATAATATAATATTTTTTTAATTATTTTTATCACGTTTTTAAATTATTTAAAATTTATTTATCGTTCATATTTTTAAAATTTATTTTGATCAGTGATATAAATTTTCACATATTATTTTAGTAGTTTATCTTTTATTTAAATAGGGTGTAATGAAAATAAATACATTTAACAATAAACTTTTGATATTATTTATTAGTTTATTTTTTATTCAAAGAGTGTATAGTAAAAAAAGATACACTTAAAAATATCAAAGGAAAATTAAAGATGCACTTATTTATTTGGGAATTTGAATCCTCAAAAGTTGTATTATTATTTTAGAGAAAAAAATGCATCATTAATCATCATTGAATTAAAATAATAAAGTTTATAGATAATAAATATTATAAATTTAAAAATGATTAAAATATCACTTTACTACTTTACTAATATTATTCCTTTAGAAGATTTTTTTTTTTATTTGGATGGTAAGTAAAATGCACTTGCTTTAAGGCAGATAAATCATTCACCAAATTAGCAGCTCATGTGCTGGATTTTTTCTTTTTTGTTTATGTGTATTTCTTGGACATGTTCTTTCACTTTTTTTCTTTTTTTTTTGTTCTTTCTTTCTGTTTTCCATTTGTCCGAGCTTTTCTATTGGGCTTATAATATTTGGTGCTTTTGTACAGCAAGTTGATGTAGGCCTCTTTGCATTGGTCCACAACAGGTTCTGTAGTCATGGTGTTTTTGCATGAAATCTATACCATTCCAATTGAAGTCCAAAAATAAGATAATAAAGATCATAGACTAGCTAACTAACTTGAGTTGACCGAGTTGTCAACTCATTCGTCCGTTTAAATAAGTATTATGAGTTCGAATCTCGCTTTATATTATCTATTGGCCAGCGACAGACCTTTAAATAAAATTCAAATCTACGACGAATTAATCCTTAACCTGTCGGGTTGGGTGATACTGTGAGTTAGAAGTTTAAAAATTTAAAAATTCAACCGAGATCAACCAAAATTGAACCGGATATAATAAAATAATATATTGATGTA
>NC_029790.2:111175848-111184296 GCF_000816755.2 Arachis ipaensis | reverse complement strand
GATCGAGCCAAGATACATTAGCCAACATTGTGAGTCCCTAACCCTGAGCCATCATCGTGCTTTTCCGTCAGAGCCATCACTATCGCTGCTGCTTCAACGCTTCGTGCATGCCTTTGCTTTTGATGCTTCAGTGCTTCGTGCCTTTGCTTAGCTTCTGCTACTTCTGTAGCTTGTGTCTTTTTCTTCATGTATAGGGTGTTTATCAAATAGAAGGGGACAAGATATTTTGGCTCTTTCATAACTAATTAACCGGAAAAAGAAATCAATAGAGAGAAAAGACAAGATTATTTGGAGATTTTGAATGAGGATAAAATTAAAAAGTGAATTTTAAGTTTGTTTCTATCGGTTAATTTATTCTACTTTTCATTGTCTTTAATTCAAAGGATATATACATGGAGAAAGACACATTGTTTACGCGGTGGCACTTTCCCGTATAATATAAAAAGTTACCTTTTCCGGTAATTTTTTTTATTGGTGCATAATTATTGCATGCATATATATCATATTTATTTGTTTTTGTGAGAATAATTACTCATAACTCAGTAATACGTAGTTACTTACAATCTCGGCCGACACTGATCACTACTGCATTCGGAGAAATTAAGCACGTATTTTTTCAAAAAATTTTCAAAGGTTTCTTCCAAAAAAATCTTTTTAGCATAGTTCTAAAAATCGAAATGGACTAATGAGTTCAATTGAATTAATAGAGAATTGATCATCTAACGGGTTCGATTGACTTCATAAACTGTCTAACAAAAAATTAATCGAACTAATGGTTAACTGATAAACCATCAAAACTGACCGATTTATTTAAGGATTTTCGATTTCGTATATCCCTCGTCATTTCACTCTTGAGAAAAAAAACCTAATCTAGTTACACACCAATTCTACTCCTCTTTTCTCTCTGAAAATTGGAAATTGAAAGAACTAAAGAAGGAAAGAATCCTAGCCCCGCAGCCACCGTCCTCTTTCATTGTCATCGCCGAACTCTTTTCTGCTGGAAACAGGCGTCGCGTGTGGAAGCTCTGTCACCAGCGTAGGAAACTATGTTGCGTGTGGAAGCTCCGTCGCGGTCCTAGGAAGCTCTATCACCATCGTGTGGAAGTTCGATCCTCGTTTCTGTCTCGTCGTTTCTTCCTCGCCCTCTCTCTCCCTCTGTAAACGTCTCTCTTCTTCTGTCGTGGTTACTCTCAATTTTTTTTTATCAAAGACAGGAGACTCGAACCCGCAACTCTTAATTGAGTATAGGGAGACTATGCCATTTAAGCTATAACTCATTGGCGTCGTAGTTACTCTCTTTCTTCAATTGTTTTGTTATTTTGTTATTTATAATAATTTTGAGTTGCTATAATTTTTATTCTAGATTCTAGTCGTTAAACAGAATAGATTTTGGTTGCTGTAAAAAATTGATTAATCCTATTGTTTAATTTCGTTGCTGGATAGAATAGATTATGGTTATTTCTGGTTTTTTTTTCCTTATTAATTTTTACGAAACTAGAATAATAATTTTGTTGATGATTGATTTATGATTCTAGAATGATTTTCTAAAATGATGATGATGTTGCATGTTATTCGCTTGTTGATTTTCTGATGATTACTTATTAGTGATGACCAGTGCCTTTGTTTAATTCTGAATTAGAGTTGGGTTTAATTGAGTTATTGAGTTTTTTTTTTTGGTGACTAATTGAGTTATTGAGTTAATAATACTGATTTATATTCTAAATGGCTGATTTTCTAAAATGATGATGTTGCTTGCTGATATATTGTTGGCTTGTTGCTGATTTTCTAATGATTACTCACTAGTGATGATTAGTACCTTAATTTAGTTGAAAAATTGGTTGTTAATGTTTTTTTTTTGTGGTAGAATATTATATGAAATTCTGAAATTTAAAATTTTATTAAATTCGAAATTATTGAATTTAAATATTTAAAATTATATATTAATTTTTTAATTAATATTTAATTAAATCGATTAAACTCCAATTAAATTCTGATTGAACTATTGAACCAATAAACCAGTTATCTTATTGGTTCATCGACTGATTCGGTTCTTGCATCCTTACTTTTTAGATTGGACAAATTAATAATCCCAAAAATTAATAACTCAACTCGTGAAAAAAAAGTTGTTTCGAAACACAATGCTTAAATTTATCACAAACTCAGCTTATCGAATTGTATTATTGTAATGGTCAGGCTTGAGTTACCAGTTCACGAGTCAACTCGACTTAGTTACGTGCAATAAATTCTATATCCAAATCGACTAACATAAATAGATGTAAAATCGATCTAACAAGAGAACTAACCCTTTTTTCAACATATAATCGGCCAAAATTAACTGAATGTTGATGGAAAAAAAATTGGCTGGCAAACCTTTTTTTACATAAATTATACATAAAAAGCGGTCAAAACAGCAATAACTTAAAGAAAAAAAAACTAGTGGGGTGAAAACCTGACCACTCGCTGAATCAAATTTGCTTGCTAAAATGTATATATAAAAGAATCTCTTCTATGGTAGCAAAAGAATGTGTCGTTCTCAGCCAAGGTAGAATTCCATGTTCTATTAGGCAGCCAGGCAGGCAAAAAATAATTAAAAAAAAAAAGGAAGAAAAGAAATGAAGATTGAACATCCACATCAATTACAATGGTTCTTTAGCAGGTGTACCTGGATCACGGGGATATTTCATCGGAGTGGAACGATCCTTTGAGCATATGACAACAGTCCGTTGACCATATGGACTTCGAGAATCAACTAGACATGACAAAATTAATGTAAAGTTACTTCCACAACAAGCTAGTCCGTTTATCCATTGACAAAACTATCATAGAAATAAATAGCAAAGATTCTGTTTCAGAAAATCTCAGGGATAACCACTAGGCATCCATATATGATCAAGAGTCAACCAGATAGGTAAGTCTTTTTAATATGCAGCATAGGACTCTATAAGAAGCGTTGGGCCGGGAGGGAACAATGGCTGATGCTCTAAGAAAATCAATAATTTGTGAAAATTAAGGGTGCAGCATATGAATTGTGCATATAAGTTTTAGTTAGCAAGTAAGAATTTGTTAAATTAGTGTAAGGCTAAGGATGATGAGTAACTTTCCTTAAAGATATATCGAAATTTTGAACTTGTACCGAAATTGAATAGCAAACTTATATTAACTAAGCAAAAAAGTTATTTCTCCATTCTTCCTGTCATAATTAGATTAACTCTTCTGTCTTTCAGCATCAGTGATCAGTTCAATACAAATCTAAAAGTTCGATGCTATCACTACACAAATGCACCATGGATGTTACATTCATGCCCAAGTTTTACAGTTTACTGAGAGCCTCCACAAGTCATTGGAGCATCACTATTTTAACAACCCAGTCACTGACTGGCATAGACTTTAAACTCCCTAGTACCTACTGTTTTTCCACATTTTTCCACATCACTGCGCATGGAGTGTTGCACATGCCCCAAAAAAACAAAGAGAAAAGTACCCGCGAATAACAAGCACAGATTCCAACCAAGAATAAAACTACAAAACAAGAATCAATTTATATGATGGTAGCACCATCAAACAAGGCAAGAAATCAATCTTTCCATTTCACAGAGAAACTAGAAACCTATATTCACAGGTTTACAAATGCAAGTCTCATCTCAGAAAATTATCAAAATTTTGAAATTTTATAGCAGTGAAATTAATTGCAAAAGTCTATATGGCAAGGGCAAGGTTTTAAGCTGTGTACCTGAGCACACTTGCAATAGAGAAGCACCCATCTTCTGGATGGCACTTTCAGCTTTCTTAACTTCATCCTATCCAGATTCATCACATAGGATGGCAATGCATTGTTAAAATTTTCAAATATCCATGAAATACAGACAGAAAAGCCACACATAATGCATCATGATTTGGGATGTACAAGTAACCCAAAACACATAAAAAGAAAATATGGATTTAAATTAAACTTTTTTAATTTTTACACAATCATGTAACCACACATTGCCATATATCTAGAAAAAGTTAGACTATTATAATTGCCAACTTAAGGGACTCTTTTAATGAAGTGCATATGCTAACACATAATTGGATGTTAGCTTAAAAATCCTGGAGTGGCAATGAATCATATTTAAAGCGAGAAAATAAGAGCATATATAATTAAAAAGAAGGAACAAAAGTAGCAGTAATAACTTTTCATTCACAGGGAAAGAAATCAACATTCACTTTTTCCTTGTAAGGCATCAGAAGAAAATAGCAATTTATCCAGAAATTAGATCACACTCTTGACGTATATCCCAGGAAACCAATTGTTGGAGATAAAAAGTATGAGTAACAACTGAACAAGGAGGGCATTAGCATACAGATAATACAATCTTAGGCCATTTTCTGATCAGAGTTGAACTAGAGGATGCCTGGACAAAATACGTGTTTTATACTTGGAAAACAAGGCGCACTAGTTCTACTTCAAGGTAATTAATAGCAATCTGCTGAGCAAAGAGCAAAGTTGTTGCTCACAATAAGAATATGATCAACACCGGTAAAATACAATATATGACTTAATAAACAAATAAGCACAACTCTGGTGGTACAAAAAGGCAAGATAATAAAATCAACTTCACATTTTTCTGATATTTCTTGTAGGAAAGCAACCAATCATTAATTGGCAGAAGATATTGATTAAAAGCTTCAAACTAAATTTCTAATTTTGTTACATACCTCAGGGTCATGACCCTTGGCAGCAATAAACAATCCGCCAACACGAACCAGTGGAAGACAATACTCAGCTGGGAATGTAATAAGAGCAATGAACCATACAGGAATAAGAAATCACCAAATGTTGAAGTAGCACAGAATTATATCAGGACATCCATTAACTACCTAACACTCTCATTTCTGCAACTGCCCTAGCCACTGCTATGTCGAATTTCTCTCTGAAGCAATGATTCTGCCCCAAACTCTGTCCTATGCACAATAGAAGACATATTTTCAGGAGTACAAAGGCAAAATAGAAACCAAAATGAAGCATGGTGGAGATTCTTTTGCAGTGTTCAGCTTAAGAAAAGCATCCCAGTTATTCAGGAAAAACCTTGTTACTCTCTTATTTTTCTTTTTCCTGTCCACATTCATAAATTAAGAACGTTATCATGCCACACACTAGAACAAATAGCAAGTGGATTCAAAATAACACCACATGCATTAAAAATGGTAAGGGAGATTGCGTTTCAAATTCCAATACCTTAACTACATAAGAAACTGAAATTAAAATTTCAAAAAGGATCAACAAATATGCATTTACAGTTTCATAATACAAGAATATGGAAGCGTGTGTGTTACCTCTGCTCTTCCTCTTACTATCTGGATATTTGATGAACCGATGATTCCAACAACATGCTCCAAGAATACGCATCTCTTGTTCATGGACTCCATCAGTGTAACTTCCCATTCTACTCCATTTCAATTGCAAAAACAGAGAATATCACAACTCGCAAAAAAGGAACTGAATCTAATTACACAAGGAAAAAAAAGCAGCGAAAATTCACCTGGACAAGCTATGGCCAAAACAACTCCGGGAAGACCAGCACCTGTTCCAACGTCCACGAGGCTAAGCTTCTCATGTGGCGGCGCGCCGCCGCAGCGCGTGCGGTAGCAATCCCTAAGAGGAGGGAGGATCGCGAGCGAGTCCTCGACGTGCCTCTCCATGACTTCATCGGCGTCTTTGACTGCGGTGAGATTCATGCGCTGCAATTGAAAACGCGGAAATTAAGTGTTAATGTAGTTGAAGAGTTGAAAGAATTGGAAAGTATGTATTATGTATACCTTGTTCCATTGGAGAATAGCGTGAACGTAGAGATGGATCTGGTGTCTCTGGCGGGAGGATAGGGATCGGAAGTGGGAAAGAGTGGCGAGGGATTTGACGGTGGTTTTGCGGTGGCAGCGAGTGGTGGGTTTGTTGTTGGGCGTAAGGTGTTTGAAGAAAGTCGCAGGAGAAAAAGTGTACAAGTTGAGAAGCATGCAGCGACTGTTACTAAGCAACATCTCCCAGTGCGCGCTTTTACTTTCCCCGCGCTTCACTCAAAGGAATTTCTTTCAACAGTAGCATTTTTAATCATGATAAAATTGTTAAATATATTTATAAGCATTATTGTAATTTGTATTTGTTTAAAACAATATATATATATATTTTTGGACTTGAAACAATATTTCTTGGACACTAATAAAAATAAAGAAATGTCTTCTTTTTGTTTTTTTGTTTTTTTGCTTTTTTGTTTTTTTTGGTCAAGAATGTCTTCTTTTTGTTAATTCGGCATTTTGCTTAGTCATGGGCTTATGCCCGGTATAGTGCCGTTATTGTATTATGAGTTTATGACTAAGCTTTTGGGACTTCCTTTATAGGGGCTCGGGTGTTAGAACAAACCAGTCAACCAAGAATCCATGAGCCGAAAGAGAAAAGAAAGAAAAAAACAATGGATGCCCTTGCAGTTGAGATTTGGTATAACAAATTTGTTATAGACATGAATTTTAGAAAAATGCTATACATCTAAATTTTTTTATAGTTTAATTATTCTGTTAGTCTTATAATTTTGCGAAATTTTCAATTAGGTCTTATATTTTTTTCTTTTTAATTGAGTCCTTGCACCAAATTTTTTTTTTAAATTGGGTCATTACACTTTTTTTTCCTTTTATTTAGGTTTCTATACCAATTCTTTTTTTTAGTGGGTCCTATAAAATTAAGCCAATTACTACTAAAAGGGACTTAATTGAAAAAAAAAATAGTGCAGAAACCCAATTAAAAGAAAAAAAAGTATATAAACCTAATTGAAAATTTCACAAAACTATAAAGACCAATAGAGTAATTAAACCTTTTTTTATTAACCAAGTCTAACTAAATACTTAAACATAATAAAAATTAGTCATGACTAATATTATTTTAAATCTTATTGTTTATTTGGTTAGACTTACTTCATAAACAAATTTGAATGTACAACATTATTAATCTTGTTTGATTGAGCATAAACTCCTAGCAAATGTCTCAAATTTCCTAGATTGAAGGCGTTAATCTTTTCTCAATAACGCAATGCTTATATAAAAAAAAAGGATAAATTTCCTAAAAGAAAATATTAAAAAAAGTTAAAAAAGAATCAAACAAAAAAGCGAATAATCTTTCTCCCAAATGAAGAAGGGACAAAAACCAAAGAAACTAGAATTTCCTTTTCATTTCTCCAAAAAAATTTTCAATTTTATCTGAGTGATTTTATAATCTTCCAAATTCAATAACCATGCACTTGAATCCACATAAATCCATAACCAAATCATGAATAAAACCATGAAAAATGACAAACCAAGAAATAGAACTACCCAAACATGCTTCTTCCATCATATATGTTTCGCTTTCTGGCGATGGCGATCGTTGACCATGCAACCACCACCTTTTGCGCCACTGCTAGTGAGAAATCCCTTGTTTTACCTTGTTTTCCAGTGAGCCGCTATTGTCTTTGACTTCTCCGTTGATGGCCTCCACCAGTCCACCACCCTCTTCTTCTTCAACAATATTCCCTCCTATGGCTTCTCCCAAATTTACAACCTCACATAATTATTGTAAGAATTAGCTATCAACTTAATGTGTCAGGTCATCTTTTTATAACAACATAGATAGAAGGGCTAATGTAAATTATGTTTTAAAATTTGAGGGTTTAAATTTGGTCAATTAAAAATTGAAAAATTAATTTTGTAGTCTTATGAAGTCATTTTAAGTACAAAAATGCTATTGTACACAGCTTTCAGCCATTCTCTACAAATACGATAAAATACCGGTTTAATTAGGTATCCTTTAAAAATAGGATAACATTCAGCTTTTTATTATAATAATTAAAAAAATTTATGAAATTTATGAAAACTGATAACTACTGATTAATTGTTTAAATTATCAAATAATTTTCTTATTTTTATACGAGTTGCATATGTGCTTGTTTGTTAGTTCTAACATATAAAAAAGCCATTAAAAAATTGATATCATGACTCAGCTNTATATCTTTTTATTATAATAATTAAAAATCGTTAAATAATTTATGAAAACTGATAACTACTGATTAATTGTTTAAATTATCAAATAATTTTCTTATTTTTATACGAGTTGCATATGTGCTTGTTTGTTAGTTCTAACATATAAAAAAGCCATTAAAAAATTGATATCAAACACAGCATGACTCAGCTTACTCTAAAACATAGTTTGGAAAAGAAAGAGATTGAAAACTTTTCAATTGCACACCACAATCATGTTTGCCAACTCAATCTAGATCATATAAATTATTTAATATGAATCTCAATGATGATAAAAATTGAAAAATTAATGTTCCATGATACAATGTTATACCAGAAAAGCTTGCTATGCACTACAAGAAAAATGGGTTTTAGTAGCGGTTTTTATAGAGATTAGCGGCGGTTTTAAATCGACGCAAGAAGAGTTAG
>NC_029790.2:111150019-111175344 GCF_000816755.2 Arachis ipaensis | reverse complement strand
TTCCGGCGATTTTGAACCGCCGCTATTTTGTTGACTGTTGTATTTTTTAAATGTATTTTGTGGCAGTTTAAAGCCGCCGCTATTTGATATTCAATAGTTTTACATTTATTTTCGGCCATTTTATAACTGCCGCTATTTGTCCGACTAAATGACCGTAAAAATACTGTATTTTGCACCAGCAATCAACACTTTTTTAATTTGAATGTACTCGGTATTTTTTTTGTTATTTTTTGAATTTTTCATGATATTAGAAGTCTTAATTATTTTGTAACTGAAAAAATAAATTGATGGGTAAACGACATTAGCAAAACTGATAAAAATACTCATATATTTATCCAAATATCAATAAAGTGTATTCCTTACTAAGAGTTTCATAGTCAATAATAAAAAAGTGTAACTAAAAAATTAATTTCAAATCCTAAGATCTACTTTCTACTCTGTCCCTCCGATGAATTCATCCATGCAGCCACGCCTGGTGGCAGCTCCCCACCTTACCCTTGAATTAGACATTTTAGAGCACTCTTCATTGCCTGCCTTTTTGTCTTCTCGAGTGCTGCTTCATCCTCCATTGCCTTCCTTTCTAATTTCTCGGCCGCCAGCTCTGCTTGTAATTCAAGCAGCACCCTTTGGGTCTCCTCTCTTTGAGTACCATTGCTCGGTTGATGTGAATTCGTACTGAACACTTGACTAGAAGTCGGTCCGATACCCATGCCACGCACTCTACCCGGGTGCTCCTTTCCAAGAGTTTGAGCAAGCGAATCATTCTGAGACAATAGTCTAGATGATTCATCATGTTGCTCAATCTCCACAATTTTTTCCTACAAAGTTAGATAGGCGAACATAAGCATTTATTAGCTAATTGCTAACAGAATAGATTTTCAACACAATTTTAACAAACAAAACCTATGAGAAACAACTTAGTGATTCACAACACATTACTTACACCAATAGCACGAGCTGCATCATGGAGATAAGAGCCATTAGGTCGTTTGTGCGTTAAGGTCCATAACTCCCTGGCCCTCAACCAACTAGACACCCTTGTCGTTCCGACTGTAACAATATAGCTTAAATAGTGAATAGGTAGACGAATAGAAGGTTCAAAAAGAGAGTCAAACGTAAATTACCTCTTCTTCTTCGAACCTTGCCAAGCTTTTTGATCCGCCAGTATGAGTGTATAACTGCTTCGATCGATTCACAGCATTTTTTCTACACTTCTCCTATCATGCCATCAAAAGTAAAAGTTACTAGACACCATTTTTTGACTAAATGTAACATAAATAGACTTTTTTTGTTATGAAAAAAAATATATTACCTTTGTATCTTCAGTATTGCGATAATCAAGGTACTATCTCCAATGATCCGCAGTAATATTTTGTTCAATAGTCAGTTCTTCAATATTTTGTTCAATAGTCAGTTCTGATTTGTAATAATCATGGTACAACCTGTTTCTCGTGTCCTTCAAAGCCCTCCCTAGCATTTTTAATATTGTACGCTTGATAGTTTCTCCATTATCTTCATCAAAATAAAATATTTTCTGTACTAGTAAAATTAACTTGTTAATATGTGTCAAATTCAGATTCTCGAACTCTACAAGAATATAACGTTTTACCTTTATATATTCGTTATAGATCTTGTCTTTAGAGCGAACCTTTCTCCAGTATTTTTCTCATATTGGGAATTTGG
Organism: Arachis ipaensis; assembly: GCF_000816755.2. NCBI lineage: Eukaryota > Viridiplantae > Streptophyta > Magnoliopsida > Fabales > Fabaceae > Arachis > Arachis ipaensis. The sequence goes on along the minus strand of NC_029790.2, from coordinate 111,173,661 downwards.
TGTAGTCAGATCCTAACAATCTGAGAACGCCGCTCAGTACACCGGCTTCATTTTCAACTGGTTGCAGTCTCTTGTTGAACCTAAGTACGATCTTTTTATTGTTAGGTGGCTTCATAGCCTCCTTCACACTCAAATGAAGTTGCTTGAATGTCCCATCGGACTCTGTAAATCATAGTTAGTCTGTGTAAATAACTATTGTGGCCAAGATGTGATGAAATCATATAAAAATTAAGCATTAAAAATTATATGGGATAAATTCATGTATACCAATTGTTTTAACATCCCAAAATTCGGTGGTCTTACGTCCCTTGCACTTCAAAGCCTTCGACGCAGCAAACAAGTTGTCAATGTATTGCTCAAAAGAATCTACCTCATCTGCCTTTGGGTCTAAGTCTTGATCACCCGCCTCCGAGTTCTGAGCACCATTCGTGCAAGTCTGTGGAGCAGGCAGTGGTTCGGTACGGGACGGTCAAAAGGGGCGTAAAGATGAGGTTGTGGGGGCACCAACACCACTAGAGGGGAGAAGGCAATCTACTTGATGCATGGATGAAGTTGCAGCAGATCCTGTTTGAGGTTGCTGACATGCTGTGTCTAACTTTGATTTTTTCGTGTAACGACCTATTCTGGACATTTTAATAAACTTTGTACCACTAAAAGTATCACTTATACTATTATCAAACTGTAAAAAAAAAAAAAAAACAAAAATTCACCAACATTAAATATAAGCAAATAAGTAAATCCAAACCAAAAGAAAGAGAAGATGGGGATAATATTTTTCATGGCAGACAAACATTATTTTCATTTTTGTTTCGATTCTTTTCATTTTCTTTTTGGGTACATCTTATTTTGGACTTGCTTTTTATTTTTTTTGAGTACATTGATGAACAGGAAATTGAGACTTCTAAGAAAAAGAAAATGATCCAAATAAGAAAACAAAGATAAAAAAGTGAGTCCTGGTTCCTAATTGCGTTAAGCCATTGCGTTAACTATCTATAGCAATTTTAATATAAAAAAAAACTATCTATTGCAATTTACATGTATACCCAAAAAAAAAAAAAGAGATCTATCTAGTACAAATATTTATTATTCTTTAGGTAAGACAATATCCTCTTTAATAATCATAATCTAAAACTTTTATACCCAACCTGACAATTGGTTTTTAATTTGGGTTAGGACCTTTTACTTGGTTTAGCAATGATTATATCTTTAATTCAACAGATTATGCATTTAATCGTCAATACCTTTTTTTCTTTTTTCTTTTTTGGTATGAACCCTCAATAGATTTTTTTTTTCTTTTTCGTCAGGGATATCCTCAATAGTTTGAATGTCCTATACTTTTTTTTATTGAATTATGCAGTTACTGAAAAAGTACGGGAAACAGGGCAAAGTTAACCTTTTGTCATGCAAATTATATTGTTGAACTCTAGAAAATTTGCTGAAAAGAAGTAAAAGGAAAAACTGTCTAGAGAAGACTATACCTGAAAAACAGATAGTGGTGTATATCCAAATTTCTACGAGCAATAATTATCAAAAGTCCACAAGTAATGTACATTATAACCATATGGTCTCCAATTGACTCATATAAAATCCAGGTTTCAGCCATGGCTTGTTTTGCACACTAATCTCATTTATCAGCAACCATAATCATCACATCATAACAAAATTCATGGATAGGAAATATTTTGTATTTAATTTGCAATAACAATTCGGTCACCTAAAAAACCCGGCTTGAGGATACATCATTACCACACTCAAAACCCATTCAAAAAACCATTTAAGTCCAACTCACAAATCCATCAACAAATTATCTAATAAAAAAGGTCATAAAAATCATGCATGTTATGCTATTGATAAACTCCATTTTTAGGGTTTATCTGGTGTTGAATTTAGAGTATTTTGCCAACCTTTTCTCACATCTACTTAATAAAATAGCATGATTTCTGTGATTGTCTCCCAATTCGTGCTTGAATGTGAAAACATGCTTTTGGACCCTTAGATTGATAATTTTAATCCCCTTTGATTCCACTAGATGCCTTGATGTGTGTGTTAGTGATTTCAGGTTGAGAAGAGCTAGGAATGGATCAAAGGAGTGAAGAGAAAGCATACAAAGCGGAGAAATCATGAAAAGCCAACGATTTAGGACGCGCCCATGGACGCGCGCGCGCACAAGGTGCATGCGCGTGGATTGCACAATACTCCATGGATACGCGCGCGCACCAGACGCCTCCACGCGAATCGCGCACTGCTCAAGGGACGCGTACGCGCCGATGCCCACGCTGACACCTTTAATGAAATCGCACCTGGCGATTTCAGGAGGGCTTCTGGCCCAATTTTGAGGCTCATCTTTGGCGGAAAAAGCCTAAAAAGACCAAGGATTGAAAAGGGAAATCATCACTCAATCATTGGACAATTCATACACATTAGTTAAGTTTTGAAATGTAGTTTTTAGAGAGAGAGGCTCTCTCCTCTCTCTAGGTTTTTAGGATCTTAGTTTTATTTCTCCTCCAACTCAGAATTCTATCTTAGTTCAATTTGGTTTCTATTCTACTTTTTATTTGTCTTGGTCTTCTAGTTTATTTATCTCCTTCGTTGATTACTTTATCTTCCCCATTTGGTTTATGAATTCTCATGTTAGATTTGATTTCCTATATTAATGCAATTTGAGGTATTTCATATTTATGATTGCTTTTCTTCAATTTATGTTGTTGATGCTTGCAATTGGTAGTTAGACCTATTTTCCTTGGTAGTTTTCTATGTTTTCATTTTATGCCTACCAAGTATTTGACAAAATGCTTGGGAGGGTTTTAAGTTAGATTTTTATCCTCTTGGCCTTGGTTGAGTACTTGGTGATACTTGAGTTATCAAACTCCTTTGTTGATTGATAATTGAAAGTTGCTAGTTGATTTGGATTCCACTAAAGCTAGTCTTTCCTTAGGAGTTAGCTAGGACTTGAGGGATCAAATTGATTCGTCCATTTGACTTTCCTTCACAATTAGAGGGTTAACTAAGTGGGAGCAATGAACAATTCTCATCATAATTGATAAGGATAACTAGGATAGGACTTTTAGTTCTCATACCTTGCCAAGAGTCTTTCTTAATTGTTAGTTTATTTCCTTTGCCATTTATGATTCTTGCTTATTATCTCAAAAACCCCAAAATACACAACTCATAACCAATTATAAGAACACCTCCCAGCAATTCCTTTGAGAGACGACCCGAGATTTGAATACTTCGGTTATTACTTTTAGGGGTTTGTTACTTGTGACAACCAAACTTTTGAATGAAAGGATTATTGTTGGTTTAGAAACTATACTTACAACGAGAACATATTTATGAATTCTATACCACACAAAAGTCCGTTCATCAAAATGACGCCGTTGCCGGGGAATTGCAGATCTTTGGCAGCAGATCTTTGCCTCCTACGTCATGCCTACCACACACTTCACTGAGATCCCGATTGACATGCTAGTCCTGATCGGATGTGTGATGGAGGGAAAGGAGGTGTACTTCCCCCGACTGATCCGGCGATACATGTGGCGAGCACATATCCGGGGCCTACTTCCGTTCCCCACCTTAGTCACCAGGATGGCCGAGCTGGCCGGCGCCCCGTAGAGAGAGGATGACGTCTCCCCACCACTTCCAGACGACGGTGCGGAGGACGTTATTTCGTGGGGGACATGGGTGCATGAGAAGCCCCCATCCCGGCGTGCTTCTCGAGCCCACACCAGAGCATTACCGGCAGCTGGTCCTTCTTCTTCCACTGAGCAGGACCATCAGCACCAGCAACACCACCACCACCAGCACCCCAGCCGACATATCTCGTGGTCCGGCGTCTGTTCCGCTACATCGAGCGTGTTGAGCGCCGCATCATGCGACGCCTGGACCGCGTAGACCAGATGTTCGTTGCGCTGGGCGTTGAGTTGCCCTCTCTTCCCGACTCTTCCGCTTTTGAGGAGGAACGGCACGAGGCGGAGCCTGCTCATCCAGAGGCACATCCTGAGACGCAGGCCCTCGCGGTAGCTCAGCAGTCCCCTGCGGATCCCCAGCCTCAGCAGCACCCGGAGGAGCCACAGCCTGATGCCCAGCCAGAGGCGACAGTTGACCCCCATTCTGAGCCTGAGCACTAGCATCGAGGACGATGCTTCATTCTAAGTGTGGGGAGGTCACCGTCGGTGGATAGCTCTTTTGTGGTGAACAGTTTTCTTTTCTTTTCAAACACTTATCTTTTAGTTTATATTATTTTGCTTTATTTTGCACTTTCTGGGTTATTGTATATACTCGTATTGTGGACGCTTTTGTCTAGCTGTTACATTTTGCACTTTAGGCTTGTATATATCTTAGATATTTAGCTTGAATTGCACTTTTAGCTATTAGTTGTGATATGAAAAAATGTGGATTGTTGAGACTTAGTTGACCCTTTTTGTATATGAAATTTGTTCTGATTGAAAAATGGATAAACTAAGAAATTTTTAGAAATTCTCAATCACAACACTGCATTTAGGAACAACTTGGTCAAACAATGAGATTTTTCAAGGAATCTATCCATAGGGCATAACCCCAATTGATTGGACATTTTTGATGAACTTGCTTGAATTTTATACTTTGTGAAGCATGTTTTGAGCTAAGAACACACAACCTGTGAGATTTTGAACTTAATTATATGGTTACATTACTTAACCATGATTTTTCTTCTTATGTGTGTCTTTTTCTCTGTGATTGTAATCTTCGCTTTGCTTCATTCTATATGTCCATTGTTTAGTGTATATTCATGCTTACATATGATTGAGGCCATCATTTGTTATTAGCTCACTTATCCCAAATAGCCTACTCTTTCATTTGCCTTTGTTTGCCACCTTGAGCCTTTTAATCCCCAATTGTTCTTTATGTTACCACATCACTAGCCTTAAGTGGAAAAATAATTAATTACCCTAATTGGATCTTTGGTTAGCTTAAGATAGAGATTGTGTGTGAATTAAATGTGAGGAAATGTGGAAACTTTGGTTAATGAGAGTGTGTATTATTGTATTAACAAATATTGAGAGTTTGAGTGCTACTCATGTGAATTGTGAAAACCATAGGCATCAATTTACTATGCAAAAAAAAAAGAAAAAAAAATAGGGGAATGGAATCACCCCAATGTTAAGCTCAATGAAAAGATCAATGCATATGAAATGAAATAGAAGAACATTTAAATACATGAGTATGTGGAGAATGCAAAAGTGAGATCATGGGTTGCTAGGCATGAGTTTAGAAGCATGTAGAGTGTGTGTATGTATTGGGTGAGAACTTAAGTTAGTCAAAGGTTCAATTTACAGCTCACTTAGCCATACATATATCCTCACCCCTACCTTATCCCCATTACAACCTTGAAAATAGCTCATGATGTTTGCATTTGTACACTAGATATTTGTTGATTGGTTAGATGAAGAGCAAAGTTTTAGAAAGCATGACTAGAGAAGACTAGAGTGAATCAACCCCTAAACACTTGAGTGACTAGAGCGGATACACATCCGGTGAGGGTTCGATTTTTCAATTACATGCATTCACCTCTACCTCCTATATTCTTGCAAGTTTGTAATTCCTTTTTGATAATTCACTACAATTGTGGGTTGGATTTAATTCCTATTGCTTTAGCCCTTATGCTTGCATATGTTGCCTTGAAAGATTGATTTGTTTTGTCCTAAGAATTTACATTCATAATAAGTAGTTGCATTTAGATAGCCTGCATATAGTCTAGTTGCACTGAATAATTGTCATACCCCTTATTTTCTTCTTGGTTTAGCATGAGAACATGCTAAGGTTTAAGTGTGGGGAGGTTGATAAACTCCATTTTTAGGGTTTATCTGGTGTTGAATTTAGAGTATTTTGCCAACCTTTTCTCACATCTACTTAATAAAATAGCATGATTTCTGTGATTGTCTCCCAATTCGTGCTTGAATGTGAAAACATGCTTTTGGACCCTTAGATTGATAATTTTAATCCCCTTTGATTCCACTAGATGCCTTGATGTGTGTGTTAGTGATTTCAGGTTGAAAAGGGCTAGGAATGGATCAAAGGAGTGAAGAGAAAGCATACAAAGCAGAGAAATAATGAAAAGTCAAGGATTTAGGACGCGCCCATGGACGCATGCGCGCACAAGGCGCGTGCGTGTGGATCGCACAATACTCCATGGACGCGCGCACGCACCAGATGCCTCCGCGGGAATCGCGCACTGCTCCAGGGACGCGTACGCGCCGATGCCCACGCTGACACCTTTAATGAAATCGCACCTGGCGATTTCAGGAGGGCTTCTGGCCCAATTTTGAGGCTCATCTTTGGCGGAAAAAGCCTAAAAAGACCAAGGATTGAAAAGGGAAATCATCACTCAATCATTGGACAATTCATACACATTAGTTAAGTTTTGAAATGTAGTTTTTAGAGAGAGAGGCTCTCTCCTCTCTCTAGGTTTTTAGGATCTTAGTTTTATTTCTCCTCCAACTCAGAATTCTATCTTAGTTCAATTTGGTTTCTATTCTACTTTTTATTTGTCTTGGTCTTCTAGTTTATTTATCTCCTTCGTTGATTACTTTATCTTCCCCATTTGGTTTATGAATTCTCATGTTAGATTTGATTTCCTATATTAATGCAATTTGAGGTATTTCATATTTATGATTGCTTTTCTTCAATTTATGTTGTTGATGCTTGCAATTGGTAGTTAGACCTATTTTCCTTGGTAGTTTTCTATGTTTTCATTTTATGCCTACCAAGTATTTGACAAAATGCTTGGGAGGGTTTTAAGTTAGATTTTTATCCTCTTGGCCTTGGTTGAGTACTTGGTGATACTTGAGTTATCAAACTCCTTTGTTGATTGATAATTGAAAGTTGCTAGTTGATTTGGATTCCACTAAAGCTAGTCTTTCCTTAGGAGTTAGCTAGGACTTGAGGGATCAAATTGATTCGTCCATTTGACTTTCCTTCACAATTAGAGGGTTAACTAAGTGGGAGCAATGAACAATTCTCATCATAATTGATAAGGATAACTAGGATAGGACTTTTAGTTCTCATACCTTGCCAAGAGTCTTTCTTAATTGTTAGTTTATTTCCTTTGCCATTTATGATTCTTGCTTATTATCTCAAAAACCCCAAAATACACAACTCATAACCAATTATAAGAACACCTCCCAGCAATTCCTTTGAGAGACGACCCGAGATTTGAATACTTCGGTTATTACTTTTAGGGGTTTGTTACTTGTGACAACCAAACTTTTGAATGAAAGGATTATTGTTGGTTTAGAAACTATACTTACAACGAGAACATATTTATGAATTCTATACCACACAAAAGTCCGTTCATCAAAATGACGCCGTTGCCGGGGAATTGCAGATCTTTGGCAGCAGATCTTTGCCTCCTACGTCATGCCTACCACACACTTCACTGAGATCCCGATTGACATGCTAGTCCTGATCGGATGTGTGATGGAGGGAAAGGAGGTGTACTTCCCCCGACTGATCCGGCGATACATGTGGCGAGCACATATCCGGGGCCTACTTCCGTTCCCCACCTTAGTCACCAGGATGGCCGAGCTGGCCGGCGCCCCGTAGAGAGAGGATGACGTCTCCCCACCACTTCCAGACGACGGTGCGGAGGACGTTATTTCGTGGGGGACATGGGTGCATGAGAAGCCCCCATCCCGGCGTGCTTCTCGAGCCCACACCAGAGCATTACCGGCAGCTGGTCCTTCTTCTTCCACTGAGCAGGACCATCAGCACCAGCAACACCACCACCACCAGCACCCCAGCCGACATATCTCGTGGTCCGGCGTCTGTTCCGCTACATCGAGCGTGTTGAGCGCCGCATCATGCGACGCCTGGACCGCGTAGACCAGATGTTCGTTGCGCTGGGCGTTGAGTTGCCCTCTCTTCCCGACTCTTCCGCTTTTGAGGAGGAACGGCACGAGGCGGAGCCTGCTCATCCAGAGGCACATCCTGAGACGCAGGCCCTCGCGGTAGCTCAGCAGTCCCCTGCGGATCCCCAGCCTCAGCAGCACCCGGAGGAGCCACAGCCTGATGCCCAGCCAGAGGCGACAGTTGACCCCCATTCTGAGCCTGAGCACTAGCATCGAGGACGATGCTTCATTCTAAGTGTGGGGAGGTCACCGTCGGTGGATAGCTCTTTTGTGGTGAACAGTTTTCTTTTCTTTTCAAACACTTATCTTTTAGTTTATATTATTTTGCTTTATTTTGCACTTTCTGGGTTATTGTATATACTCGTATTGTGGACGCTTTTGTCTAGCTGTTACATTTTGCACTTTAGGCTTGTATATATCTTAGATATTTAGCTTGAATTGCACTTTTAGCTATTAGTTGTGATATGAAAAAATGTGGATTGTTGAGACTTAGTTGACCCTTTTTGTATATGAAATTTGTTCTGATTGAAAAATGGATAAACTAAGAAATTTTTAGAAATTCTCAATCACAACACTGCATTTAGGAACAACTTGGTCAAACAATGAGATTTTTCAAGGAATCTATCCATAGGGCATAACCCCAATTGATTGGACATTTTTGATGAACTTGCTTGAATTTTATACTTTGTGAAGCATGTTTTGAGCTAAGAACACACAACCTGTGAGATTTTGAACTTAATTATATGGTTACATTACTTAACCATGATTTTTCTTCTTATGTGTGTCTTTTTCTCTGTGATTGTAATCTTCGCTTTGCTTCATTCTATATGTCCATTGTTTAGTGTATATTCATGCTTACATATGATTGAGGCCATCATTTGTTATTAGCTCACTTATCCCAAATAGCCTACTCTTTCATTTGCCTTTGTTTGCCACCTTGAGCCTTTTAATCCCCAATTGTTCTTTATGTTACCACATCACTAGCCTTAAGTGGAAAAATAATTAATTACCCTAATTGGATCTTTGGTTAGCTTAAGATAGAGATTGTGTGTGAATTAAATGTGAGGAAATGTGGAAACTTTGGTTAATGAGAGTGTGTATTATTGTATTAACAAATATTGAGAGTTTGAGTGCTACTCATGTGAATTGTGAAAACCATAGGCATCAATTTACTATGCAAAAAAAAAAGAAAAAAAAATAGGGGAATGGAATCACCCCAATGTTAAGCTCAATGAAAAGATCAATGCATATGAAATGAAATAGAAGAACATTTAAATACATGAGTATGTGGAGAATGCAAAAGTGAGATCATGGGTTGCTAGGCATGAGTTTAGAAGCATGTAGAGTGTGTGTATGTATTGGGTGAGAACTTAAGTTAGTCAAAGGTTCAATTTACAGCTCACTTAGCCATACATATATCCTCACCCCTACCTTATCCCCATTACAACCTTGAAAATAGCTCATGATGTTTGCATTTGTACACTAGATATTTGTTGATTGGTTAGATGAAGAGCAAAGTTTTAGAAAGCATGACTAGAGAAGACTAGAGTGAATCAACCCCTAAACACTTGAGTGACTAGAGCGGATACACATCCGGTGAGGGTTCGATTTTTCAATTACATGCATTCACCTCTACCTCCTATATTCTTGCAAGTTTGTAATTCCTTTTTGATAATTCACTACAATTGTGGGTTGGATTTAATTCCTATTGCTTTAGCCCTTATGCTTGCATATGTTGCCTTGAAAGATTGATTTGTTTTGTCCTAAGAATTTACATTCATAATAAGTAGTTGCATTTAGATAGCCTGCATATAGTCTAGTTGCACTGAATAATTGTCATACCCCTTATTTTCTTCTTGGTTTAGCATGAGAACATGCTAAGGTTTAAGTGTGGGGAGGTTGATAAACTCCATTTTTAGGGTTTATCTGGTGTTGAATTTAGAGTGTTTTGCCAACCTTTTCTCACATCTACTTAATGAAATAGCATGATTTCTGTGATTGTCTCCCAATTCGTGCTTGAGTGTGAAAACATGCTTTTGGACCCTTAGACTGATAATTTTAATCCCCTTTGATTTCACTGGATGCCTTGATGTGTGTGTTAGTGATTTCAGGTTGAAAAGGGCTAGGAATGGATCAAAGGAGTGAAGAGAAAGCATACAAAGCAGAGAAATAATGAAAAGTCAAGGATTTAGGACGCGCCCATGGACGCATGCGCGCACAAGGCGCGTGCGTGTGGATCGCACAATACTCCATGGACGCGCGCACGCACCAGATGCCTCCGCGGGAATCGCGCACTGCTCCAGGGACGCGTACGCGCCGATGCCCACGCTGACACCTTTAATGAAATCGCACCTGGCGATTTCAGGAGGGCTTCTGGCCCAGTTTTGAGGTTCATCTTTAGCGGAAAAAAGCCTAAAAAGATGAAAGACTGAAGGGGGAAATCATCACTCAATCATTGGACAATTCATACACATTAGTTAGGTTTTGAAATGTAGTTTTTAGAGAGAGAGGCTCTCTCATCTCTCTAGGTTTTCAGGATCTTAGTTTTATTTCTCCTCCAACTCAGAATTCTATCTAGTTCAATTTGGTTTCTATTCTACTTTTATTTGTCTTGGTCTTCTAGTTTATTTATCTCCTTCGTTGATTACTTTATCTTCCCCATTTGGTTTATGAATTCTCATGTTAGATTTGATTTCCTATATTAATGCAATTTGAGGTATTTCATATTTATGATTGCTTTTCTTCAATTTATGTTGTTGATGCTTGCAATTGGTAGTTAGACTTATTTTCCTTGGTAGTTTTCTATGTTTTCATTTTATGCCTACCAAGTGTTTGACAAAATGCTTGGGAGGGTTTTAAGTTAGATTTTTCTTCTCTTGGCCTTGGTTGAGCAATTGATGACACTTGAGTTATCACACTCCTTTGTTGATTGATAATTGGAAGTTGCTAGTTGATTTGGATTCCACTAAAGCTAGTCTTTCCTAAGGAGTTGGCTAGGATTTGAGGGATCAAATTGATTCGTCCATTTGACTTTCCTTCACAATTAGAGGGTTAACTAAGTGGGAGCAATGAACAATTCTCATCATAATTGATAAGGATAACTAGGATAGGACTTCTAGTTCTCATACCTTGCCAAGAGTCTTTCTTAATTGTTAGTTTATTTCCTTTTCCATTTACGATTCTTGCTTATTATCTCAAAAACCCCAAAATACACAACTCATAACCAATTATAAGAACACCTCCCTGCAATTCCTTTGAGAGATGACCCAAGGTTTGAATACTTCGGTTATTACTTTTAGGGGTTTGTTACTTGTGACAACCAAACTTTTGTATGAAAAGATTATTGTTGGTTTAGAAACTATACTTACAACGAGAACATATTTGTGAATTCTATACCACACAAAAGTCCATTCATCAGCTATCAACCAGTAATAGGTGTACTTTTAATTGGCAAATCAGCAACCACACAAATTCAACTAGTGGGGCTTACCGGCAGCGGGAGGAAGGCTATTGATGGCAAGATACCAAGGAATGTGCCTCAAATAGAGAGAGGAGCACCTTGACGACACAGCTGCTTCACGGGTGGACACAGCTCGACGACGCAGATGGATTCTAGCTTCGCCTCACGTCGACGACAACTGCAACTTGACCATCTCTAAAGACTACTTGGGGGAGGAGACTGGGTCCGACGGAAAACGCTGGAGGTTAAAATAATAATAATAATAATAATAATAATAATAATAATAATAATAATAACAATAACAATAACAATAACAATAACAATAACAATAACAATAACAATAACAATAACAATAACAATAACAATAACAATAACAATAACAACAACAACTTCATTGGATAAGCTCAGCTCATGTGAGCTGGCTTGATTATATATATATATAATTTATTGATAGGATACAATATAAAATTGATCTTTTTAAATATTTTTTAAAATATATAGGTTATAATTTATTGAGATGGAATTATAGACGATGTTCCTATTATTTGAGCCAGGTTGTGAGCTCAATTTAACTCGTGAACTCTCGATGAGTCGAGCTTGAACTTAAGAAATAGGCTCAATTAGTCCTGAGCCGAGCCGTGAGCCAAGCTCAATTTTCATGAGTCGAGCTTGAAACTGGTCTAACTCGACTCACTTTCAATCCTAAATAGAAGTGTTTTTGTTCATAATTATTTAATTTAAAAACTATATGAATACAATGACTTTTTTATTTAAAAGTACTGATTTTAGATAGTTAAACTTCTAAAAACCGAGTAAACATAATTATTGAGAAGAAGACACTAATTCGTTAAGCAGATTCATTTAATGGGGGATATATTTCTATATTTTTTATAGCATTATTTCATAATAAAAAAATTAATGAAAGAGTAGCCTTGGTTGTCAATTGCATCTTCTCTCTGAACCATTTCAAGTCATAAAAGACTATTTGGGATATATGAAGTCAACATTATTTTAATCTCGAACGTGTTCATTGCTACTTTATTAAGTTCACACCAAATATAAAGACACATCATTCAAGCCGAGAATATCAATTACGTGCCAATTTTTCTATAACCAGATTCACTTAATGTCCGTCAGAAATTAGAGGTATCTAACAAGATCAAATTAACAAGTCAAAACAAGTCGGTATTTAAAAACCATGTCAAAGAATCTATTAGAAAACATGACTCAAAAGAGCTCATTCTCTTCTGGTATTTTATTGAGGTCAAAAGTAAGCACTGGAGAGTAGAAACAACCTCCTAAGAACTATCGTCTGGCACAACGTCTTCTTCTTGTATCGAGTCTTGAACTTCCTCCCCTGTTTCTTCTGGAGTCTCTTGAATATTCTCCTGAGATAAACCTGAAAGTTACATCAGCGTCGAGTAAATCCAATGTGTTACAAATTGTACAAAAAAAACATGGTTAAGCATAACACTGTATATTTATTGTTTGGCTTACGGTCCCAAAGTCGTGCAAGCTTTCTTTCTATAAGAATGAATTCCTCCCGAGACGTAATATCAAATTCAACAATAAGACTATTCTAATAGCCCATGAATAATCATGGAGAGGATAAAAGAGGTGGGTGTCATGAAAATCCAAGGGGGCAGGTTGTACGGAATAAGAACCACAGGCCAAATTGAGTACTTCGAGATCATGTTTCCATAAGGGTTAAAGCCATCACTATCTAAGGCTAGAACACTGCGTGGATCGCCAGAGAAATCGGAATATCTTCTGTCAAATGCCTTCCATGCGTCGCCGTCCCATGGATGCCAATAAATACCATTAGAGCTATGACTTCTCTTATGCCATAACATGTCAGCTGCTGTTTTACTAGACATGTATAACCACTGCAATCTTTGAATAAGGGAGAAGTAGCGAAGAGTCTTTGCTGCTTGTGATTTTCTAGTCTACTTAACAACTCTGTTGATCCTCACTTTGGAGTTCTTATTAGTCTTTTGCTTCCATCTCAGTGTTCCAGATCACTTGCATTTAAACAGCTGTTGGTCGCTGCCCTGGTATAGCATGCAGTCATTTGGACATGCATCTATCTTCGTGTACGTGATACCGAGCTTTCTTATGATCATCTTGGCATTGTGCATAGTGCTCAGAATCCTTGCATGCTTATAGGCATCCGCCAGCAACTCTGGTATCATTCTGAAGGCCTTGTCGCTCACTCCGCACATGGACTTTATATGATAGAGTCTCACCAAGAAAGACAGCTTAAAGAACTTTGAACATCCTGGGTATAGCTCATGTGCTCCATCTTCGAGTAGGTCATGCAAGTTGCGGGCCTCACGACTACTTTCGTTTGTTAAGTACGGCAACTCCTCTGGATCCCCGCCAGCATGTTCATTCATTGAGTTTTCTTCGTCGCCATGAAGTCTTGGGAAGTTGAACACCTCCTGAACCATGTCAAGCATTGCGGCATTGAGGTTTTTATCGGGTTCTGCTGTTGTCCTTCACTAGAACTCTCTACCATGCGTCTCTCACCATGATGTACCCAAAATATATAACTAGAGGGGAAAGGGTATATCAGCAAATGATAGTACGCATCCTCTCTAGTTTAGAAAAGGTGGAACCCGCACTTCGGACACGGACAATGTATCATTCCATCGGATGATCCATTGGCAAATGTGAAATCTAAGAATCTATTCAAACAGTCTCTATAATCTGCATCATCTCGTGGCTTTGAAATCCAACTCTTATCAATGTCTAATTCAATGATATAATAGAACAACAAAAATTCAAATAATAAGAACAGACTACCAGAAAAACTTAATAATAAATCATAAATATAACAAGGGAGTGTATAATATGATATGGTCTTACTATTTAAAATAAACTAGGAGAATAAATCTTAGAATGAAAAATAGAAAACACAGTTAAACTACGATAATACACAACTGATGAGCGAATAATTTATACCCTTTTTGGCATTGTTTTTACATAGTTTTTAGTATGTTTTAGTTACTTTTTATTATATTTTTATTAGTTTTTATGCAAAAATCACATTTTTGGAATTTACTATGAGTTTGTGTGTTTTTCTATGATTTCAGGTATTTTCTGGCGGAAATTGAGGAACCTGAGCAAAAATTTGATTCAAAGGCTAAAAAAGGACTCCAGATGCTGTTAGATTCTGACCCTCCTGCACTCGAAGTGAATTTTATGGAGCTACAGAAGCCTAATTGGCGTGCTCTCAATTGCGTTAGAAAGTAGACATCCTAGGCTTTCCAGAAATATATAATAGTTCATACTTTGCTCGAGATTTAATGGCTCAAACTGGCTCCAAAGCCAGCCTAAAATATCTTGGCGTAAAACGCCCAAACTGGCACCAGAATTGGAGTTAAACGCCCAAATTGGCACCAAAGCTGACGTTTAACTCCAGGAACAGCCTATGCACGTGAAAGCTTCAATGCTCAGCCCAAACACACACCAAGTGAGTCCCGGAAGTGGATTTCTGCACTATCTGCACTTAGTTACTCATTTTCTGTAAACCTAAGTTACTAGTCTAGTATAAAAACTACTTTTAGAAGATTCATTAGGTACCTCATGACATTTTACACTTCATATTGTATCTTCTATAGTATGAGCCTCTAAACCCTATAGGTGGGGGTGAGGAGCTCTGCTGTGTTTCAATGAATTAATGCAATTACTACTGTTTTCTATTCAATCACGCTTGATTCTATTGTATGATACTCACTCGTACTTCAATATAGAGAATATGATGATCCGTGACACTCATCACTATCCTCAACCTATGAACGCGTACCTGAAAACCACTCTCGTTCTATCTGAGCTCAATGTAGTCATTGGGCGACAGCTTGAGTGCGTATCTCTTGGGTTTCTAATCTACGGACCGAGTTCGGGGGTTAGAACCTTCGTGGTATAGGCTAGAATCATTGGCAGCATTCTTGGGATCCGGAAAGTCTAAACCTTGTCTGTGGTATTCTGAGTAGGATCCGGGAAGGGATGACTGTGACGAGTTTCAAACCTGAGAATGTTGGGCGCAGTGACAGGGTGCAAAAGGACAAGGGTCCTATTCCGACACTAGCAGGAACCGACAGATGATTAGCCGTGCGGTAGCTGTACATGGTATTTTTCATCCGAAACGAGAAATTCGACAGTTGATTAGCCGTGCAGAGATCGCACCTGGTATTTTTCATCCGAGAGGATCATAAAGCTTGCCATTGAAGGAAGCCATGCGTGTTTGGAGAAAAAGACAGTAGGAAAGCAGAGATTCAGACGATAGAGCATCTCCGGAACTTCATCCTGTTTCTCATTACTGAATCACAAGTACTATTTATTTTATGTTATTTATTTTTCATAAATACAATCACTTTTATCATTAATCTCCTGACTAAGATTTATAAAATAACCATAGCTTGCTTCAAACCGACAATCTCCGTGGGATCGACCCTTACTCACGTAAGGTATTACTTGGATGACCCAGTGCACTTACTGGTTAGTTGTGCGGAGTTGTGAAAAGTGTAATCACAATTTCGTGCACCAAGTTTTTGGCGCCGTTGCCGGGGACTGTTCGAGTTTGGACAACTGACGGTTTATTTTGTTGCTTGGATTCGGAAAAATTTATCTTTTTGGTTTAGAGTCACTAGAATTGAGTCTTCTATTATTGCTTTTGGTTAAAAATTTTAAAATCCTTATTTTCTTTTTCCAAATTATTTTCGAAAATTTTTAAAAACCAATAACCTCATAATTTAATCCTCTGTTTAAGTTTAGTTTTATGTTTTAAGTTTGGTATCGATTGCATGATTTTATTTTTCTTTCAATTTTTTGAATTATATGTTCTTAGTTCTTTCTTAATCTTCAAGTTGTTCTTGTTTATTTTCCTTGTTTGATCTTTAGTTTTTCTTGTCTTGTGTCTTTTCTTATTTTTCTTGTGCATTTTCGAATTATTAGTGTCCAAAGTATAAAATTTTTTAAGTTTGGTGTCATTTGTGTTTTTATTTTCTTAAAAAATTTCCAAAATTTGTTCTTAGTGTTCATCTTGATCTTCAAAGTATTCTTGGTGTTCATCTTGACATTCAAAGTTTTCTTGTTTGCTTTTTTTGTTTTGATCTAAAAATTCTAAGTTTGGTGTCATTTTATTGTTTTTCTCTTTCCTCATTAAATTCAAAAATTCAATAAAATATCTTTTCCTTTATTTGCTCATTATTTTCGAATTCCTTAGGTTGACTTAGTCAAAATTTTTAAAATTTGGTAGTTTCTTGTTAGGCAAGTTAAAATTTCAATTTTAAAAATTTATCTTCTTAAATCTTTTTCAAAACAAATTCTTTTTCAAATTTTTATTATTTTTCGAAAATCCTTTATAAAATTTTTCAAAATCTTTTTCTTTTCTTATTCCTAATTTTCGAATTACTTGTACTATTTTATTATTTTGATTGAAAAATTTTAAGTTTGGTGTTTTCTTGTTGAGAAACTTTCAATCTTCAAATTTTGAAATCATATCTTTTTCAAATCTTTTCTTTTATTTGTTTATTTTTACAAGTATCTTTAATTTTAAGACATATCTTTTTCAAAACACCCTAACCACCTTCTCTCTCTCTCTCTCCAATTTTCGAAAATCATATCCAAAATTTTTCAAATCTTTTTAATTAATTAGCCATTTTAGTATTCGATTTTTTTTAATTTATTTTAATCTATTTTATTTTAATTTTTTTCTTTTAGTTTTCGAAGCTTATTTTCTAGTTTCCATATATTTTATTTTATTTTCTCTTCTTTTGAATTCGGTTATCCTTAATTAAACAAAATAAAAACAAAAATATTTTATTTTCTCCATCATGGACCTAAGTGAAAATGAACAGTCCAGAAGGACTCTGGGGTCATATGCTAACCCCACTAATGCTTCTTATGGGAGTAGTATCTGTATACCTCCCATTAGAGCAAGCAGTTTTGAGCTAAATCCTTAGCTCATTATCATGGTACAGCAAAATTGCCAGTATTCCGGTCTTCCACAAGAACCTACTGAGTTTCTGGCACAGTTCTTACAAATTGCTGACACAGTACGTGATAAGGAAGTAGATCAGGATGTCTACAGATTATTACTGTTTCCATTTTCTGTAAAAGATCAAGTTAAGAGGTGGTTAAATAACCAACCCACAGCAAGCATAAAAACATGGAAACAGTTATCAGACAAATTCCTGAATCAGTATTTCCCTCCAAAAAGGATGACACAACTAAGGCTGGATATCCAAGGCTTTAAACAAGAGGATAATGAATCCCTTTATAATGCCTGGGAGAGGTACAGAAGGATGCTAAGGAAATGCCCCTCTGAAATATTTTCAGAATGGATACAGTTAGACATCTTCTACTATGGGCTTACAGAAAAGGCCTAAATGTCTCTAGACCACTCAGCTGGTGGATCTATACATATGAGAAAGATAATTGAAGAGGCTCAAGAGCTCATTAATACATTTGCTAGAAATCAATATCTATACTTAAGAGTGGGTCCTCCATGAAAGAAGAAGCTAATGCAGTATCCACTGAACTTAGTCCTCAAGAACAAGTTGCTGAACTCAATCAGCAATTGCTTAGTATAACAAAACAGTTAGCAGAATTTAAAGAGATGCTGCAAGAAACCAAAGATGCTAATGAGAATATGGAAAAACACTTGGATCAGACAAGACAACAGCTATCTAAACATATAACAGAAGAATGCCAAGCTGTTCAATTAAGAAGTGGGAAGACATTGAATGTCTCAACTCAAAACAGCAGAAAACCAAGAAAGGAACAACTGACAGAGGATGACCAACCCACTAACCAAAATCCATCTGAGGACAATAAGAGCCCAGAGAGGAATGATTCTGGCGTTCAAACACCAGAAAAGGGTGGCAATCTGGCGTTAAACGCCCATGCAGCACCCAATTTTGGCGTTCAAACACCAATAAGAGAACAGACACTTGCAAGTGCTGATAATAACCCCCTTAAGCAGACTTCTTCAACCACTTTTGTAGGAAACAAACCTGCAGCAACTAAGGTTGAAGAATATAAAACCAAGATGCCTTATCCTCAGAAACTCCGTCAAGCGGAACAGGATAAACAATTTTCCCGCTTTGCAGACTATCTCAGGACTCTTGAAATAAAGATTCCGTTTGCAGAGGTACTTGAGCAAATACCCTCTTATGCTAAGTTCATGAAAGAGATCTTAAGTCATAAGAAGGATTGGAGAGAAACTAAAAAGTTCTCCTCACTGAAGAATGCAGTGCAGTCATTCTGAAAAGCTTACCAGAGAAGCTTAAAGATCCCGGAAGCTTTATGATACCTTGCAAATTAGAGGGTGCTTGTACCAAGATAGCTCTATGTGATCTTGGGACAAGTATCAATCTAATACCTGCATCCACTATCAAAAATCTTGGTTTTATTGATGAAGTTAAACCAACCCGGATATGCCTCCAACTTGCTGATGGTTCCATTAAGATTCCATCAGGCATAATTGAGGACATGATTGTCAAGGATGGGCCATTTGCCTTTCTCACTGACTTTGTAGTGCTGGAAATGGAGGAGCACAAGAGTGCAACTCTCATTCTAGGAAGACCTTTCCTAGCAACTGGACGAACCCTCATTGATGTCCACAAAGGGGAGATAACCCTGAGAGTCAATGAGGATGAGTTTAAGTTGAATGCTGTCAAAGCTATGCAGCATCCAGACACATCAAAAGACTGCATGAGCACTGATATTATTGACTCCCTAGTGGAAGAGGTCAATATGACTAAGAGTCTCGAATCAAAGCTAGAGGACATTTTTAAAGATGTTCAGCCTGATCTGGAGAAATCAGAGAAAATAGAAGAACCTCTGAAAACTTCTCAGGAAGAGGAGAAGCCTCCTAAACCTGAGCTCAAATCACTACCACCATCCCTGAAATATGTATTTCTGGGAGAAGATGACACTTTTTTAGTAATAATAAGCTCTACTTTAGAGCCACAGGAAGAGAAAGCACTAATTCAAGTACTAAGGACACACAAGACAGCTCTTGGGTGGTCCATAAGTGATCTTAAGGGCATTAGCCCAGCCAGATGCATGCACAAGATCCTATTGGAGGATGATACAAGCCAGTGGTTCAACCACAGAGGTGGCGTATGTGTATTGACTATAGAAGACTCAATACAGCCACCAGAAAGGATCATTTTTCTTTACCATTCATAGACCAGATGCTAGAGAGACTAGCAGGTCATGAATACTACTGCTTTTGGATGGCTATTGGTGCACGAAATTGTGATAATCAATGGTGCCATCAATATGGTACGCTCAATTGATATCTCAACTCTTTATCACAACTTCGCACAACTAACCAGCAAGTGCACTGGGTCGTCCAAGTAATAAACCTTACGCGAGTAAGGGTCGATCCCACGGAGATTGTTGGTATGAAGCAAGCTATGGTCATCTTGTAAATCTCAGTCAGGCAGATTCAAATGGTTTTGGAGGATGAATGATTAAAAGATAAATAAAACATAAAATAAAGATAGAGATACTTATGTAATTCATTGGTGAGAATTTCAGATAAGCGTATGAAGATGCTTTGTCCCTTCTGTCTCTCTGCTTTCCTACTGTCTTTATCCAATCCTTCTTACTCCATTCTATGGCAAGCTGTATGTTGGGCATCACCGTTGTCAGTGGCTACAATCCCGTCCTCTCAGTGAAAATGTTCAATGCACTCTGTCACAGCAGTGGTGAAGAGGGGGAACTGGCTTTGTGTTTAGGGTGAGGTAGAGGAGATAAAGAAGAAGAAGATGAGAGAAGAAAGAAGAAAACGAGCTCCTACTCGTTTGGAAGATTCAAACCACACCATTTTCGTAACGAAAAACAAAAAAGTATTGGTAAATACCGTGGATTCCGGCCTCTTTGGAGATCTTTCTCCTTTCTTTTCCGTTTTCGAAGGTGGAGGCTCAGTACCCTCTACCTTTCTAAGGAGAGTTCCTACGTAGTTCTGGTGAAGATACTTCAACACCGGTTCTTCTTTCACTAAGGGCTCCAGGGAAAGTTCGAGTTTTTCTTACTCATAGGCCTCTAGGCTGTACTCTAGGTTTCTTCTCCAACCCTTCGGGATTGGTTGGGGTAAGTTGTTCAACCTTAGGATTACCAAGTTCTCAAGATACGGTTACGTACCTAGTGGTTCTTCGTACTAGTTTCACACTTGGGCCTGGGGTTTTTAACCGAATGTTACCAAGCTCCCTTTATGAACCTAAAATCAGGCCTTTTACATTCCAACCGTAAGTTGAACGGGTACTACGTTCCTCTACTTGTGGGGATGTGATCTTCCCAGTTGAAACTAGTTTCCAACCTGGTTCAGGAGTATCTGTAAACACTTCTCCCGCGAGTTACCTCCTCTCTAAGTTCTCCTTTCGGCCAAGTAAATTCTTCCGTACTGGAGTTTGGGCACCGATCCCCTACCAACCTCAAATAGGTTGCAAGTTATTAAAGGTGATCGTTGGCCAGGCTTCGATGATATCTGGCCCGGTAGTACTAAGTATCGTAGTACTAACCTCTCCTTCATCTTCAAGTACTCCAATATAGGGTTCTTGAGATATTCCACCGCCTGTTTAGGAGATGGAGCCGTTCCAATCGGAAGGGAGTAGAGTAAACAGTGGAGACATTAAGTCAACCTTAATTGTATCTCCCTCTGTAGGAGTAACTACTCCTGTTCGGGTAGTGATTCTTTTCCTACCTCGTTTGTTCTCTAGGGTGAGTACCTGTACTCGTACTCCTTTAAGGAGTAGTATTTTAGGGGCTCTACGGAGTTCCCTACGTGAAAAGGGGTGTTTTGATAACCCTCGTTTAGTTGTGTAGGGATCCTCTTAACTCAAGGTTGTACCCTGTTGATTCCCACCTCGTGGTTCTTGTAAGGTAGGAGGAGGTACTTTAATCTCTTCTAGTTTCTTAGTACTCTCTCCTCGTTGTTTCCGTTCCTTCTCTGTAACTCCTCGAGTTCTTGAGGTATTCTAGAAGTTCTCCTTCTTGTTCGGCGGTAGTGATTCCACCTGGGCAAGAAATTAGAGGAACAAGAAATGAAAGGACAAAAAGCTTAAAAAATAGGAATACAAATAGATACAAACACAGAATACTAGTAATCACAGAATCACAGATACGGAATTTCGATACTCACAGGATACTTAGGTAGTGGAAAGAATTTACTTTTTACAAAAATTAGCTTTTTTTTTTTCTTCACGTACTTAAAGTTTAAAATTTTGTCAAATTAATAGAACTACACCACCGTTACGATAATAAAAAGACTTACTTACGAACTTGTCACGTATAAAAACTTAAACTAACAAATACTTACAATTTTAACAACCGAGAACTTTCTTACTTTCCTTTTCCTCTTTACAATAGACTACTAGACTTTTTTTTAATTTTAACTAAGAACTTCGTTCTTTTTCGTCACTTTTCGAACGTCTTTTTTTTTCTATATACACTTTTTTTTTCTCTTTTTCGTTCGTCTTTTTCGGTTATGGGGAAATTTGTTTTTTTGTTCCCACTATTTTTCCTAGGTTCCGAAACTCGTAGTCACCTATCTTCCCGGGTGTCCTTATTTTAGGATCGGATTCGCCGATTTTGTTCGACAGGGATTGGTACACGAACACCGCACTTACACAGTTCACTTTTGAACTCTGACTTGCCAATTTCAGCTCCAGGTTTCGTTTTTCTTCTCACACGAATTCTTGGGACCTGTGGAGATTAACCCCTGAGATCATTTCGACTCAGTGTTAGATTTTTCCAAGTGGGTCAATACACAGACACCATAAATACATAGGCCACCATTATGACCTTTTGTTTCACGAATCCCGGTGCCGGTTCTGAGTATTTCATCGACACAAGTTCTTAGTTGTATGAATTGATCCTCTCAGTTATTGTGATAGACCTAAGACTCAAGGATATCTACGGTTAGTAAGACTTGAAGTTTCCTATTTCACTCTACGGTTTTGACAAGTCTTCGTTTTTCGATTTTCGGGGCGAGTAGATTAATTATGACTAGAAGTATCTACAGAAACCTTAAGTAACATATAAGAGAAGAAAAATAGGATAAAATAAAAGTCAACGAACCCCTGTTCGTTGTTAAATTCAAACCACAACACTACTCGCCTATTAAATATGCGAAAAACCGTAATAAAAATCATACAAAAATCGTACAAAATCAATCAAAAATAATATAAAAATAATCAAAAATAAATTTTAAATGAAAAGACCTGAAATGATACTCAAACACACAAAAAGATACTAAAGTCCATAAAAGACCGACTTTAATTCCCTGGACTCGTTTTTAGACTAAGTCTCCGATTTTTCCTGACGTCTACGATAACCTAAGACTGGAGGGACGTGAGTTTCATTTAAAAGACCTCGATGTCTTTGGGTTAACCACGCGAGAGTTAACGCAACCTTTCATCTGTAGGACCCTAAAGGTCGTTATATATTATCAGGTATGAAATGGGCTCTAAACTACCAGGTTTGGCCGCAAGTTTCAGTCGAGTTCTTAAGGGTCGCAATTTGCGGCCTTGACCGTGGTTTCACCCTCAATTTGCGGGTTTGACCGTGTTTTCGACCGCAAATTGAGGTCTTTTTCAGAGATGTGCTTTTACGAAGTTAAAAGTCGGGTTCGTGTGTGGTTCACCCAGGTCTTCACCTATAAATGCAGTAAATGAGTAAAAACATTTGGGATTCGATGATCAAGAGATATTTATCCTGGAAAACGATAACATAAATCTCTCCTTAGAAACTCATCAAGATACGATGGAATCTAGTGCAAAATCCTGACCGGAGTACCGGTACGGATCTGGTACAAGAATACATAAAAGTTGCCACCTCAAAGATGTGTGGTATCTAATTCCACACCTCGAGACGACATGGAGCTCATAGTTACGTTAATGATAACAAGAAGATAAGTTAAGTCGAACAAGAACAAGATTCTATAGTGAACAAGAAGTTGAACTACTTACACTACTAGGCACTGTGAGTAGTAGTAAGAGTGGATACTTGCACACGGACTGTTGGTGGAGGCAAGATGGAAGCTAACCCACAAATAGAGAACCTAAGGAATTAGTCTTAGAAGCACCATATTCGATCTTAACTACCGCCGTAAGAACTCTTAGGCTTTCCAGATTTGGAACAGACACCATAAGACTCATCCTAAGTTCCTAACTTACTGACACTGCTCGAAGTTTGAGCACTAACACCCCGCAATCACTGTCTGCGTTTTCTTAGTGACCTAAGATAAGGCTGTACTAGCTCTTGGCTGTCTACTTATCGGT